>NC_142037.1:41727984-42032359 GCF_982192425.1 Myodes glareolus
TACTGGATATCAATCTTTCGAGTTCAAAACTTCTGCCTGATGACAGCACCTTCTGTGGGTTCAGGGCTACAGTGACATCAAGCACAACAGCCACCACGTCGTCAATGAACAGAGTTTGATGACACATTGAAAACCCGAGCAGCTCTCAAGCGGCAGTCCCGGCAGTGGATAGCATGTCTGCTAAACTAATACTAAGCTGGTGTGGGAGAATTGTCTGCATTCTGTCAATCATGTTTTAAATAAACGCTGATTGGCCAGGCAGGAGGTGTAGGTGAGAAAACCAGACAGGAAGTGGAAATGACGCAAGGAGAGCAGGAGAATTCTGGGGAGGAGGAAGTTGATTCTTCCCACTCCTGCCCAGGCCACTGAAGCAGCAGGATGTGAGCTGCCCCACTGAAAAAGGTACTGAGCCACATGGCTAAAATAGATCAGAAAAATGGATTAGTCAAGATGTGAGCGTTAGCCAGTAAGAGGCTAAACCTAATGGGCCAATCAGCTTTATAACTTATAGAGTCCTTTGTGTGATTTTTCTCTGGGACTAAACAGCTGGGGGGGGGGGGGCGGGCAGGACAGAAAACCCCAACAAGCTGACTGTGGGGTACCTGGTGGGACAGAAACCCACAAACAAACAAGCCGGCCCCTACATGTTACACGAAGCTCTTAAGTTCTATGGAGTGTGGGAAACAATTAGAAAAATAGAACAAATAATTAAAAGTCAGAAGATACGAGAACAAGACACACCCTCTCCCATAAATAGTCTGTGGACTTCTCCACAGAAGAGGGTGAGGAGAAACAGATGTGGGCGGGGACAGATGACCTCATCAGCTCACATCCAGTGTCTGATTGACACAGAATGGTGTCCTGTGCTGGACCATGCACATAGCGTCAGTGCCAAGCCTCTGGTTCATAGTGACTTCACTGCTCTCTAAGCAGGACTTAATGAAAGACAATAACCACGCCCCGCCCCTCCACCCCGCGCCCCCCTCCCCCGCAGAGCCTACCGGACCCTTTCATTTGGATGCCTCAACTCAGCAGTGGGAGGACCATCAGGAACCTAAATTGTTTTTCACCAAATGGTACCCAGGGGCCCCCATTCTTGACTACAATTCATACCAGACCACTAGGTTTACTATTTCCCTACTTTCTTTTTTCTAGGTTTTTATTCTCATCCGACTACTGGTTTTACTAGTTTAATGAACTGTTTTTACCTGAGCCTCAAATAACTTTAACTGCTTAACAATGCTCGTTTTCAATGTGCTTTTTGGACTTTAAACCTAGCGTCCCTGAAGGTGAACAGGGAAGAGCGTGTCTCTACTTTCGAGAAGGAAAAGAAGAATGTGGAATAAGGAATAGGGAAAGGAAAACGGACTGCAAAAGAGGGAGGGACAATGAAAACTCACTCCTCGATAAGCTGAATTTGGGAGGGTTTCTGTCTTTCCTCAGACCTGAATTCATGCTCCTGAGCCTTCCAGGAAGGTCTATTATCTTACAGAGGTGCATGGGAATTGCATTCCATCTGAAAATGCTAGGAAAGAAAGGGCTGGATTCCATGTAGGTGCGACATTATATAGAGAGCAGAAAACAGAATAGAAATACTTTACTTTCAGTTGACTTGCTCAGATAAAATTATTATTACTATTATTATTATTAGAGGTTTTTTTTTTTTTTGAGCCAGGGTTTCTCTGTGTAGCTTTAGCTGTCCTGGAACAGCTGTCTGTTGACCAGGCTGGCCTCGAACTCACAGAGATCCTCCTGCCTCTGCCTCCCAAGTGCTGGGATTCAGGCGTGTGCCACCACCACCACCCAGCAACAAAAATTATTTTTATGAAATATTTTTTCCATTTTTTCAACCAAATTAATTCATCATTCGATAAACATAATTATAATCTGATCATTTGGTTTTCAAGTCCCATGATATGATGATTAAAGAATGATAATTTGTTGCAATGTAAAATAGGGTAACTGTCATTAAAGCTCACATGTGAGTGGACATGACAGAGGTAAACAACGAAACCTCAGTGAGGCCGCTGAGACAGTATCAGTCAGATTAATAGAGGCTAATGAGTACATTGCTTCATGGTACACAAAGTAACCATAATAATATTTTTCAGTGAGCTCGTAAAGCTCATTCTTGAGGCGGCATCTTTTCTTCAAAAATTCACAGCAAGGTAAAGGGAATTTTACTTTAATACAGTTTTTTTGGTTGCTGTTTAATTTTTGAAATGGGGTTTTGCTTTGTAGGCCAAGCTGGGCTTCAACTTGCAATGCCCCTGCTTCACTGAGCCTTTTGAGCGCTCCCACTTGAAAGAAATCATGTGTTTGTGTCTGTTTTGCCTTTTTTGCCTGGTTACAATTTATTATTCGCAGAATAATCCTTTAAATATTTACATGATAATCACTTTCTGTCACGCTAATTTTGATCTTTCTGTGTCTGTATCTTTTGTTTCTTGGAAGCACTAAATATATTGTTAGCTTATATTTTACTATCCATTCCTCAAAATTTCACAAAAGGTTTACTTTTTATTTTATGTGTGTGCATGTTTATTCACGTATATCCAGGATGTGCATGTCTGGCATCTTCCAACCCTTCCTAGGCGCATCCTTCCTCTCAAATTGATGATTTTTTCCTTTCACTATTATTGTCTCACACACACACACACACACACACACACACACACACACACAAAGAGAGAGAGAGAGAGAGAGAGAGAGAGAGAGAGAGGGGTACAAATATGTAACTACCACCTGTCAGCTCATCTTTGTGGTTTGTGTGACCACTTTAAATGGGTAACCAGTTGAAGGGTTCATTTCTGGGATAAGCTAATTATCCATCACTCAGCAGTCATTAGTTGCTTAGTGTAATTCTTTGTCTAGGGACAGGACCTGGCGAGATTTTTCTCCTTCTGCGTTTCCAGGTCTATTGGTACTGTCATTTCTCCCCTCTTGTTTAGGCAACCGTTTCTAGTAAACAGTCTCATAGCTGACTTCCTAGTCTTTTGGCTCATAAGACCTTCCTCCCTCCTCTTTGACGATGCTCCCTAAGCCTTAGGTACAGGACTGGGGGCTGTGCTCCGCATGGTCCACTGACTTCTCTACTGTGTCCAGGTATTGGTTTCCACTGACTGTTGGTGTGGGAGAATTGTCTGTATTCTGTCAATCATATTTTAATAAAACGCTGATTGGCCAGGCAGGCAGTATAGGTGGGAAAGCCAGACAGGAAGTAGGGGTGGAGCAAAGAGACTGGGAGTATTCTTGGAAAACAGGAAGCTCCCTTTGCCACTCCTGCGCAGACCACCAAAGAGGCAACATGTAAGCTGTTACACTGAGAAAGGTACAGAGCCCGTGTGGCTAACATAGATCAGAATAATGGGTTAAGATAAATCATAAGAACTAATAAGTAGCCTGACCTAATGGGCCAATCAGTTTATAACCTTATGGAGTCCTGTGTGTGATTTTCTCTCTGGGAGTTGCCGGTTGTGGGGTACTGAGCAGGACAGAAACCCCAACAAGCCGGCCCTCATGTTACAGACTGTAAAGAAAGTGTCTATGATGCGGGAGCGGGTATACTTACCCGTGGGTATAAAGGATGAGCTTTAGAGTGTGGTTAGGAATTAAACTGATCGAGTAAAGTGGCAGTGCTAGGTTCTCTTTTAAGATCCGTGCCCTCACTACCCCTAGGTCCTTGGGCAGGATTCTGATGCCAGGCATGATTTCCTCACTGTGGAATGGATCTTAAGTCCAACTAGACAGTTTTTGGTTGCTGCCAAAACATGAGTGCCGCTGTTGCACCTTTAGGGATGCCTTGCTATGTTGGTCATTGCTGTGGCTCATAGGCATCGCAGCTAGAGAGGACTGTTAACTGCTTCCACCCCTCAGCAGCTTGCAGTGTAAATTCTGGTACTGCAAAATCTAGACTTCAGCAAAGAGGGTTTCAGGTTAGAACCAGTTCAGAACATCCAAATCCTGTGTCCTAAGTGTGTTTCTAATCATCAGGATTAGAAACTTATATTTAACCTTGGGAGGCAACCATGGGAAACAGCAATAGCCTTTACTATTTGGGGAGTCACTTAGATTACCCAGATCAACAACTCGAAAGGAGGTTGCTCATGCGTGGTACCAGGGTTTTTGTTAGTCTCTGGCTCCTGCGGGGAGCATTACCAGCCCAAGTGTCATAACTTAGCATGATCTGAATCTCAAATACTACTCACAGATTTATATAGTGCCTAAATCATCCACGTGTATTATTTCAATCTGCAAAGATCGTCCATGTAAAAACTATATACAATGAAATCTTCCCACCAGACTTGTAAGATGGCTCAGTGGGTAAATGTGCTTGTAATGTACCTGGCAGTTTGAGTTCAAGCCTCAGAACCCACAGAACCCACATGAATGTAGAGAGAGAACCTACTCCACAAAGCAGTATTCTGACTTACACACATGTGTGGTGACAAGTATGCCTGCACACATACATCACACACCCACACACACACAGTTTGTCACCAAGCAAAACCATGTTTCTTTTCCTTACACAAGTACAGAGCTATGACCTCTTTAATAAAATCCTCTTTGGCTATGTGTTAGTTTGCCCTGAATCCCAGACTTATCAACCACATATCTCTAGTGAATTCAACTTGACTGTTAATACTTTCCTTAATTAATTCATTTCTATATTACGTTGTTATGAGTGCCATTATCCATAGACCTTAACGAATATTTGATTTTGGCTGATGTAATCCCTGTTTTCCCAGGGAGTTTAGCATAGGTGGGCATAATAGATATTCATTCAGTATTTGTTAAAAAAAAAAAAAGACTTTATCCAGGCCTGGTGGAACAGGCCTGTGATTCCAGCTACTTGGGAGACTAATGCCGAGAGTATCACAAGTTCCAGATCTGCCTGGGTCACAGTTAGTTCAAGGCTTGGCCAACAACAGAGATAAAATGGGTAAAATGAGGATGGTTGTTGTTTTTTGTGCTACTATTTAAAAATTATTCTTTAGTGTGCGTGTGTGTGTGTGTGTGTGTGTGTGTGTGTGTGTGTGTGTGTAGAGGGGACGGGGGAGAAGGCAGGAGAGGTATATCTGTGGGTATGTGTGCTAGAGTGGACAGCTCTGCAGACACGATTCTCCCTCCCTACCTACACATCAGTCTGGGGGCTCTGACTCGTGTCACCAGGCCTGCAAGGTTGAGCCTCGGAACCATCCCATCGCCCTTCTCATTTATTCACTGCCGTTGCCCAGCAACCAGCTTCTTTCAGTTGTAACCATCTCGTTTGGCTGTCATCTGATGGACCTGCTGTTCACATGGCCGTCTACCCTCCAGCCCAGGGAAGAGGAATTGACTTTATTTAGCCCAGTTAGGTGCTGTCTTCTGGAGGCATTTATTCTGTACGGGTCTGGTATTCACGGCATGAGACCTATGTGAAGTGCCTCACCTCCCTTCCCAATGTCAGTCCTTCAGCCTTCTCTCCAGTCTCTTGCACCTCCTGTAACTGGCCCAATAAGTGTCCCTGCTTAGGTCTACCAGCTACTGCAGCTTGCAACCCAAAAGTTAACTGATACATCTAAGGAAAATAACTTGGGATAGATGCAAAATAAGGCTTGGGATGAGATCCATTGAGAATATATTTTCAGTTCCAAAGACAGCCACGGAGAACAAACAATTCCAGTTTAACCCTGAATCAAAATGCAAATTAGCATTCAATCATCTCAGCACACATCTAGGGGTAAAAATAATCATGCCATAAGGCAACAGAGGACTTCCAAAGACAAGAGTAATATTCCTTTTCAAGAACTTGCTGGGAGTGGTAGTTCAAACCTGTAATCCCAGTATTAGAGTGTGAGGCAGGACGATTGCCAAGAGTGCCTAGACAGGTTGGGTTACAGGGCAAGACAGTTTCAGAAAAATAAAATAAAATAAAACCCACAGCAAAGTTTATTGCAGGATTTATAATCACATCTTTAGGTTCTAAGGAATAAAATCTGTTTCCTGCAAGGCAGAACTTTTGCTCTGTTTGTACAACATAAATGCCCATTTCTTTTATAATTATACATCTTTGGTATAGCTAAAGGATTTTCAGTTTGAATTAAATCCCTCCAACTTGTCTAGTTTCCTTTCCCTACTGATTTGACCCTTTGGGATTCTTTCTTTTCACTGCCAAGGATTAACTTCTCTGTGAAAGCCTTGAAAGCAATAGATATCTGTCCAGAAAAATGAGATACAAAACTGTCCAAAGAGAGAAAAGCAATGTCAAGGCTTACATGAGAAAATAATTGGACTCTCATTCACACTGGGAAAAAGTCTAGTTTCAAACTGAGTTTCTTATTGACTTTTTGGGTCATCAAAAGAACCATCATTTATGTCTAACAAGAAACTGTTACTCTTCCTTTGAAAGAGGATCCCAAAGTTTGGCATGTTTAAGTATCCAACAAACATCTCCATAGTGAATGGCTTGCTGCCAATACCTGGTATGTCCAGGAATCCTAAATGATGTCATCCAAGGCTCAACCGAACATGCCAGACTTTCCATATATTGGAACAGTAAACATGATTTAATCGGTTGTCTGAATGTTTTTAAAAGGCAAAGCACCTGTGATTTCACCAAATGAAAATGTGGAAGTGGGTAGCTGTTAGTTCTTACATTCTCTGTACAGTGAAGATGTCTCTCTGTTTGCCCCACCATGAGCAGGAAGCAGGCTCCATGGTATGATCCAGCTGCTGCTGGCTGGTTTGACAGTTTAGCTGGTAAGTGACTTCAGCTATTCTTGGCTGAGTTAGAATTCAGCCTTAATTCTGCCTGTGGGTCTGGTTTTATTGACTTCTGTCTTGAAGGAGAGAGCTGACTCCATGTTCTCTCCACACACCAGTGACACCAGTGTTGGTGTTGTGCAAACATGAGACGTGTTGAGCTTAAAGAGGATCTACATGGTTGCTTCTTTACCCTTTATCCTTCACTCTCAGACATGAACTGGTTTTCAATTTATTTACTCACAACTGGTGTGTGGAGTTCTGAGCTGTACCAAAGGAAACCAATGGCTCACTTAGACTTCATGACGAGGCAGGTCATGCTGGAGTGATCAAATCATATCATTTCAACTTTAATCAGCTATTAGGTCTTATTGGTTCAAAAGAGTGTGGGAAGCCAGAGGCTGAATTTGGGATGGAATATGGTTTGATGGACAGGAACTGAACTCTGGCTGCTGGCTCTTGTAAAATGAGCTCCTTGAAAATATCCTTTTTATATATATTAATTTGCTGTGTGAAATGACATCAAATTTTTCTGTTCAAGGAAATGTAGCTTGAGGGGAAAGCACCTAGGTCAAGGCTCCCTTCAGGGAGAAAAGCTCTGAGGGTCCTTTGCTTTTCTTAAAATTGATTGGGCCTCCATTCTACAAAAGCAATTATAAGCATCACTTTATGAAATGACTCATTAATATTTTATGAATGATTCCATGTTATGGACCAATATGGTCACATCCATAATGTTTCTCAGCTATGCCAGGTTGTATTCACATGGGATAAACATGAAACAAACTTTGAAAGACAACAGTAGTTCCCTTCTTTTGTCTTATTTCTCAGAAAGAAGAGCAATGGATAAGTAAATTCAGAGGGAAAGTTAAGATAAAAAGGCCATGCAACACATACACACAGAGAGACACAGACATGTGTACACCTACATGTAGTACAAATTCTAATTGGTCTTAATAACAAAAACCCGGAATCAGCTATCAGGGGCAAATGCTGAAAGATCAGAGAAGCAGAGGAGCCAGTCGCTAGTTCTTAGCTCTATGAAATTCTCAGACCAAATGAGGTATCCTGTCTCTTCAAGTCTTCAGACTGAATGATGTCTCTATGAAACCTCAATCTACATCTGAGCTCCTGACTCCTCCTGACTTATTCTCCTCTCTCTGCTCAACCATATCACTCCTGTCTCTACCTCCCTAGTGCTGGGATTAAAGGCCTGTGATCCCAAGTGCTAATTACCTTTGTGTGAACTCGATTTCTCTTTCAGACTGATTCAGTCTCATTTAGCCCAGGGTGACCTTGAGCTCACAGAGATCTGCCTGCCTGTCTCTCAAGTGCTGGGATTAAAGGTGTGTGCCACCACCGTCTGGCTTCTGTGGCTAACTAGTGGCATAGCTCTGCACTCTGATCTTGAGTCAAGCTTTATTTGTTAGATCACAAACAAAATACCACTACACTTGCCCATGCCTTTCAAGAAAAAACAACATAATTTAAGGCAAAAGGCCACATTTAAATGGCAAAATGAACCGGAGTCATATTTTCTCAGTCCTTATAACATCTTCTGAGCCAGTGGGAGAATATTATGATCAGGTCTTTAATACTTGGGAAGAATGAGCAAATGGCTGCTAAATAAAATGCACTAGTAGTCTAAGACAAAAGATCTGAATTTAGTCAGGTGGTGGTGGTGCACACCCCTAATGCCAACACTCAGGGGGCAGAGGCAAGCAGATCTCTGAGTCTGAGGCCAGGCTGGTCTGCAGAGGGAGTTCTAGGACAGCCAGGGCTACACAGAGAAACCCCATCTTGAAAAACTAACAAACAGATTGTAGACGTCAAACAGGAAACCGAAAAAGGGAAGAAAGTTAATCTATAAATCTACACACTGAAGACAGAAGAATGACCAACCGTGTTATCAATTTTCAAATCCTCATGGATATGGAGATGATTGTGCAAATGAGAAATTAGGAACTAGGCTGTCGACAGTTTTCCTTCTACTGCCCAGTTTGCTAGAGGTAAAACAAAGTGGTCACTTTGGCACATTAGTGAAATGATGAAAAATGGCTGTCAGCAAGGGCACAATATAAAATATTTAAATACTGATAGTCATTGAGCAACACCACGTCATATTGCAAAGATTAACATAGTTTTATTAAAAAACAGAAAGCTCCAGCTTTTTCAATGATGCCTAGAGAAAATATGCACAGAGGTACTCAGACATTGCATTAACACGATATTTTTAATGCGCAGTATAATTTCTGACATCGGAGAGCCCTGTGTCATCTTCAACGAGAGTCAGAAAGAGGTAAGTCCTACTGCACAGGTCCTGCCCAGAGCTTACACAATTGGCTATTCTCAGAGACAGAGAGAAGAATGAACCTTCAGCAAAGCATTTTGTGTCTGCAGGAAGCTGGCCACAGCCGGCCACCCTGTTGTTCCAGCTGTCTCCAATTTCCCAGTTGCACCCTAGCTGTGTGGTGGGAGATGGGTAGTTGTCCCACACCACAGCCAGGATAAAGAAGAGGGTGCTTGCAGTGATGATGGGCTCTGGAGTCAGGCAGAAGCTGCACTCCCGTCCACAGGTGGCCACTTGTCAAGTCCCTCAACTCTGGGGTTTTCTGTCCGTTTATACAATGGAACAATAAAACTTCTCAAAGAAGGGTTGATGAAGTTACTTAGAATTATTTCTCATAATTTCATACTTTTGTTAACCCCACCAGTTGAGAATAAGACTACCACAGTTTAAAGTCAAATTGGAAGGAAGCTTTAATTACATACTGGACAGGTGGGTGGGGTTTCCCAGGAAGTGGTCCAGAGTCGTGGTTCCCTCAGGTCCAATCAGGGGCGAGCATACATCCTGACATATTTCGTGCCTGTGAACCTCCGGGCCCACACATGATCAAGCACATCCGGTGCAGATGGGTCAAACAATCTGGTCTAGGGGAGTGAGAACACGTGGCTTGTCGTCTCCCATAAACAACAGCCTTCTGCATCTTAGGATCTCCCCTTGGGCAAGAGGCTTCTGGCTCAGAGGCATTTTTGTTTCACGGAGCTCTTAGGCACAGCAATTATTACAACTTAAAACATGACTTTGGCTCTCACACTTTATTCCAGTGTCACCATTCTCAGTGACACAATCATTTCTAATAATCCTATTTGCTTTCTTGGTTTAATCATGGGGTCGTAGGTTGCTTTAGTCTAGTTAGTTTCTCATCCTTGCTCATTTCATCATTATCAGTGATCCAGTTGTGCTAAGCCAACACATTCTTCCACCCCAGGACTTGCTGTTTGATGGTTAATCAATCGCACTCTGAATATTCATGAAACAGAAATTTCTTTAATTTATTTTTGTTACAGCATCTTGCCACATAGCCTTGGCTGGTTTGGTATTCACTGTGTAGCATAGGCCGGCATCCTGGCAATGCCCTTACTTCAGTCTCCTGAGTCCTGGATTACAGGACTAATATAGGCTGCTAACTAACTGTTTTAACTCGGAAGCCTAGTAGTGCTATGGAGTTTGTGGCCTCCGGGATAAGAACATAGACTCAGTCGGGATTAGAATTTGTTAGCTTTATTGATACTACGAGCCGGACAACAATCAGTGATCCAAACTTGAGACTGCTGTATGAACGGGGAGGGGCAGTTGACGGAAGAATTGTTAGAGGTGAAAACCACAAGAAGACCTTGAACATCAATCCAACCAAGAGCTCTTTTGCTCTGACAGGATTAGGTGGTCAACATGACCTCAATATACTCCTTCAGTGTTGGTGTAAGCACTTTACAGAAGCCAAAAGGCAGTCAGTCATCTCATAACAAGTAGATGGTTGCCAGGTGGTAGTGGTGCATGTCTTTAATCCCAGCACTCAGGAGGCAGAGGCAGGCAGGGCTCTGGGAGTTTGAGGCCAGCCTGGTCTACAGAGCGAGTTCCAGGACAGCTAGGGCTGTTACACAGAGAAACTTGGTCTCAAAAAACAAAACAAACAAACAAAAACAAAACAAACAAACGAAAAAAAACAGATGATCACGGCTGCACATTTCTGGGTGGGGGGTCACTGGATCAGAGTTACTGGGAACTGGAGTCAGAGATAAATGGCTAGTGGGTACCAAGCTTGATGTCTAGCATAAAATGGAGTTTCTTTAGCCATCTCAGTAGAAATACTAGAAGCAATGTCTAGAAATTAGTAAGTCCTGGTGCACAAAAAAGTCAAAGAGAAAGTGTTGTAGAAGATTAGTTGAAGATGTATTACATTCGTTTATACTATGGAATACTTGTTTTAATGATGCAAAGATGTGTTGCATTCTTTTATTTTGTAGTTGTTTAACTCGGTGAAGCTGTGTTACTTTGCCTATCTAAAACACCTGATGGTCTAAATAAATAACTGAATTAGCAGCCAGGAGAAAGAATTGATGGGGCTGGCAGGCAGAGAGAATAAATAGAAGGAGAAATCTGGGAAGAGAAGATGGGGGGGGGTGAGAAAAGGAGGAGGATGCTGAAGCCCAGGCACCCAGTCACACAGCCAGACATGGAATAAGAAGGAAAAAAGATATACAGAAATAGAGAAAGGTAAAAGACCAGAGGCCAAAAGTAAACAAGATAATTTAAGTAAGGAAAAGCTGTCTAGAACAAGCCAAGCTAAGGCAGGGCATTCAAAAGAAAGAATAAGTCACCAAGTATTTATTTGGGAGCTGGGTGGTGAACCTCCCAAAGAGTAAAGAGTAAAAACAACCAGCTACAAGAAAGTTGTTTCAAGACACCCTGAGAAAGACTTAGGCACATATGAGGAACACAAATGAAAGTGTTAATGAAAATGTGGAACTCTAGGTTAAAGACAATGACCCTGGATTTCAGAAAGCTCCCAGATAGGGAAAGGATATGAACTAAGCAAGGGACACATCACAAGTGGAAGAGCAATCGGAAGAGTTTATATTTTCAAGTCATGTGTGTTGGGGACTGCAGACCCTCAGATCCTGAATTTTCTATGACCCCTTGCCTGTCAGAGTAAACAGCTTGTTTTCCTGTGCTTACAGATGCTCTGGGCACGAGGCCCTCATGAGTTCCTGATGACAGGGGAGTGGTTTCTGGTGGGCTTGCAGCTGAGAAATCCTGAGAGCTTGGGTGTGGCCATCAGTCAAGGGGAATCCTATATAAGCTGCCCTGGAACACAATTTAAAGTTGGCATTCTTGGGGCATTCTTGTTTCAAGGATGACCTCTCTCTCTCTCTCTCTCTCTCTCTCTCTCTCTCTCTCTCTCTCTCTCTCTCTCTCTCTCTGCTTTTCTCTCTCTCTCTGTGTGTGAGTTTCAATCTCCAGCCCCTTGCCCGACTCGTGAACCATCCCGTGGTAGGCAGGCGGGACTATACACACATGTTCTATACAAAATTTTGAGCAAGAATTTGGTTACTCTGGTTACTCTCAACTTTAATTTCTTTACCCGTAAAATAGAACTCTGGGCTCTCAAACAAACACAGAAGGTCTCATATGGCATTCCCAGACTTGAGAAAGATTATAACAGAAATTGCAAACTACTTTTACTTGGGTATTATATAAAAATTTGTGGGTTAGGAAGACAATAGTAATTATTGGTAATTAAAATTAAATACATAAGGGTAAATGAACTCATTTTAAACATAAGACAAATTGAAAATAATGAGCTACATAAGAAATTCAAAAGTCAGAAGTAGATGTGGTGGGTTGTGTCTTTAATCTTACTTCTGGAGAGGCTGATGTAGAACTATCATGAGTCTAAAGTTAGTCTAGGCTACATAGTGAGTTCCAGGCCAGGCTGGGCTTCAAAATGAGACTCTATCTCTAACCAGCAGCGCTGTGCATGGTGCAGCACATCTGAAATCCCAGCACCCAGGAGACAGAAGCAGGAGAGCCACTGCAAGCTTAGGGCCAGCCTGGGCTACACAGTGAGTTCCAGGTTAGCCGGGACCCTGTCTCAAAAGCAGAACAAAACTAAGCAAACCCCACAACAAAGGAACAAAACGAGTAGAAAAGGGAAATCATGGGATCTATAGTGGGGACTACGGACACAGAAAAAAATACTAGAAACTTAGATAATCAACAAACCTGAAAGCAGGATTTCGAATATGATCCAGATATGAGAAATCCTAGAAAGAGGATTGTGAGCTAATTTTGATCATGAATTTTGATGTACAATTTTAAATTTGAGTACTGAAAAAGAAAAAACCATGTAGTTCCGGCTACATCTGTCATTCAAATCACCCAATGATCCTTCAGGTCTTCAGGTCATGGTTATTAGGAAATCAGCTTGGGCCTCCATGGAAGACAATAGAGATGTAAGATTATGCTCAGGAGTCTGAGTACACCTAGGCTTTGTGTTTAGTTTATGAAGGCATGGTTGTGTTCCCCTGAATGAAAACAACAACCAGTCAAGCCAGAGAACTTTAACTACGAAGGGGTTTGTTTGACCGGGGTGGGTCTTCTTCCATTTCCATAGCCTTTAGGACAATCTCCACCCGAGTTGTTTTAACCTTAAATTCTATGCCCAAGGGAGCATTTCCTGAAGGTGGTGAGTTCCACAACTGACCCTCTTGGTTCAGCCTAGGTGTCTGCTGGTTGCAGAAGCATGGAAGAGCCTAAGGAAGTGTAAGGCTTTGGCCATGCTATAATGATCTCCAACAAAGGCTGTAGGCACAAGCAGTTTTCTGTTCCACATTAAACATGAGCTACATTTTGTCAAGTCCTTAGTAAAAGTCTGACGACAGAGAATCCTCAGGACAATGCCAATCAACTCTTTGTTTATTTTACTATTAGAATGAAACATCCATGGAGTTTTCCTAAAATGGGGTTAAGCTATAATAGAATTTGAATTAAATTTACTGGATTCATTCTTACTCAATGGATTTGCTTGCCTAAACTCTTTTCTTTGGGTCTAGATCATACTTGGAATGATTCCACATTCTTTGTGTGCACATAGCATGTGATGGGGGGGATGGTGGACCTGACTGGTACTGAGGGCTTCAACGTGTCTGGTGTGAACTGCCCATGGGGAGTTGACATTCAGAGACTGAGGTGGTGGTCTATGCTGGTTAGTTTGTTAGTTGACACAAACCTAGACATATCTGGGAAGAGGGAATCTCAGTTCAACAGTTGTCTCAATCAAATTATTTTGTGGACAACTCATGGACAACTCTGGGCATTTTCTTGATTACTATTAGGATGTGGGAGGGCTTAGGCCACTGCGAGTGGTTCCACTGAGGGCCGGAGTACTGTGTGATCTGAGCAAGCAAGCTGCATAAGTCGTGGAGAGCAAGCCTGTAAGTGGCATTCCTCTTTGGCTTCTGCTTCAGTTCTTATCTGCAGGTTCCTGCTTGAGTTCCTGCCCTAAATTCCAGCATGGATGGATTACAATAGGGAAATGTATCCAAACAACCTCCCTTCCCCCAAGTTGCTTTGGGTTAGTGTTTTATCACAACAGTAGAAAGTTGACTAGAACGTGCTTGTCTCCAAAATGCAGATGAAAATGCAGTTGAGTTTGTTCAAATGCTCTGATCTTGTCCTGGGTTGCCAGGGCGAGCCCAGTCAATGTCATAGGGCTTTCCTTAAGAGGACAAATAGGTCTGAACATCTTCGGTGGCCCCAGTCCCTGTTGAGATTGGAGTGAAACTTCAATCCAGTGCTTTAAAAATGCAGTTGCTAACTTAGAGTAACTTGTAAACATATCACACTTTCTGCTTATGGAATATTCTCTCATTACACCAGTAATACTTTGCCATGGAATAAAATTGGTGATTGCCAATACAAAAAGGATATGATTTTATTCTCTGCACAGCTGGGTGCTCTCCTGACATTTAGCAGCCTTGACTGTCTGAGTCCTTCAGTGGCTGTCAGTGCCCTGTTTCCTATTAGGTGTTATGTAGTTTCCTGGTATTATAGTATTGTTAAATTTGGTTACATCACAAACGGAATCTTCCCTTGGGTTTTCCCCTCCCAAGTCACCACAAGCGAAGAGTAGGAGCGCGTGGAGACAGCTAACAGACTCATCCACGTGCTCGGGCTCTCGAGGCTTTCTAAGCTGTATGGTACATTTTCCATTTGTGTCAGACTCTCCCCATTCGCTCACCCCTAGCAGACCTATGCACCGATGAGGTCTCGGCATCATGCTCTTAAATAGAGTTGCTATTGTTTCCCATTAAAACTAATCCCATCTAATTTCCAAAGATCTGTATTGGACGAGTAAGCGATTAGCAACTCGAGGGTTTGTGACGACCCTTGCTCATAAGAGGAAAAATGTCTTCGGGGCAACTTGAACCAAATCGTTCTTCTGCTGTTTTCTGTTTGCCCTCTAT
Organism: Myodes glareolus; assembly: GCF_982192425.1. NCBI lineage: Eukaryota > Metazoa > Chordata > Mammalia > Rodentia > Cricetidae > Myodes > Myodes glareolus. The sequence goes on from NC_142037.1 coordinate 41,743,039, forward strand.
TTACATTAAGTTTGTGCAGATTTTGGGAGTAGACCAAGAAGGTTGTCTCCACGGCACATATATATTAAAATAAAATAAATCACAGACATGACTACTCCAAACAAGTCAGCAGATGCTATGATTTAATGAAATAAAAATTCGATCCATTTTATCAGTCAAATTCCAGAGTTTTATAAAGAGAATCAAGTTGTATATTTCCCATCTTTTAATCCTTATTGATGTAGCAGCACACAGATTGTTATATACTTTTGGCTAATTCAGCTGACTTTGCGCTGGGGGGGCCGTATCTTAACCTAGTAAAGTAAAACGGCTCCTGCAGTCTGATTCAGATGAGATCAGCCACAGCTGTCAAAATGTAGTTTTGAGACATTTAATGTTCTTTTCAATAATTAATAAATGTCCTTTCATTTTTTTCCTCCCCCATGCTTCTGCGGCAGTACCATTCATGAAATGTATGAAGCAATGTAAGCCATTGGTGGAACACGACTCACCACACACCTAGGATGAGCAGCCTGGCAAACGGTGTCAGCGGTTGGCTGCTGTGGCACAGTCAGCACGAGGCAGAAAAGAGGATACCGTTCTGGGGTTTTGTCAGCATGGAAATGCTCGTGGTTTCATATTTGAAGGTAGAGTGAGGAAAATTACAAGGAAGGGTACAGCAGTCAATGGGAAGCAGAGAAAAGTGGGGGCTTGAACGGTCTCTCCTAAAATCTTAAAAATTTAAATCCAGAGGACTGCATCTAAGCCAGTGGTTCTCAACTTTCCTAATACTGTGGCCCTTAATACAGTTCTTCCTGTAGTGGTGACCCCCAACCACAAAATTATTTCATTGCTAATTCATAACTGTAATTTTGCTACTGTTATGACTTACAATGTAAATATCTTACATGCAAGAGATCTGATATGCAACTCCAAGAGGGGTCACGACCCCTTTGAGAACTGAATTCTAAGCTATTTATAAGCATGTTAGCAGTTAGGTGTTAAATGAGCTACTAATTCAGTACAAGTAGTAGTAAAATAAACGATGGATTAATGTGTTAAGAGTCCTGATAACAGGGTCAAAGGCTATTAGTCTGTTTTGACGTTTTTTAGTAATTCAGAGCGGGGTGGAAACAGTGATTTGCTTCCTCTGGATCTTCTACAGATCTAGGAGGTAGTTTCTTTAGTCTAACTTTAGTTGTATAATAGGAAGTAGTTAGAAATATTTTCTTTAAAATTTACATTTATGCATTTGTGTGTGTATGTGTGTGTGTGCTTCCATACAACTTCCACAGTGGTATGGAGGTGAGAGGAGAACTTTTAGAGGCTAGTTGTCCAATTCCATCATGTCGGTTGGGGGACTGAATTCAGATCATCAGGCTTGGTGACACCTGTCTTCACCTGCTAAGCCACCCTGCCAGCCCCAAAGTGGTTTTTATTGCACTGATCACAAATGAGATATAGAAAAAGTTCTCCTGTGAAAATGAAAAATGACAGCAGAAACTTCATTTGGTCATACTACACAATGGGACTTTTGACCCGCAAACAGACGGTAAATGTTTTAGACATAGTGACTAAGGCATTCTTCTCTAGTGAGCCACTGCATCTGTAGTTACCGTTTCTTGTGGGCATCTTGTGATAGGTATGACTAGCCACAACAAAGATCGCTGAGGGCGGGGCGGTGGTAGCGCACACCTTTAATCCCGGCTCTCAGGGAGGCAGACACAGGTACATCCCTGTGAATTCGAGGCCAGCCTGGTCTACAGAATGAGTTCCAGGACAGCTAGGGTTACACAGTGAAACCCTGTCTCAAAAAACAAAACAAAATTAACAACACAAAAATAAATTTAAAAAAATTTTAAAAAGATCACTGAGAAAACACCTTAGAAACTACACACAGCTCATCTGAGCAGAGGCTTTACATAGACTCCACATGTCTGAAGGCCGGGATGTAGGGACAGCACTTTCTAAATTCACAAAGGCAAAGGCTCCCAGTTCCCAGTCCACACCTAAGCTACTCCTAAGTAGATCCACAGTGATCAGCAGACACAGATTCAGCTCCAATATATGTGCCATTCTCGGTGAACTCTGCCTCGTAAAGAATGCTTTTTGGGTGGTGTTCCACCAACAAGCATAGTCAGCAGCTGTGGGCATAAAGAATTTTACAGAGATCAAGTCAATCCAATAGCATTGGATACCCGGATCAGAATTTTAATAATGAGCTTGTTTGCAGATACTATCATTTCTAAACCCAATCTTCTTCAGAGACGTTCAAAAAGTCCAGTTATAAAGTTCAGATGATGAATTATATTAACACAGTTTCTATATAACGTGAGACTTAAGTTCTCTGCAAGCATACACTAAGTTTCTATCCTCTCCCTATTGAAAGAACAGTCAACTCCTTTCTCAAGATGCTTTGCATTAGAAGTGTTAGAAAACTTCGTTTTTTATTTATTTATTTATTTATCAGTTAGGGTCAACCCTGGGGCAGCACAGAATGTTGACCCTTCTTCACCCAAAATAAACAGAGGTCACTGTAACCTAGCCTTTGTATCTCACTTAGAGACAAGCAGTTCTTTGAAGATAACAGCATTACACCACTTGGTGGGAATTATCGCATGGTATCGGACTGGTCTATTCCTAATGGGGGCAAGGCACCTGGGCTTTCCCCACTAGTTTTTGATGGGAAGCTTTGCTGGCATCAGAAATTAACTTTATATTTAGCTCAGTGAAGAGACTGAGTCAGTCTGACACCCAGTTTTCTTGTACTTGACAGGTATCTTTATGTTGCATATAATTTTGTGGAGCATTTCCTCCTAAATCTTGCAGTTTCTTCAGAAATTTCAGCATTTTGTTTAAGGACTCTAATTTATCATTCATATAGAAAGACTTTACAAATCACCTGCGTGTGAAATAGAAGTTACCTCGAAATGTTAGTGATATTAACAGAATTTTATTGTATGCTTCTGACTGCAATTTAGCTTGCATATATTTAAGGTATTTTAAAACATTTATTGGAGGAGTGCAGCACACTGTGTGTGTGTGTGTGTGTGTGTGAGGACAACTTGTAGGAGTCCGTTCTCTCTTTCCATTACGTGAATCCCGGAGATCTAACTAAGGCTTGCAGCAAGTGCCTTTCCCCTCTAAGCTATGTTGCTTAGTTGTTCTGCCCACCATCTTTTTCTTTGGAGACCTTACTTTGTCACCTCCGCTGGCCTGGGAACTTTGTAGCCAGGTCTCAGACTCTTAGTGATCCTCCTGCCTCAGTATTCAGAATACTAGGATTGCAGGTATGAGCCATTTTATTTGATTTACGATTTTCTTTACTTTTTAAAGGCATTAAAACAAACAGACAAACTATTCTGGCCCTTAAGACTACTGAGTTTCTATTTTTCTACTACAACAAAATTAAATGAAAATGATAATTTGAATATGCTACTTAAAACCATCTTCTCAATCCTCTCCTGGAAGTTAGGTTAGAGCAGAGGAGAAAATGAGCGACCGAAAGATAATTCCTAAGCATACAACGTCATCTTCTTACTCCTTCCCACGACTGCCCTCCCCGTCTCCTTTTGGAGACAGGGTATCTCTGGCTATCCTGGAACTCACTACATAGACCAGGGTGGCCTCGAACTCAGAGAGATCACTTGCTCCTGCCTCCCAAGTGCTGGGATCAAAGGTGTGCACCACTACACCCGGCAATATCCATTCTTGAGAGTTGAGACTGATGATGAACTTTGGTGTTTGAGAAGATGATTACTGTCATGGTTGCTTTGGATTATTTGTGGTGCTTGGACCCACTTTTTGTTCATATTGGCAGAGTCTTGTTAGAATCATGATAAAGCAAGTATGATGCATGTGTTTCTTCTGTAGTTAAAAAGACACACAAATATAAATGGATCTGTTAGAAGAACATGCACGGACCACAAGATTATGATCTCTTCTATAGGCTCTTATGAGAATCAGAATGCTAAGTGCTCAAATAAAAAGGCATTTATCTTGTCCTAGACAGAAAATATTTCTCATTTAAGTATGAGCAACATCTTTCTTCCATGCATTTGGCACCTGCTTTGATCAGAAACTAGTCATTCAACTTAATCAAATTACTGTTCTGCTCATTTATGCCCAATTCCTCTGTGGCCATAGTAGGTCCCTACCGGAGAAGCATCCTTTCCTGGAACGCCTCTGCACAAGGAGAAAACGGTGCTTAGAGATTCTTTGGAGATGTCTGGTTAGAAAGATTCATACACGTGTCTCCAGTGAGTTGGCAGGATCCTGAATTATGTGTTGGTGGTAGGTTATGCCAGGGTGGTAGACTGCCGGGGTTTTCAGCTTGGCCTGGCGACTAGCCAAGCTAGAAGACCACAGCTTCTCTGAACTCACTTTCCTCATTTGTCAGATGGGGACAATTACAGCTCCTATTTTATACAATTATGGGGATTAAGTGAGCTAAAACTCTTAACACAGAGAACAATGGTGTAGTTATAGTGAGCCATAAGCATGAGCTATTATTATTGGTGAGACCTGGAGGGCTATTTGAGTAAGTCCTTGTTTTTAATCTTTATATCTGTGGTATTAGGGCTTGCATCCAGGGCTTTCTGTACAGTACTGAAGTGCTCGACCAAGGAGCTACATCCCTATGCCAGGATTAAAGCCTTAGTAAAAATTGTCACTTTTGGTGGCGGGGAGGTCTCACACAACAGTCCAGGTTGGCCTGTATTTCACTATGTAGTCTAAGTTGTTCATAAACTGGGCACTCCTGCGTTGGTCTCCTTAGTACTGGGATTATATGCATGAGAAAGCATCTCAGCTCTAGACCTAACATAGTATTTCTTTTCTCCATGTTATTTAACAGGTGTGTAACAGACATAGGAATAACAAGGTCTCACTATATAGCGTTGGCTGGCCTGGAACTCCTTATGTAGACCACACTGGCCTTAAACTCAGAGAGATCAGCCTGCCTCTGCCTCCTGAGTGCTGGGATTAAAGGCGTGTGCTACCACACCCAGTTAATCATGCACACAGAAGTTTCTGTCCCACCAGTTCCCACAGCCACTCAGTCCCAAATAAATACACAGAGGCTTATATTAATTATAAACTGTTCGATCTATTGCTCAGGCTTATTACTAATTACCTCTAACAACTTAAATTAACCCATAATTCTTATCTATGTTTAGCCATGTGGCTTTTCTCAGTAAGGCATTCTCATCTTGCTTCCTCTGCTTCTGGATGGCGTCTCTGCCTTTTCTTTTCCCAGAATTCTAGTCTCCTCACCCCGCCTATACTTCCTGTCTGGCTACTGGCCAAACAGCATTTTATTAAACCCATATGAGAGACAAAGTTTTTACAGTGTGAGCATTATCCCACAGCATAAACGTCTTTAATTTTTTTTTTTTAAACCTTTCTCCTGTAAGGAATTCCCCTTCCCAAGTCAATCAGAACCCAGCCCACTGCTGGATGATCAGAACGAGCTCTTCTTCTGATAGGGCCCTTTCTACAAGGTTTCCATTTTGCCAACTTTGCATAGAACGGTCATGACTTTATTTTACCTCTTAGCGCTATCATCAAAATAACAGTAGGCATTACAAAAGCCAAGGGGTGACAAACTGCCATTTGCCATTTAAGGCTTTGACTTGAGGCAACGTTTTGAGACACCAGGGACATTTTCTTCCCCACTACAGTCCAAAGAAACAGCTTTCTGTCATTCTACGTCCTCTTGCAGTTTCAAGCCATTAGGACAGCTTCTATTTTCTATTAAAAAAAAATTGCTGAGAAAGCATGTCCAGTATGTACTTCAGAAACTGGTGAGTCACTTGCAACAAAAGCTGCTGGGGGTTATGTCCACGAACACAGGTGACATTCAAATCGGGCACTACAAAAGATTCTCTTTGTTTAAAGACTCAGTCTCCCTATGTAATTCAGGCTGCCCTGGGACCAAGGCCCTCCTGCCACTACCTCCTCCTTGGGGTTACAAGTAATCTCACCACACTCGGTGGAATGATTATTTTTGTAAAATACTCAGATGGCCTCAGTTGTCGGAAAACACAGGTACTCACATACTAGAAGACACAAAACAGTCCCCCCCCCCCCAATTTACTTATCACGGTATATTCCTTTCAGAATTTGTGAGCACATACTTTGTACTTAGCCCAGAGCCCTTTATATTAGCAAGTAGGCGTGCTGGTGAGGGCTTGGAATTACAGCACTCGGGAAACCACGGCAGGAATACGAGGGGTTTAAGGTCACCTTCGGCTTCCGGAGACCCAGTCTCACTTAGAAAGAAAAAAGTATTAACAGTGTGAATCTTAGGTGACATTCAGGCCTATTCAGGTCTATTCTTAGGTATAGACCGAGGGGTGCCAAGCTCAAAGGAAACCGAAGATAACAGATTTTTTTTGGGGGGGGGTGTTGACCTCCCAATATTAGATCGGTAATTTCATGAGTCGGGGGTCTATCTTGCAAACAATCGGTATTCTCTCACCTAGTTAGAACAGAAAAAACCGGTTCTCAAACGACTCTTTTCACATTTACTTGCTTAAAATATTTTTTTCTAGGTTAGAAGCAATGTTTAGAGAGGTTTGACATGTAATACTTAACAGAAGACTGCCTCCAAGCACACCGAAACCTAACTACTTTACATTCATGAAATGTAGTTTTAGTTTAGTGTTTTTTTCTTCTTTTCTTTCTTTTTTTTTTTAAAGAGTGAATTTCAGCTGGCCCTTTCCCTTTTCGAGTCCTGAAGGCATTCTTCACTAAATTCCAGCAAGACCAAGACCTCGCCTTTTACCCCAGAGGGCCACAGTGTGGACACAAAAAGACAATGAATGGCTGGAGGGAAGCTCCACCTGTTGGTTAGCTGGCTGGCCCGGCGGGCCGGCCTCCTCACTCCAGGTACCGAGGGACAGAAAGGACCACTCCCTCTGGAGCGAGCCTTCCCTTGAAGGGGCGCGGGAGGATCCCGGCCAACAACCGTGACATCAGCCTCGCCCCTGCCCGCCGAAGGGCGAGGGACCCTGCGGCAGCCACTACCGCTCTGCACAAAAGGTACCTTTGGCTTGGGGGGAGATAATAAGTCCTGGGGGATCCGCAGTCCGGGCATCCCCGGAAGGGATGAGGGCGGTGCGGGTCGAGGGGGGAGCCCAGGTGCGGCTGGGAAGAGAAGAAGGAGGAAGAGGAGGAGGAGGACTCTGCCACACGCCGGGGAAGAAAGCCTGACTCATGTGGCAGCAGCGGAGGGCTCCTGGGAGCTGCAACTCGTGATGCTGTTGCTGAGGAGAAAAGCCTCATTAGCCATTCTGCAGGCCGGGGGGGATACCGCCCCGGGACGCGCACGCCCGAGACCTCACCCTCCACGCTCGCTCGCTCGTCCCGGTCGCGTGGGAGCCAGCAGCGGACACGCCTAACCCGCGCGCGCGCGCCGCGTGGCCCCCCGCGCCCCACCCCAGACTCTCCACGCGACCCGGATTCGCTCGCTCTCGCGCGCGCGCGCCCAAGTGCCCCACCCCCACCGCCCTCAGGCGTCGGCGGCTCCGCCGGCCTTCGGCAATTTCCGTCAGAGCCCCAGTCGGGAGCTCGGCGGGGCCCGAAGACAGGCCGCCTCTCCCTAGTCAGACCCGGCTTTATGTCTGCAGCGCCGGCGCGCAGGCGCAGACGCCATCTTCCCTCCTCTCCTCCGCGACCCCTCCCCCCCGCCGCCTTCTCCTTCTCCTCCTCCTCCTCGGTCGGCGCTCGCTCGACCCTCCTCCTTTCGCGTTGGGGCGCTGGTCCCTCCTCTCTTGATGCCGCGAGAGACCGGGGGCTACAGAGCAGCCCGGGAAGAGCACTAGTAACAACCATAGCCCCCTCTTCGCCCGACGCCCTCCCACTCCCCCGCCCCGCGCCGCCACCGACCAACCCCACCTCTCATTTCTTTGAACGGCGTCGGCTGCAGTCGCTGCACCAGCCCCGTCTGGCCGCCGCCGCCACCGCGAAAGGAGCCACCACCACCACCGCTACCGCCGCCCGCGGCCCCCTCCCTCCCTTCCTCCCTCCCGGCCGCGGGAGCAGCGCGGTGCCGAGGCAGCCGGCGGGCTGAGAAGAGGACGCGAGCTCGCCCCTTGGCTCCGCGCACGTCCCCGTCGCCCGCCGGAGCGGCCCGGGCGCCGGCGCCCTCTTCCTCCCCGAGGACGTGTGCCGAGCCGAGCGCCTGCCCCGAGGGAGGAAAATGCTCGGGCTCCATGGCTGCCAGTGATGGAGCGGTCCCTGGGCTCCCGCTGCCGCCGCCGCCACTGCCACCACCACCACTGCCGCCGCCGCGCCCCGGCCGCGCTCCGCGAGGACCCGGCGTCTCTGCGCGCCCACCCGCGCCTCGTTGCTGGGTTCACCGTACCGGGCGCCCCGCCGCCGCCGTCGCCGCCTCCTCCTCCCCGCTCGCAGCCGCGCCGCCCGGGTCCCAGCCGCGGCCAGTCTTTGCTCCCGGAGCAGCCGTCGCGAGCCCAGGGGGTTTGAGAGGGGCCGCGGGCCGCGGGGGGAGGCCCGAGTGGGGCCGGCCGCGCCGGCAGGGGAGGTTGGAGCGACGCTGAGCTCGGGGCTCGCCGGCGGCCGCGGCGCCGGGGGTGGCGAGGGCCGGGCGACCGCTCGCTCGCTCCGCGCTGCCTCGGTGCAGGGCGAGCGGCGGGGCTTTGCAGTGGCCGCCGCCGCGGGAGGAGGGGGCTGAGCTGGCTCCGGAGTTGGCCAAAGAAGGTGGGCATTTCTCGCTTCTCCTCGCCTCCCCCGCCCCCTCCTGGGCTCCCCTCCCTCCCTCCTCCCGCCCCGCACCCCACGTGAAGCGGAATATAAAGGGGGGTGTGTGACTGGAGGGGAAAGTGAATGGCGAAGGACTGAAGGGGTCCCCCTTCGGTTCCCCAGCCACCTGGTTCACCCGGTTCATCCTCCCTTCCCGAAGCTAGCCCTCGAAGGCAGGAGCAGCCGGCTTCTTCGGCCAAGGAGGAGGAGGAGGAGGAGGAGGAATCGCGTCGGGCGGAGCTTCAGGTCCTGTTCTCCTCTCTAGCTTCTCCATACAAAGATTACGGTGCAGAAGGAAATTGCACTCGCCTCCTCCGCCCCCCGGTACCCAGCACAATGCACCAGCCGCCGGAGTCCACTGCCGCGGCCGCCGCCGCCGCAGACATTAGTGCTAGGAAGATGGCGCACCCGGCGATGTTCCCTCGAAGGGGCAGCAGTGGCGGCAGCGCCTCTGCGCTCAGTGCAGCAGGTACCGTCGTCAGTGGTGCTGCTCCATCTTCGGAGGATTTCCCTCCTCCTTCGCTGCTCCAGCCGCCGCCTCCTGCTGCATCTTCCACGCAGGGACCTCAGCCTCCGCCTCCACAAAGCCTGAACCTCCTCTCGCAGGCTCCGCTGCAGGCACAGCCTCTTGCGCCGGGCGGAACTCAGATGAAAAAGAAAAGTGGCTTCCAGATAACTAGCGTTACTCCGGCCCAGATCTCTGCCAGCATCAGCTCGAACAACAGCATAGCAGAGGACACCGAGAGCTACGACGATCTGGATGAGTCTCACACGGAAGACCTGTCTTCTTCCGAGATCCTTGACGTGTCTCTTTCCAGGGCCACTGACTTAGGCGAGCCTGAACGCAGCTCCTCAGAAGAGACTCTGAATAACTTCCAGGAAGCCGAAACACCTGGGGCAGTCTCTCCTAACCAGCCCCACCTTCCTCAGCCTCATTTGCCTCACCTCCCACCACAGAACGTTGTGATCAATGGGAACGCTCATCCCCACCACCTCCATCACCACCATCACCTTCATCACGGGCACCACCTTCTCCACGGACACCACCATTCATCCCATGCTGCTGTGGCCACTCCGTCCATTCCTGGAGGGCCACCCTCGAGCCCAGTGTCCCGAAAACTCTCTACAACTGGAAGTTCTGATGGCGCTGTGCCAGTTGCTTCTGCTATATCATCGAGCGGCTTACCTGCTTCCGGGATGCCGAACCTCCGTGCCCCAAGTACTGCAGGCAGCATAGGTATAAATTCTGTGCCTGGCACGAATGTGACGAATAATGTTAGCGTTGCTGCTGCTGCGGGTGGTTTCAGTGCTCACGTGACAAGTGGCGTGCATGGTAATGCTAATATTAGTACAAGCAATATTCCTAATGCTGCTAGTGTAAGTGTTGGGCCTGGAGTTGGCAGTGGTGTTAATGTGAATGCCTTGAGTGGCATGGGCAATGGTACTGTCTCTTCCTCTCCTGTTGCTAACAGTGTCCTTAATGCAGCTGCAGGTATCACTGTGGGAGTGGTTTCAAGTCCGCAGCAGCAGCAGCAGCAGCAACCAACAGTTAACACGTCAAGGTTCAGAGTTGTGAAGTTAGACTCTACTTCTGAACCCTTCAAAAAAGGTAGATGGACTTGCACTGAGTTCTATGAAAAAGAGAACGTCCTGCCGGCCGCAGAAGGCGTGGCCATAAATAAAGTGGTGGAGACCGTGAAGCAAGCCCCCACGGAAGTGTCTTCGGAGAGGGAGAGCACTAGTGGGAGTTCGGTGAGCAGTAGTGTCAGCACACTGAGCCACTACACGGAGAGTGTGGGAAGTGGCGAGATGGGAGCCCCTGCTGTGGTGGTGCAGCAGCCTCAGCTGCCACCACCACCACCGCCAGTTCTTCCAGGTGTGGCCCTCCAGCAGATGGATTTCAGTAGCCCCGGGCCGCAGAGTATTGCAGCAGCTAGTATACCGCAGAGTATTTCTCAGCCACAGATGTCACAAGTCCAATTACAGCCTCAAGAATTGAGCTTTCAGCAGAAGCCAGGTCTTCAACCTGTACCTCTGCAAGCCGCTAGGAGTGCAGCCGCCGGTATCCAGCCTTCGACTGTAAACGTGGTCGGTGTAACGGCAGCTGGAGGTCAGCAGCCCTCCATTTCCAGCTTGGCTCAACCCCAACTGCCGTACCCTCAGACAGCTCCTCCAGTGCAAACTCCTCTTCCAGGGCCGCCACCCCAACAGTTACCGTATGGGCAACAGCAACCAATGGTTTCTACACAGCTAGCTCCAGGCCATGGCCAGTCGATGACTCAAAACCCGACGTCAGAATACGGACAGCAGCAGCCAATTCTTCAAGCAGCGATGTCCTCTGGACAGGCCAGTTCCGCAGGATCGGGAGCAGGACCATCCATGATTCCTGCGGCCCAGCCACAGGGGCTCCAGCTGCCAGTGCAGCCCACAGCAGTACAAGCACAACCTGCAGGGGCATCTGGGCAGCCCATTGGCCAGGCTCAAACAGCAGTGCCGACTGTCCCAGCTGGCGGTCAAATTGCAAATCTTGGTCCCCAGGCCAACATGCCCACGGCAGCACAGCAGCCATCCACCCAAGTTACACCTTCAGTGATCCAGCAAGGTGCTCCTCCATCTTCACAAGTAGTCCTACCTGCTCCGACTGGGATCATTCATCAGGGAGTTCAAACTAGTGCTTCAGGCCTTCCTCCACAATTGGTTATCGCCCCCCAGAGTACCTTGTTAACTGTGCCTCCCCAGCCGCAGGGAGTAGAAACGGTGGCTCCAGGCGTTGTTTCCCAGCAGTTGCCCGCAGGTAGTCCTTTGCCCTCCGCTAGTAGTATTTCTGTTCCAAATCAGGTTAGTTCAGCTGCTCCTTCTGGAATGCCTTCCGCCCCGACAAACTTAGTTCCCCCACAGAATATAGCACAACCCCCGGCTACCCAAAATGGCAATTTGGTTCAGAGTGTTAGTCAATCTCCCTTGATAGCCACTAACATAAATTTGCCTCTGGCACAGCAGATACCACTAAGTTCTACTCAGTTCTCTACACAATCATTAGCTCAGGCAATCGGAAGCCAAACGGAAGATGCCAGGCGCCCAGCGGAGCCCTCGGTAGTCGGCTTACCTCAGACTCTCAGTGGTGACAGTGGGGGAATGTCAGCAGTTTCAGATGGGAGTAGCAGCAGCCTAGCAGCCTCTGCTTCTCTCTTCCCGTTGAAGGTGCTACCGCTGACAACACCCCTGGTGGATGGCGAAGACGAGAGGTAAGATCACGGGCTGCTGCAGAACCTAGCAGTTCAGAGTCAATCTCTATAGGGGCAGTGTGTGGGTACCATTAGTCTAAAGCACCAGACCTTTGGGTTTGCATGGGAAAAGTGCATATGCATGGTAGTTCTCTAGAGTCAGAGTGTTAAGGAATGGCTCCAGATTAGGTGGGGACTAGGGTAGATTATGAAAATAGTGTTCACGATAGCTACAGTGTGTAAGTATGTTACAAATAGGCTTGGGGCCGTCAGGTAGATTTTATTATTCATGAAATGCTTTTGAAAAGATAATTTATGAAAAGCAGCCTACATTTTGTTACTCCACGAAAGCGTTAAGCATTTCTCTTGAGCTCCTAAAATCTTTATGATCCTTTTTTGCCGGGTGTTGTGGTTCCCACGTTTGTTCCTGCCCTACAGCCCTTTTCTGTTCTGGGATGTTTGATCTTAGGCTGTGAAAGATCCTGTTACCTGCTTGTCCTCCCAAGGCACTGTGGGAAAGATGACCTAATCTGGGTGATATAGGTTGCCCTCATGCTGTTAGTAACCAGCTCTTGTAAACTTAATGTAACGGTTACTTTATTTGAACAAAAGAGGAATCCAAGTCCAACAGCCTGTGTTTCAAGGGCAAGATACCAGGATTTATGCTTGGTAGTGAGTAATGCTGTAGAGTTTTTCTTTTGCTAGGAGATGAAGGTGGTAGCCATTTTAAGGCGTGAAATCAGTCTTAAAGGGCTGATTTTAACAGGCCAATCTGTCCCACCTGTTTCTACTCTCGCCAAAATACAGAAAGTCTAAAAGTTAAGTCAACACTAAGCCAGCATTTTCTTTTCCATTTATATTGGCGATAATATGCTGATCACACCTAGTGAATGAGGCTGGCTAGAAAAGCTGGTTCTACATTGCTTTAAGATTAAGGGTTTTTTGTTTTGTTACTTAGAGGAATGTTCTTTTTGCACATTTGCCAGTATTTACAGCGATCAGAAGTATAGGAGTTGTAAAAAGACTTTTTTTTTCCCCCACTGGAATTTTGAAAAAACATTAAGATACTTAACTATTTTAGTATCTTTTGGAGATTTTTGACATTTTAATTATTCCAATTGAAGTGTTTATATGTGTATTTGTGGGTTTATTTTGGGAAAACTGAGAATATTGCAAAAGAATTTTATAAAAAGAAAACAAGGCCAATTGTTTCAGTGAAATTTTCATGATTTTTTCCCCCTGAGTTTAAAAGATAAAAGGTTATGATACTGAAACATGCGAAAATACTTTTTCAGGGTTTTTGCTTTTCTGATAGTCATACATTTAAATTTTGTTACCAGAAGTAGTTCTTAATCCTTGTACAAAACTACCTCACAAGATGGATTTCTAAGAGGTAGTTTTCTGTAATAGTCCAATTATAATTATTGTTCAGCCTTTAATTTTGTCTTTATCATTCTGATCCTCACCCGTACTTTAAATTTAAGGAATTATTTACCCTAATTTTTGTTTCCTAAATCAAAAGGGTATGAACTGAGTGAAGTTCTGACTAAATAATGTACACTGTAGATGCTGACTTAAGAACAGTGAAAGACAGGTGCCAGAAATGAAAACCACACACTGATTACCAACCCGTGAAGGTTTTCTTAATTACTGTTTGTGGGCTCCTGGGAGGACTTTCTTTGTTTTTCCTCCTCTCAGCAGGGAGGATGGCAGGCCCTTGAAAGGCTGGCTGTCACACAGTTAAGTCAGGCTGCTGCCTGCGCTAGCTCAGAGTAGTCATCCCAGGTGGAGATGCTGCAGAGCCGTTTTTCCTTATAGACAGAGTAACTGATAAAGGTAGACCAGGCGCCCGTGATGGAGAGTTACGTTCCGGGAAAGCACAAGAATGAATATAAAATAGTTCTCTCCATTATTATCATAAGTTATCTTCAGATTGCATTTGAACTTTACCCTAGAAACTTGTGTTAATTGACGTCACTGTTGAGTCATCAAAACTGGACACACTTTTTTCCAGGTCTCCTTCAGTTTCACTGAGGTCTGAGTCTGCTACTAAGGCACATGCAAGACCAGTCAGTGAGGTCTGCTTTAATTGTGTTTTATTGCAGGGCTTTTTTGTTTTGTTTTTTGTTTTTAATCTCAATGTGGTTTGGTTTAGAAAAATGGTTGAAATATGCCTCTGGGAGGTAATTGGGATACCTTTCTTCATGCCAGCCTCTGTGTCCTTGCCTCTTCCAGGCTTTGTCACCATCCATCTCCTCTGGAAGAAAGGGTTGTGTCCTCATTTAATTTTATGACCCAGGAAGTATGTTAGCATAAACTTTTTGGTGGCAGAAGAGATGACCCTTGCGTATATACTGCGGTAGTACCGCCACTCTTTAGATCTCAATGCCTGCTTAGTACTGGGGAGAGTGCTCTCGCTTGCCCTCTTGTTGTCTGTAAAACTGAGAGATGATAAACATTACGTATAAATAAACATAAGAATTAGGACCGAGGTATTAAGATTATATGACTTCCTTTTTTATAGATCATTTTTATTATAAAGATCTCGATGTCTTAGCCTTTAATGTGAACTTAACCTTTACAGGAATGGGAACATAAAGTTATTTACTGTAATGTTTTGTGCTGGTTATCAAAGTGTTATGTGAATTTCTAGTCTCTTGTTTTTAGGCAAAGCTCAGATGTTCCCTCTGAAAGATTTTTCTTCCCCAGGGGGTGTTTCCTTAGCACGGCTTACTGTCCCTCTATTTAAGTACTGTATATTTGGTGATAATTATGTTTACCAGTCTTTCCCACAAGGGGAGGAACTAAATATATTTTTTAACAAGCTTTGTGAGCAGATCTTTTTCTGTTTTCCTATCATGACGCAGTTCATTCTGTCATCTTAAGCACACAGTTAGAGATGCAGGTGCTATAATTTCTGTAACAAATTGAAATAGCAATATGACTTGGTTAGCTTCCTGCTCCTTAAGGTGATATGGCCTTAACCTTCTAAAGAGTGTCTATTTTGCAGTAAGTCCTCAAGTATTACATGATTTCTGCTCTCCTGTTTATTTTTGTGTGTTGCATGTGTGCATGTGAATATGGACGTCAGAGGTTAGTTTCAGGTGTCTTCCTCAGTTGTGCCCACCTTATTTTTTGAGACAGGATCTCACTGAATTGGAGCTCACTCTATTGGCTGGACTGGATAGCCAGTGAGCTTTAGGGATGCACTTGTCTCCACTTCTGAGCACTGAGAGGAGAAGCCGGTGCCTCTGCATCAGGCTTTTATGTGGGTCCTGGGGTCCAAACTCCGGTTCACGCGCTATGTATACGTAGCAAGCACTATACGGAGAGAGTCATCTCCAGCCTGGAATGGAGTGTTTTCTTGCAAAAGAAGGAATAATACTTGTCTTACTTACCTACTGAGAATGGTGGGATGCATGGGTTAAAGTAAAGCAAAAATACTTTTAAATGCAAATGTCTTTTAAAAGGTTTTTGTTTTGAGACAGGTCTCTCTCTGTAGCCCTGGCTGGCCTTGAACTCGGAGACCTCAGTCTGCTTCTGCCTTCCCAGTGCTGGGGCTAGAGGTGTGCGCCACCACACCCGACTTGAAATATTTATTTTTTTACATGCACAGTTTAAAGAATCAAAGTCTGTACGTGCTACCTTCTTCCTTCCCAGGTTTTCTTTCTAGAATCCCTCTAATTTCTTGTAGATGATTCCGCTTTGACAAGCCAGTCTTTCTACTGGACGGGCAGCAGGAGTAACTCTCAGCTTCTCTCTGTCCTCAGCTCCTTTCATGTGACTTTGGGCTTTTTCATTTGCTTTTGCCTCAGTTTCCTCATTTGAAAACAATGAAGGCAATAGCGTTTCTCACAGAATTGTTGCGTAAATTAAATAAACTTAGAAAACTCTCAGAACTTTACTCACTGTGCTCCTAAGAGTTTATAGTAGTAAAACAGTCCTCACTTGGTCTTTGCTTGTGTTTTTAAATCGCTTGGATGAAATGGATTTGCCCTGCTGGTTGCCGTTGTTCCAATATTCCTTTCTCCCAGTAGTTATGATTATGTCACCCTTGAATATTCATAAGTCTTGTAAGAGTATGCCTTTTTCTGTCCACCCACAGTACCGTGTCCTGTGGCTGCCTTGCTCCTCTCCCTGTTCCCCTGGCTCTTTAGTATATTGAAAGGGGTGGGTCATCCCCCCCAACCCCCGAATTCCTTTATCAGCTCCGTCTCTTTTCTCCAGGTTACTTATCCCGATCCCCACCTTGATAGAGCCCTTTCTGTGCTTGCACTTCGGTGAGTGGGGACTAGAGAGCCACTTAGAACATTGGGCTTGGTTCCCACCACGCCCTGTATTCAGGTTCCTCTCCGTTATCACTGATGTTCGGTGTCACCCGCCTCTTCATCAACCTCAGCATATTAATTAGTTAATAAGATTAATTTTCGAGGAAGCCTAGTATCACTCCGGCCTCTCTTCTGGACCGTCACTTGGGCTTCCACTCCTCTGTTACTCTAGGACTCCCTTTTTAATTTTCCCCAGTGGTTCGTCTTCGTTTTCCACAGCCGGTGTTAACTTCATTCTTGATTTACTTGCTATTTTTAAATGGTGTCAGCTTACCTTGCACTCAGTTGATTCTTTGTTTAGGTAAAGGCTACCAGGTTGTAAAAAATCGTGTTCTCTTGCAACTCTGCCTCCACTTGGTAGCTTCTAGATTGCTTTTGAGAACTCTGTAGCCACGTTGGTTTCTCAAGCCGAGAAAGCCGTATGTGATTTGTGTTTGCTCACCTTCTTTCTCTCTCCTCATTTTTAAAGTCTTTGAAAGCTTTAAAGTTGCTTCCATTGTTTTAAACTTTACACAGATGGGGGTGGAATCTGCTTTTACTGGAGTTTTTGGTGTGTGTTGTTTCAGCCTGGAAAGTTTGTGATGCTGAGACTGAACCCAGGGCCTCACATAGCCTTGGCAAACACTCTGCCAAAGAGCTTCAGCCACACATTTTTCTCCTCTCCAAACTTACCTGCATCATGGGCCTCCTTGACTGATCTAACTTCATTGGTTTTCATCTCTTTCTCTTTGCTCTGTTTCTATTGAATTTTTCTTGTAATTTCCAGGAGCTTTTTCTTTTCTTTTCTGGTCTTTCCTTCTTGTCAGCTGTGACTTGCCCCAGTTCAGTACTAAAGGTACCTTCTCTTAGCTCTGTGAGCACATTAGATTTGGTTGCTTTATGAGACAGGGTTGCTCTCTGTGGTCCAGGCTGGCCTTGAACTTGCCATCCTCCAGCACCAATAGTATGTTTTTCATGGGTAGCTTGAGCAGTTTTCTTTCTATGCACTCTGTTTTCTCCAGGTTCTGCTTCCTTTCTTGCCTTGATCCTTTCTCTCTCATGTTCTATTTCTTCACATAGTTGGCAATTGTGTGGTAGAGTAAGGGATGGAAATACTGGTTACAGATTCTCAGTCTAGCTTCTTACTTAGCATTGGTCTCCCTGGATGGTGACCTGACCGGGCTGATTGGCCAGGGTTCTTGATGTCTTTGTATTGCCCTTTAGTTGAGTTAGCTCCTGTCAGAACGGTGTTCTGTGGCTAGACAGAAAGGCTTGTCAGCAAGGGTGCCAGGGAGGGAGTGGGAAGTGAGGAACGAGAAGTCTTGCAAGTCTTGGGCTCCCCAGAGCTGGTCTTCCTTCAGCTGTGTTTCTGTTCTCCCTCTGGGCTTCTGCTGTGCCTCACTCCCTCCTTAGACTGTAGGCTTGGGCGGGCTGGTCTTGGGCGGGCTGGTCTTGGGTGAGGAGCAGGCCTGGTGAACTGGTGAAGCCTGTCTTCAGAACCCCGTCCCCATGGCGGCTGTGTGTGGTGCCACTTCCTGGGCCTTTGGGGCTTTGCGAAGTTTAAATTGGGTTTGTTCTTGGCTTTCTCTACTGTTTGCCAAGTCATTTGTCACTCAACATCTGCTTTCTAGCTTCCAGATTTGTGCTACTATTGTCTTTCATGGCTGGCTTTTTATAGGCTTTTGTCTTTATACCTTTCCTTTCATTTATTTGACATAGAGTCTTAAAAATTTATTTTGGTAGCAAAAGAGTAGATGTGATTTCTTGTTTAGAAATTTAAGTTTAAAACATGAAACTGAGAAGACCTGGTCTTGGAGCGTCTGTCAGAGTCTGTGCTGGGTTTTATTGTCACTGTCAAGACTGGACAGCCTAGCAGAATATGTGCTTGCTATTTTGTGTAGCAGAGACCAGCCTCCTGCGGCAGTTCTCCTGCCTCAGCCTTCCAAATGCTGGTCAGGCCTACCACACGTGGCTTCAACATATCTTTTAATGTCTCTTTAAAACGAAGGTACAGGAGAAGAAGGAACTAAAGCTTCTTTACCCATTTGTAAAATAATGGTCTATGATCTCACATACAGAAGTGCATTTTCTTGCCAACACTTCTTCCTTTCCAGTCAGCTTGACCAGAAAGCTGTCTTTGACTCCTTCCGCTGGCTGACTGAGCTTCCTCCTAACGCGCTCTGGCTATCTGTGCCGCCCTTCTTTGTTTTTTGTTCTTCTGTTTTGTTTCCTACTTTTCTTGTCGTTCTGTGCTGGTCTCTTTGAGATCATTCTCTGCCAGACTGTCAGCGGCGGCTTTCCAAGCATTTCTCGTTCTCACAGGCTTCTCGGCCTCAAGCTTGAGGAGAGACAGTTGTCCTGCCTCAGCCGCCCAAGTGCTGTCATCACAGGCATGAGCTGCTGCGCCGGCTGCGCTGCTCTGCCTCCCACGGCCCTCAGATTGTCCTCTGACACCAAGAGTCACATTCTTTGTGTCTTCTTCCTCACAGAATTTTACATCCTGAATTTAGCGTGCCTCTTTATCTCCCATCCTTTCTCTGCTGGCACAATTCCAGTCTAAGATAAAACAGCCTTGACTTAAAAAGCGTGGTGTGCGGTAGCTTTCTCCCTGGGTCTTCTGCACACGGCCTGCCTTTCTCTGGTACTGTGTTGCCGTCTTAACGTGGGAGTCTTTTATCTAACTCACCTGCCCAGATCCCCTTGAAGCCATTGGTGTAAGGCAATCCCTTCATCTCTGCTCGTTCCTGGCCTCCTATCAGACTCCCATTCCCCTAGGAAAGGTTTCTTTTGGCTCCTGGTTTCAGAAGGTTCTGTCCTTGGTTGTTTGGCCTCATGTGCTTGGTGGTGGGAGCATGTGGCAAGGGCTTGCTGTTCTTGGCAGACAAGAAACAGATAAAAGGGAAAAGTAAATTCTCTCTTCTTTTAGTGCTGGGCAGAGAGCCTAAAGCCTCCAGCATGTCAGGCGAGGACTCTACCACTAAGCCATGTCCTCAGACTTCCACCCACTCCCCTACTTTCTGAAGTCCTAATGACATTGATGACCTTTCAAAAACTGTCACCTGCCATCCATTCTACCTCCTCTGGGCATTTGCACGTTGTTCTTGAATACAAACATGCCCACAGTCACCTCCCTAACCCTTCCTTAAACTTTAATTGTCAATTTTTTTTTCTTCTTGTTTTGAGACATGGTCTTGCTATGTAGCTAAGGCCAACCTTGAACTAGCTACATAGCCCAACGTGGCCTTGAATTTGCGGTCCTCCTGCTTCAGCCTCTGGAATCCTGGGATTTACAGGTATGTACCACTACACTTGGCTAAAGTGCTCACATTTTGAGAGACTTCTTGGCGTATCGATTTAATTTTAGGTTGTTTGCTAAAACTGATTGAAAGCATCTTGCTGTGTTTATAATGCTTGCTACAGTTTATTAGTTTTGTGATTATGTGATAATTTTAACTTCCACAAATAGGAATATTTGGGGTTTACTAGTATCTAATCCTATTTCAGTGTTTAAAGAAATGGTAAAAGTTTGTTCAGTGAAGAAAATCTGTTGCGACATAAGAGCGGACAAGTGAAATGTATCCTTTTAGAGAATAGAATTTCAGTTCTTCATAGGTTATCATGACATCAGTTTCTCCCTTAATGGATATATGATTTACACTTGGTGTACTTTTGGCTGCTTGGGAGTTGGCTGTTTATTTTCTAAACAAGCCTTTTGTTTTATTTTGTGTTCACTTAAGATTATGCCATTAAGAATTCTTAAATCTTATTTCCTAATTGATCAGTATTTTTTTTCCCTGCTTTTGACCAGAATAATATTTTCTATAAAAGCAATTCTAAAATACCTAGGTGTTATCTTAGAAATCCTTTGATGCAATCTCAGCTGTTCAAAACAGGCTTTGAGTTTATAGACTGCCACTCACTCTGTTGAGGGGTTTTCCTGTTAATCAGTTTATTGACTATTTGCTTACAATTTCTGTGTCATGTATTAGTTGTGGTCATTATCAGCTGCCTGTTACCCAAAATCGGAAAGCAGGAATAGCAATACTAACAATACCACCACCATCACCAACACCAGAAAGAAAAATGATGTAATAGAGTGGTCACCAGAGGCTAGCTCCAAATGAAGGCATTTCCCATCTTCTCTGAACCTATTGGGGTCAACCTGGTTGCCTGCCTTAGAACTGTTTTGTGTTGACTGGAGAGACTTACTGTCACTTGGTAGATCATGATGCATGGCATGGCCTTGCTCATCCATGCAGCCACAGAGCAGAGTAACTCAGAGTATTATGTGGTTAAGGTAGGTGAAGCAGTGACTTGCTTTTCCCCAAGGCTTTCAGATTGTTTTTGCAGTAACATCTGACTGCTTAGTTTGGGGAATTCTTGATATCCTATGTCCATGCCTGAGGATTCTTTGATGAGTGACTTACAAATTCAAGTTGTTTAGTGTTGATAAGACTTAATTCTCTTATAACTTGTTCAGGTTATTTAATGATTACCCGTTTTTGTCGTTTTCTTTCCTATTGTGCATGTACATACTAACAATGTATTGCCTAGTTAGGAGTGCTTTGAAAGTGTGCACATGCAGCTGAAATGATATTTGCCATTAAAATCACCATGAGGTCATGTTATATCTCAGTACTGGTAGTAACGTTACTTTCATATGCTTTTTAATTTGTTTTTGACGGAATCTAACTTTGAATTAGATTATGCTCTCTTGAGGCTTGGTCCTGTCTTGTAGTTGGTAGTTTTTCTCTGACCAAACTTCATGAAGAAGTGACAGACAGGTTCCTTGTCCAGTCTAAAATGAGACATCACATTTCTGCTGTGTGGTGGGTGCTGCTAGCACCCTCAGATGTGGTGATGTCCTTGGCGGTGTTTGAGTAGAGTGCTTGGGAATCAGCACGGCTGCTCCAAGTCGTTGTGAGCATAGCCCGAGCTTCTGGATGAAGTGCCATTATTATCCTTATTTACAAGTGAGAAAACTGAGGACAGAGACTGAGCACCTTATCCAAGGTCACCTACCTGTGAGGCGGGATTTGGGATCTAAATAGAAAAATCTGGTTTCAGAGTTTGGACTTTGGCATGCCTTTCTCATGACTGCCGCAGAATATCTGACGAGAAACAGTTGAGGGGTTGCGGGTGAGTAGGAATGAGGCTTCTCAGTTCAGGTCCCCACCTATTGAATGAATGGTGCCTGGGCTCTCCCGCCTCACTGGGTTCTAGGAACCCTGTGTTCCATGGTCATCTAAACCTGAAGGTGAACCATCACACTTCTGCAGCGTGGGGCCGGAACTAGACTGTCCCCCTTCCTCAAGTTAAAGCATACTGTGAGGTGCTGGGCCTTAGTCCTTCTGCTATCGCAGGAGAATTACTGACTAATAAAGATATTTTGATGTAGTAAAGGTACCCTGAGGTTTTTCTTCTTCAGTGATTTGCTGTGTTGAAGAGGGTAGGTGGCTCATGATTATCTTTCAGATACTGTCTCACACTTTAGTCTTTTAAATAAACAAAGATTCCAGTTAACTTTGTTTCATAAGGAAGTTTTGTTTGTTTTTTAATTGTGCTCTCTGGATAATTTTGTTGTATTTTTGATAGTTACGCATAGTTTCCTTTTGAGTATAGTCCTATTTTAAACTTTACTTTAAAAGATAGTTACTTAATAAATACAGTTTTTAAAATGCTAAGTGAGCATTTGCCTTGAGTGTTTATGTCATTGCATGTTTCTTCAAGTATACTCCTTTGGGGACAAAGATACGGAACTAGTTGACACACTCCTGGTTTTGTGTGTGCTAATTCACAGCCCAGGTACATGATCGCCAGTGACCGGAAGCTTTCCTCCAGCACTTTGAACAGGCCTTCCGGTCACATTGCACCATGTTTCTTCAGGTTCAGCATGGTGCTTGACTTCCCATTAGACTCCTGGCTGATGGTCAGGCAGCATTTTGATCAGCTCCATTCCTTTCTCCTTTCTCCCGCACACACCCAAGCTGCTGTCTTTACTGTTTTCTTCCTTTGTGGAGACCCACTGCACACTCATCAGTTACTCTCTGAAGCAGGCTGTGTGCATTTGTATAGGCTGTGATATCTGTAACATTTGTTTTTACTGTGATATCTGCAACAGTTTTGAAGTTGCAGGCCAAAAGGGTGGATTGAGAACCAGGAGGTGTTACAGTAAGAAGCCCTTTGTCTTTACTTCACCTCACGCCTGTCATGACAGACATCACCACCCCACACACTGGTCCTTTTAACTTCTTCTCTTGACAGAATTGTTCATTGATGATAATTTGTAAGGGCTGTGGATGCCTGAGAGGGACAGTGATAACGCGCCCTTTGCTGTGGTTAGCATTTCCATGTTCATAGCTCAGTATTCAACTTTGAAGTTGGGATTGTGTGAGTCTAACCACAATTGAGAAGAATAACTGTGGAGACATACATTTTTTTTTTCTTTTTAAAAGATGGGATCTTACTATATGGCCCTGGTTGTCTTAGAACTCTCTATGTAGACCAGTCTGGCCTTAAAGTCACAGAGACCTGTCTGCCTTTGCCTCCCAAAGGTGGGTTAAAGGTGGGTGCCACCAAGCCCCGGGAGACACAGTTTTGTGCCATGAACGATCAGTAAATGAGGTTGGTAGCTGTCTGTTCTTGGTCTCAGAGATAGGCTTATGGTGTTTTCTTTAAGCTCAGCATAAGTTACATTAAAATACTTTAAAAGCAGAAATCTCATTCTAATTAATTGAGTCATAATAGCATGTTTATGACTCAGGTCTTTAATTTTGAGTTGTTGCAACTTATATTCGTACCACACGTTTGTTACTGGAGTGCAGAAGTGCTAATTTATATGAGTGCTTAATATGCAGCTGAAAAATAGAATTTATGATTTGCTCCTTCTTGTTGGAATGTGAATTTTATTTTTTTGTTGGAACGGTTTCATTAAGTATCTGTTACTTAAAAGTTGTTGCAGAAGTTCATTTTCATAATGAACATTGGAGCTGAGCGTTTCATGAATGAACATTGGAGCTGGGGTGTTTGGGGTGTGATGGTGCAGCCCTGACAAGAAGTGCGTCCTTGCGTCATCCCTGGGTAGCGATTGCGTCTTACCTGGGTCCCCAGGCCCCGCTGTCACTAGTGGGAGGGAGCTCCAGCTGCTCAGTTTACTTGTGCATGCGGACTGCTGCTAGACCTGCTGTCTCTACCAGGCCAGCAGTTGCACAAGAATGTTTTAATGAGTTCATTTTGTGGACGTTAAGGCTCCTTTTAGACTTTTTTCTTAGGAGTTTCCATTATTTTCCTAGTGGTACTTGGAGCCTAAGCGACTTCACAGTGGCTTATTATAAATAGATGCAATGTGTAAGAGGCAGTCTGGTCTAACAGCCGGGCTGTGCTCTGTTTGAGCCTTTGAATGGGACACTTAAATACCGTTAGTACTGCCAGGCCGAGTTAGCATCATCAGCATGTGACTAGGAGATGAACAGACAAACCTGGAAGGGGGGTGGGACAAACCCCCGTAGAGGGTGGGAGAGAAAGAAGCAGGTGTGATAGGGGGTAATTGTGGAAAAGCTTGGTACAGTCCACTCTCCAGGGGTACTTTCTCCTCCTGCATTTAGAGCCCCATCCGTGGGAAGTAAAGATGATGCCACCCAGCTTAAGGAATTGTCTGTCTCGAAAGCTCTTTACAGCACTCCCCATGGAAGTGTATTTGTTTCAGAGATAGCGAATGCTTGATACATATGTAGTGTTTAGCAGAAGTGCTAAGGATAGGGGGGAGTTCATTAAGATTCATGCGCTTTGAGCGTAGTCGATCTCGATGGCGTCCAGGTTAAGTGTATGCTCAGGTGTTGGTCCATGTGTAGTGTGCATGACAGCTTTTGCATTCAAATTAGTTGATGGAACACAGTTCTCAGTGCTTCCAGCATATAATGAGGTAGATTTTTACTGAGAACCAGTTTTGACTTCAGACCTGGTGTCTAACCTTGTTTCTTCTGCCTCTTAATTGCTTGGCTTCTGTATGTTAAGCTTTCCAAGCCCAGTTTCCTTACCTGTTCTGTAGAGAGACCACACCCGCGTACTGTTTGGGAAGATTAATGAAGCCAGATGTACAGTTCAGCCAGCTCAATTCTTTGTAGCTGTGTTTATGATGGGTGCTCACACTGTGCCAAATAAGAAGCTTCCTTTGTAACATTGTAAATTAAAGAAGAAAGCTTGCCTACCAGGGTGAGACTCCTGCACCCCGCAGCCTGTTGAGAAGATGGTTCTCGGTCTTTGTGATGTTTGAGATAGTCTGCATCATCAGGGTTATATGAAAGGACTTCTAATTTCTACATTCTAGATTGAATGCCTTCATTCTATTAAAAAAAAAAAAACAAACAAACAACCTCATTCTGTTCAATGGAGACATCAGGCGTTGATTCTTTTCCTGATTCCATTTGGAGAGGACTATCCTATATCTGAGTAGGAGCTCGGGAAAAGTTCATAAAAGCCAAAGTTGTTACAAAACATGCCTTCCGTTTTTCCTAATGGGAGTGAAGGGTGGGGGGACCCAGAGAAGTACAGTGTCATGTGGAAGTTTAATACTCCAAAGTAGAGTCACGTTCCAGACGAAGCGGTCTGAAACTTTGTGAAGATTGTTTAGCTGGGCACAGTGCCCTGACGACCATCTGTTCCGTCCTCAGCCCCATATGGGATGGTAACCATCTCACAGAATGAATGGAACCAATCAGTTTGGTTTAATAAGATAATGAGTCAGTATCAGGCGTTTGCAGGTTCGCAGATTCATTGAACTGAACTTTGATGTTCTCTTATAAACTTTCAAAATGAGTGTTTTTGTAATAGTTTGTCACATGGGAAAAGGAAAGTTCTAGAGCTCAGGGCTTTTGCCAAATGCTTTTTATATCTCCTTGAGCCCATTTCTGTCCACATTTATTATCCCACCGTAATAGTTGGCTTGCTTTCTATCCTGCTTTTGTAAGTATCCGTTCGTATCACTGTTGCCATGAGAACGTACCAAAGACATGTTTGCCGGGGGCTTGAGAACATGCTTTGGGAAGGTGCTGCGTCAACACACCCTCAGCTCACTTACCTGACCCTGCTTTGTAAACAGTCATTAGGAATGGAATCTATGTGATAGTGTATTCTTGAGGAAAAGCCAAATTAGGTTACAAGGAGCTAGCTGATAATAAACAGAGATACAAAGCATTTTATTAACTTGAAGTCCCTGGCTCATCATGCTACAAGTGGTGCTAGCTAAGCAAAGAGGATATTGAATCTGTCGGTTTCCTCATGTGTTCATTTGAGAACTGGAAATACAAGACAGATACAAGAAAGGCTGTCAGATTTTTACTTTTACTGTTTTTGGTTGTTTATTTTCTTGGTCTAACCTGGTCATACTACTTGTTTATATAGCTCAGACTATAGGGAGTACTTGCCGTGTGGACCAGGCTGGCCTCCTGCAGTGATCTCCTGATGCAGCCTTCTAAGCAGGGAATTAGAGACTTGAGCCACCATGTGTGGTTTAAGAATGCCAGATTTGGGGGATAAAAGTTGAAGTCCTTTGTGACCTGAGAAATTTTAAAAGAGGGGAAGAATTTATCATGGAAGATGTTTTGTGAAGGTAAAAGTTCCTCCGTGTTCAGTAGCTTATATTCTGGGCTACCATAAAACTGGGAACTCCAGCCTTAAAGCATTAGCTGAACTCAAAATTGGAGGACAGAATGGATTTTTTTTTTCTTCTTAGAAATGCCACAGTCTGGTACTACTCCTGAATAGTACACAGTCAGTGACTTCCCAGAATGTGTGAAGGATGCCAGATCGCTTCATTTTATTTTTAAAAAACATTTATTTTTTTTAATTATGTGCATGTGTACATTTACCTGAGGACAGAAGAGTTTCAGGTTGGAGTTACAGGACATTGGTAAACTCCTGATGGAGGTGCTGGGAGCTGAACTCAGGTCCTCTGTAAGAAAACTATGTTTTTTTTTAAAGCAGATTCTTTGCTCCAGTCCCATGTGTCCCTCCCCACTTCCTCCCTCCTTCCCTTTTCTTTCTTTCCTTTATTCCTTCTTTTTTTAAAAACAAAGTTTAATATTTTATGTTTATGGGTGTCTTTGCCTGCATATATGTGGGGCGGCTTATGACAGTGCACACAATGTCTGTGTGCCAGGGCAAGGGGATGCTAGAAGAGGGTATTGGGTCCTTTGGTTAGAGTTGCAGATGGTTGCTGGGACCTGAATCGGGTCCTCCAGAAGAGCTGTCTTTCCAACACCACACTTTATTTCTTAGTGGAAGTTTAGCTCTTGTCCTTGGTGAATATGAGGAAAACGAGCTTGTGTAGCAAGGATTGAAACCAGTATCTCACTGGTAGCTGACACCTTGAGAACCAAAGTTGGTCTGTCTGTCTTTGTTTTTGCTTTGTTTTTGCTTTGTTTTTGCTTTGTTTTTCAGAGAGGGTCTCATGTAGCCAAGACTGGCCTTGAACAGCTAATCTTCCTGTTTCTAACCTCACAAGTGCTGTGAACCTCCCTCCCTTTTTCTTTTGTTTTTCTGAGACAGAGTGTCTCATTGTAACAGTCCTGGAACCGCTTTGTAGACCAGGCTGGCCTGGAACTCACAGATCTGCCTGCCTCTGCCTCCCGAGTGCTGGGATTAAAGGTGTGCATGTGTGCCACCATGCCCAGCTCTCTTTTTTAAAAACAGCTTTTCACTATGTAGGCCTGGCTGGCCTTGAACTCACTAAGGTCGGCTTTCCTCTGCCTCCTGAGTGCTGGTATTGAAGATATATTTCACCACAAAAGCCCTAAATTGTATTTCTGGAGTTGTGGGCTTGATGGTAATAATGTTCTTTTCACCGTATTCTTTTTTGGCAGTATTTTCCTTTTTAGACATTAATTCTTAGCATCAAAATTTTGTTCTCAAAATGTTTGAAAAGTAGAAATGGATATGAAAGCTTTGAATAGTTAGTAAGCCACTAGGATTTTAAATATAGAAAATCAGGTTGGATGTTTTTAGTTTGTGGGGGTGTTGCAGTCTGAATGCTGTGTAGGAGTCTTATCTTGGTGAGCAGTAAGCAAACACAGACTTCTTTTAGTTTGTTATTGTGGACTTTCACAGTTCACAATGACATACTGTTGCTATTTCCATTAGGATTAATTTTTACAGAAATAATGGACTAAACTATTCTGAACCTGAAAAAAAATTACATTTCTTTTCAGTGAGAATTACATGGGTATAGAAATTGGTTCAGGATCTTTTTGGTTTTTTTTTTGTTTTTGTTTTGTTTTTCTTGTTTTTTAATTTTAGCCGTTTGTTTTGAAACAGGAGGAGTGAAGAGCCTATTCAGAAACTCCTGCCCTGCTTTCCTTGTTATTTCTATTTTACACAGCCTTACACAAATCTAGAAATTAGGAAATTGGAACCAGTCTGTAAGAAGGCCTTGAACTTTGACATAATGTTTATTCTGATCTTTGTAGGTTTCAGTCTAGATTCCCATCACACTTGGTAGTCATGTCTCTGGGATGTGCTTGCTCCCATGCTGGGTCTCATTGGCCGTGCTGTGTACCAGCTCATTGGATAGACTTTCCCTTTCTGCTCACCTGCAGTGTTCCTAGGATCAGATGGGGCAGAGTGTTGGTGCCAGGAACGGGAGGTGCACGCTTGCCCTCCGTGGCCTCACTGCTGAGTTGTTAAGTATTCTATTACTTGTCATACTGTCTTTTAATTTCAGTGCCTTTGGCATCCTTGCTGCATCAGGGCATTTTAAGTTTTATTCTTCATCTTTTGTTGCTATTGTTGACTAATGGCAGTTCTTGCCGTAAATGGATAAAGATACTAAAGGAATTGATGTAAATGTAATTAATGAAACAAGACTCTTACACGTCTTCTTTTTCACTTTTTCTGCATGTATTCATACAGTGTACAACTCAGGCTCCTAGGATTAAAAAAAATATAGTAGAAGAGGTGCTTTATCTTAAAGTAATATATATTTCCAAGTCTCCTGACATCCTAAGGACAAAACCAATAAATTTATACTAAGAAAACATGCAGACATAGGAGCTGTTGGAGAGGGAAAAGGTAGGCTAATTATAAAAGTCATAGTTGAGTAACTTGATCTAAAATGACTTTCATTAACTTGGGTGGATCAAGTAGTCAATTTTTATTGGTTTGTTTGTTTGTTTGTTTATTTTTTTGGGACAGTGTTTCTCTGTGTAGCAGCCTTGGTTGGCCTGGAACTCACTTTGTAGACCAGGCTGGTCTTCAACTCACAGAGATCTTCCTGTGAGCACTTCCCAAGTGCTCAGACCAAATATATGTGCTATCACCACCTGGGGGGGATAAAACTCTTTTTCATTTAAAAGAGTCAGACAAATTTAAGGATGTTTGTGTTTTGTCTTTCCTTTGGTATTGCCTTTTACTATTGGTTGGTAGAATTTAACATTTTGTGGTTGCTTTTTGCCTTTCACTCTGTAGTAAGTTGACTGCTTTAGATATATCCCGTGTTATGGATTGTTTATCTCTTTCCTTTTAATAGAGCTTGGCATTTACATCTAGTGGTCTGACTTCAGTCCCAGTAACATTTTGGACTGTAACTTTTTCAAAAGAATGAGAAAATATAATGGGATTTTGTTAGGTGTTGAGGGGATTTTGTTTTTTTGGTAGGTGGTTTGTATTGAGTTGGAGTCTATCTAGCCTCACTGGCTTGGCACTTGGTGGGTTTGGCACTTGGTGGGTAGCCCAGTCTGGTCTCCCCTTCTGTCTCAACCCTGATACTTTGGATAAAGTCGTTTCCATTGGAATTAAAGCTGAACTATGTGCTGTCTACCTGTGTGTTAGCCAGGAGACCCAGCACTTACTTTCTTACTGTTTCTTGATCAGCAAGCTTTGTTTGGAAAGCATTTATTGAACTACCTATTCAGAGTGCCACACACTCTTCAAGGGACTGGAAAGACAGAGATAATGCTATAGAAGTTCTTTTGAACCAGTAAGAATCAGTGATAAAGTACGTAAGGCAGGCTACTAACTCATTTATGTCTCATTTTATAAATTGCACATTTGTAAGCAGTGGTTTAAATTTAGGTCAGCAATGGTCCAAGTCTTTTTGGTCAAATGCCTCTCCTGGACTGGGAAGGACTGTGTGTGGTCCTAGCAGTAGGGAGGCAGAGGTAGGGAGATGAAGCCATCCTGAGCTATGTGAGGCCCTAGCTCAAAAACAACAACAGAAGTCATGTTATTTTAGTTAACTGTTAAAAATTAGCTAGGTGCAGAAATGTTTAAAACTACTAAGCCCTATATCCTCACTATTTACTAATTTAGTACTGAGGGCAAATTTCACAAATAACCTCTTTGATAGGCATTTCAACAGAGTTTCTCTTTCTTGGTGGTATGTATGAATGCATATAATGCTAAGTGTATAGCAATAAATAAGTAAGCATTTCTTTTTGATTTGACCATAGCTGGGTGTTTGTGAGAGTCTTTAGAAGTGTAGATGGTTGCAGAGTACACTGACGACTTAGCCTGCTGGTGGACACCTCTCACCCCCATTTGCAGTCACATCACAGCACTGTGGGTCTTGTTACCTTTGGTTTAAAATTTATTCTCTAGTGATTACATTTTGTTCTTGCAGAATACTTAGTTTTCTCCCATTGAAACATCACGTAGAGCAGCGGTTCTCAAACTGTGGGTCGCTACCGCTTTCGGGTTGAGCAGACCTTTCACCAGGGTTGCATATCAGATAGTGTCGGGTATTTACATTATGATTCATACAGTAGCAAAATTACAGTTACGAAGTGGCACAAAAAGTTTTATGGTTGGAGGTCACAGCATAAGGAGCTGATTTAAAGAAAGGGCTGCAGCGTTAGGAGGGTTGAGAACCACTGCTGTTGGGGAAAGCAGAGTGAGACTGTTCTGATGTTATAACACTGGTGCTCTTAACTCATGACCTCGTTTAGAAACTGTACATTTGATAAAATCATCAAATCCAAATTTTTAACTTGTAGCACTTTAAAGAACACCAGGTTCCTTGAATGATTTCAAAGTAATTTTTATTTAGCAAAATCTGTGTGTTTACTCATTGCCGAGTAAGAATCTGCTGAAGTCCTGATACTTCAGGCAGAAAAAAGAAGCATTCTGAATGGAATCTGATGTTGGGAAGTTTACAGATTGCTTGATTTCTTGAACCAAGTCATACTGACCTTGCTTTGTAACCTAACGTAAAGGCTTAGGGTTTTCTTTTCTTTGGTTTTGTTATTTTGAAGCTAAAGTAACTGTGCTTTTAACATATATTCTGGAAGGTACAAAAAAATAAAGCTTTGGAGGTGGTTAGCTTAAAGTTCCTGCTGAAGTTGTAAACTTAACCTAATGTTAAGCTGAGCAAGTTGGTTCTAAACTTACAAAGATTGTCATGTGTGTTTGTTCAGAACGACCCTTCACCTTTCTCCAGTTCTCACCCAGCTGTGTGCTAGGATTGGTTATTATTTGACAGACAATTGAGGAGAAATTTGGAAAAATCTCAACCTTTGTTTATGATTTCCAAATAATTCTTTTAAAACTACCTTGATTGTTACAGTTAAATTTTACTTCAATTTTGGTAATGTAGAATTCTTAAATAATCCTTAGTATCACAAAAGAGAGGGTTTGCCCATAAAATTAGTTAGAAAAAAATTAGAGGGTTATTGTCCCGTAATATTTGCTGCATTTCTCTAGCACTTAGCTTGCGTTGCAGAGGTAGAAGGGAAGAATGAGGCGGCTCTCTGACATGCTGTTCTCATGAGTTACCAGGAAGGTAATTGTGGGATACATTTTCTTAGTCCTAAGACGTACCTAACCTAGAGTACATTTGAGATATTCCACACTCAGGTCTTGGTTTTAACTCACACCGCTTTGCTGTCCTCGTGCCTGGTCTCCCGCCCCAGTGTAGTAACGGGACAGCACTGTTTAGAGCACAATGGTGCAGACCCAGGTGTTGGGCTGGAAGGGAGGACGGGCATTGCCACTTGACTCATGGAGCACTCTGGTTATTTATCCCATGTGTCTTTTCTGGGTGGCAACCCTACTTCTCTGTTACTTTCATTTTTTTTTTCATTTCTTTTAACTTTTAGAAAATTATAGGTTGGTTGGTTAAATTCATCACAGGTTTCTTTTTCCTGGGCCAGATTGTTTTATTTCTCATTTGTGCAGAGATTTGGATATGTTCCTAAGGAAGGGTTCAGCTTTCTTTTTATCTTCAGGCTTTTAAAATTCATTCTAAATGTTGTTAGATAATGGAGTAACCATTTTTTTTCAGCTTTGGTTTGTTTCCAAACTGGCTGCCAGAGCCAGGAGGAAGCGAAGGCAGTATCACTAACTGTTGGTTACTACCTCCTTAATGCTGAGACTATACCCCTTGTTGGTTTGGTAGAGAACAGGAGAGAGCACAGTCCTCGTTCCACAACAGGTAAGGAGCCCTTGTGATCACCACCAGTCCACGTGAGAGGGAAATAACTTAGTAGAATTCCCCCCTTTTTACCCAAAATATAACATGCCCCAGAAGTAGGACACCTTGGCTGAGTAATCAAAGAGCAGGGACAAATGGCACCTTTGTAGTCAGTGAAAGATCTTCAGATTTACAGGAACTTACCACTCTGTACCACAAAGATGATTGGTTGTTTCCCCCAAGGCAATATTGTTAATCCCTATAACTTTAAACACCTGCCTGCCTCTCTGGTTCTCCTTTCAACTTCTCCTTGATCAGATGCTATGTGCTTTAACTTCTGTCCTACAGTAAAGCTATTTTCCAGGATCTTTAGCATCATCTATTGTTTGCTATGCTTTGATGCTTTAATTCCTACATTATGGCCACTAATGATTTATTCCTGGTCCCTCTTGGCTCCAAACAAAATGATCATGCATTTGAAAACTTTAAGTATCTATTATCTATGAGCATTATCCTGCCCTCCAGTTCCAAAGATGAATGCTGGAAAAGAAACCCTTTTCAATGACATTAGTCAGAGCTTTGATAAAATTCAAATTTAACCTTTTTTGGCCATAATATTGGCCTATAGTGTGGATCAATTCTCTCTATAAAGTACTGGAATTTAAACTATTAAATTGAACTTTTTAGATATTCCTAAAGTGTAGTATTCTGTTACTATGATTATTCTTTCTGCTTTCTGATCCATCATCTTCTCTTTGATGGAAGAACTAACAGGGTCTTTTGATATATCTGAGATTGAATGCCTTTTCCCTGTCCCTTTAAGACAATTATGATCTTATTTCCCATCATAATATATGATTTTTTTTTCCTTCTATCTTCTGTTTGAAGTTGAGTGGTTTGTCACAGAGTATATTATGGCTTAGACAAGTACAGGTCCCTTCTTAATAGCTACTAAGGTATTAATTGTTGTGGTAACAGACTTCTAAAATTCAAATTAAGATGGTACTCAAGAAAGTTTGTCCCAAGATAGCTCCTGTTTGTCCTGAGGATAAGCCATTGCAAACTCAAAATGACCAGAGTATGTAATTTTTTTAATAAGAATTTTTTCTTAAATCTATATTCAGCTCTATTCCAGTGCTTCTCTCCTCCCAGAGGTGCAAGGAGTGATCCTAGAGCCACAGATACAGCCAAGACCACGGAGAGCTTTTGACGTCAGGGGTCCACTTTCTCCACTGAACCCTTGGAGACAGAATATCCAGCTTCTGGAGAGAGTGGGAAGGATAAGAAACAAGTGGGTGCTTTCCGTTGTTTACTTGGGTGTCTGTAGAGTGGAGTGTCCTTATGCTGCCCATTTTATTCTGTCGGTAATCTCCTTGGCTTCTTACAAGAACCAGGTGGGACTGCAGTCTTGGTTTTTCTGAGAGTACTATCTAGTGCCCATTGAAAAGACAAACTAAAATTGATTTAATTTCTCTCCAGATAATTAAACCAGTGGCTAATCTGGGGCACACACATTATTTGATCTATGCCTGTGTAGTTCACAGGAATTTAAGAAAAGCAGTAACTTCCCGCTTTGGCCTTTAAGGTAACAGTGAACTGGATAGAGTTCTCTTAAAGTCCAGAAACTGAAATTCCTGTCCTTTGTCTTTGGGTGCGGTGGACATCTGAGATCTCCTAAGTTATACAGTTGAATGTCTAGGTGTCACCCTGCCCTGTTAGTGAGGACTTCTTGGTCTTTTCCTACTGTAAATGTTAGGCCCTTCCCACTCAGTCTCTTAGGAGATGGAATGATAGTACTGTTGTGGCTTTACCGTCAAACGTAGGCTTCATTCCTTAATAAAATAAATAAGAATGAACATAAGTTTCAAGATTTAATGTCCCTGAAAGTTATATGTAATACATTCCCAAGTAGTTTTCTAGTCCCTAGGAATGACTAGGGCATTAAGATGGTTCTTTCTTAGTTTCTTTGATGCCAGGGGTAGGGTGTGAGTCCAGGCAGTTCTCACCATCTACAGTGGGTAGAATGTGAAGTTGAAGTTGGTGCTTTGGCAAGTTTTCATTGTTTCCTTGGTGGCTTCCTTCTGTGACTCCAGGTATCTTGATAATGGGAGACCGGTTTATTTGTTCTCTAATTGCCCAGATTTCTTTCAACTGGTAAAACATCATACCTCTTCAGCAAAAGGAGTTCTTCTAGCAGAGCCCACATGGATGATATGTGTCACACATGCCAGGACCTGCAGTTTGGAAGGCAGTGGTGAATGGACCCATGCAATATGTCTAGAAGACACAAGGATGAGCCAGCACCTGATCTTGTTGCTTACAAACTTCTTAAGATTCACTCTGGTTTATTTTTGGTCTGAAAATGGAAAGGCTCAAAGCGAAGTAATCTTTCATATTAGAGTTTTATATGGCCATAAAAATATTTCTTATTCTAAAGACTGAAATAGAGGAAGCTTGAGAGTCTTGTCTTTTAGAGCAGCTCTCTGTATTTGTTTCACTTCAAAGATTTATGGGACTGAAAACCGTTTTAATCAAGTAGGCAACCCCCCACTTTAAAAAGTAGCAGAAAAAATACAAAAAGTGTGATAGGCCCTCTCCACCTCCTCCTCTTTGTTACCCATTGCTAAAGGGGACTAGCAAATAAAGGTGAACCCAACTCTTCAAGAGTCTGTTAATGTTAAGATGTACTCTTAGCTCATCTCTTGCTGGTCCTGAGCCTTACCTTACTGTAATCTGTCAGATTAACAGAGTCTAGAGCTGTCTCAGACCAGTGGAATCCTGTCTGTGTTCCTCAGTAGTAAATGCCTGTTAGGTCTGTCCTCCGCACTGACGCACACTACACACGGATGGT
The DNA here is from genome assembly GCF_982192425.1 of Myodes glareolus. Taxonomy (NCBI): domain Eukaryota; kingdom Metazoa; phylum Chordata; class Mammalia; order Rodentia; family Cricetidae; genus Myodes; species Myodes glareolus. The sequence goes on from NC_142037.1 coordinate 41,777,563, forward strand.
GCAGAGCAGTGGTGTGGGACACAGCTAATCCACAGAGTTCTGCAGAAGCCTGCAGGTGTGAATGAGATCTCCAGTTGACAGGAGCTATCAAAATGCTGGTTTCTTTGGTTATCTAGTAACTCTAGAAACCAGTCAGAGCTATTAAGGAAAACTCTTAACAGTCTCCTGATGCTGCCAGTTCCTTTTAATTTGGAATAAGCTTTAAGAAAAGAAATTGTAGAGTTAATATAAAAACAACTGAGATGTTAGGCTCTCAAAGTGTAATAGCTACATTCGCTAAAAATATAATCTGTTTTTAGTCTTTCGGCTATAAGAACAATTTTTTCTTAGAAATTATAAATCATTTTTCAAAAGTATAGTCCTTAAAAGTAAATGTTAAAGATAATTTTGAACAGAAAATTTTCCCCGCAGAGCTCTGAATTCCCTTGAATGATTACAGTTTTGTATTCCTAACTTAATAAGATACTTTATAAGTACATATAAACAAAAACCTGACATTTTAGTAAGAACTCAGGGAACTAAAAGTGACATTTGCCTAGAAATTTAGTTGCATTCTTTAAACCACTGTAGAAACAATTTTATGGCCTGAGGTCATTAGCCTTTTGTCTCAGCACTGAAGACAGAAAGTGGTTTAAGCCTGGGATCTCAAGCTTGAGTTAAGTTCTCTCTGTTCTTAAAGTATGCAAAAGAGATGTCAGTGCGGTTCCATTACCTCATGCACGGCAAGCTATTGCAAAGTGAAACTTTTTGTATGTTACTGTGTACTGATTTGTTGGAACTTTTAATTTTGATGCATTTTCCTTTCAGATTTTAAAGAACAATTTCGTGTTACAATATGCAACCCTATATCATTTCCGTGTTTATTTTATGAATATTAATATAAGTTATTTTTTTCTAGAATGATTAATTGTGTAATATTTGTATTATGTGATCATTTGAAAACTAATAAATATTTTCTCCATGGAAAAATGCACTTACTGATAAATGACTGATTTTTGTTTCAGGAATAGAAAGTGAAAATTGCAACCATATTTTTAAGTGTAATTTAATGTGTCTTTTGCTAAGTATTTCTGGTTTATATTGTCTTCTGTCTAATTTTTTTTGATAAAAAATTCCTCTAATTGTTAAAATTCTAGAGTCAGTATGGTAAATAACAGGAGTAATTTAGTCAAATTTCTGAGATTAAATTGATCAAAATATAACCCCTTAAAAAAAAACATACATGAATAGTCATAAATAGTCCGCTCAGAGCAGAAACCATTTGAAAATGAAAGCCGATCGGAGAACTACCCAAGTCATGAGTCATTCCCAGGAAAGGTTTTCTGTTTCCTGTTGGCTTGAACAAATACCAGCTCCTGACTTCACAGTCTGTTGCTTTTAACCTTATCTAGACAGCGTGGATGATTCTTGTCTTCATAACTAGATACGTTTGCTCACCTGACGCTGGCAGCCAGAGCAGTCACCCCTTGTGCAGTCTGTTAGAACGAGGTTGCCTTTTGGATTTGAAGTAAAGTTCGGAGCACGGACTCCAGCACTTTAAATCACGTAAGATGGAGTCACCTAAGAAATAAAGCTCGAGACTTGACAGCCAGGGACTTCAATTGGGCCTCTCAAGGAAACGATACTCTGAGCAAAACGAGTGCTATAAATGGATACTTTAATGTGGAATAGCTTCTACTTTGGGGCAGGGGAAATGAAGCCAAGATTTTTTGGTTTTGTTCACCTGGTAAGTTTGGAAAAAATGAGTCGAAGTTTGTACTAAAGTGCGAAGTTCTTAATGCTGGGATTAATATTGTTGTAAGGTTCACAGCCCCGATCAGCGGAAGGCTGTGTTTTCTCTACACAATCTTTTCTGTATACATTGGAAATTTTAAAACCATTGCGAAAACATTGGTGAAACAAGAGCTTTACGTGCTCCTTTTCCATGAGCTCTTCCTTCAAATACAACATTGCACAGCGGGAATGTTCACCGTTATCTCCAGAATTCAGGCACGGGCTATGGCTTCACCACCACTGATGAGCTTAGCCATGGTGCAAACATGTTGTTGTGTTTTTTTTTCCTTTTTGTCTGATGAAATAAAGGTTGGGCTTTTTTTTTTTTTTAATTGAAAGGGGGTGGGTCTTTGGAGAGCTGCTTTCCTATGAAAAGTCACAAGCCAGTGACTGGAAAGTACTGACCTTTGAACTTACTGCAGATGTGCGCACATCTCATTTTCCTCTGCTCTGTTGAGCAGTGCAGGTGCTCGAATGCCCCAAGCAAGGTCTTTTTTCATTCAGTTGTTTTTGTTACCTGTGAAGAAGATTTCATATTAATTGGGTTCTAAATGTGAAAAATTCCTGTTTCAAGGTGGTCACACAGGTGCCCCTGGAGGTTTTCCACTAATGTATACACCTAAGGCAAATTAGATTCCTATGAGTGAAAATTCTACAGAAGTTTGAAATGTGCACTGGAGTTTTCAGACATTCTGATGAAAGGGATTCTCAGCACAAGAGGTAAGGCACGGCACAGATAGAGGACCCTTCAGAATGCGGCCAGTGCAGTGGCCACAGGTGACACAGGCCTGCCAGCTTGGCTGCTCTGCAGACAGGTAAAGAGGTAGGAAAGCAATTTTCCCAGAAACTTTCCCAGAGCACAGAAATAGACAAGCCACAAATTTGCTTTTACATGTGTGGGGTTTATTGAGAACTATATCGTAGACATTGTGTCCTCTTTTATACACACATAACCTCTAATCTCATAAGGTGCCAAGGCAGCTTCTGCCTTTTCTCTGCTAGTGTTTATGATCCATATTTAATGTTTTATCTGAAACACAGTCTTCCTGTGTGACACAGGCGGTCCTCAACCTCCTGAGGATATTACAGGTGTGTGTCACTGTTGCTGGCCTTTGATTTTCTGCATCCTGTGAAGGTACTGCACCTGGCCCGGAGTGTCAGTGTTCCTCCGTTATCGCCTGGCTTCAGTCTGCCTGTATCTTCCTGCTTCTCTTTCTTCACACTTAGGATTCAGAAAAATACTAAGTCTTTATTTTGGTTGATAAATTAAGGGGTTTTGCAAGTATTCACTTAAAGTAACTTGGGAATCCTTTATTTCCAAGATTAAGAAATAATATCTGGTATATAAATAACTGAAAGAAGAAAGTGACACTGTTACATTCTTTAAGGACAGCTAAATAGGTTCAAAACTTTGAATGTTAGTACAGTACTTAGTATATCTGAGAGAAATTAATTCTCAACTATGGATGAGATGGGAAAAGAGGTTAGAATTTTTCTTAAGATCTCCAGTGAGGTACTATAGAAAACAACATGATCCTACATGGCATTTGAGTTTTCTTAGGAATTCTAGCTTGTTGATATTTTGTTTCTACTTTAATGTAAAACAGAATAGTTGCTGATAAAATCAGTCACCATTTCATGGTTCTGAGTTTAGAATAGTTTTGGAAAAAACTTGACCCAGAATTTGCTCCTGTGTACTTTTTAAACTTGACCTTCAAATTGACCAGTTTATCCCCTCTTTACATGCTTCTTGATTGATACAAAGAAACAGTATATATAGCATTTCTAATTCCACACCATTGATAAATAATAAATGTGTGGAAGACTCAGCTACAGCTGGGACATAGGTGTCATGTTACCAGGTCTTACTTGTCCTGCTTCTGGATGACAAAACAGGTGTGGTCCCTTTCGTACATGGCAGTCTCCTGTCGGCGCTGAGCCCCCTTTCCACTCACGAAGCATGTTTGAGAGTCTTAAGTACAGCTCTGAACATGGATTTTTCCTCATTGTTTCTCAGTGATCAGCCCAGCACAGCATAGATGTGTCCGACTTTTAAAACCTGACCTTGCTTGTCCACAGGCTCCTCCTATTACTTTGCCCTGACACTTAATTTTATTAGCTAAGATTTTCCTAAGCAGATAATGTTTATAAGTGATGCACAAAGAAATTATTCTGTTTGTAAAAATCAGGTCAGCAGTCAGAGACTGTACAAGGTGCATAATTTATTAAAAGAAGAAAGTTAAGGTGACAGCTAAGACCTTGGAAAATCAGATTACAAAGTATAATCTCTATTTAAGGTCTTTTTGGTTTGCTTGCTTAGTTCTGACATAAATAACTGAATTATGTATTAAATGACCTATATAATATAAAATGTTACCTTTCAGGGTGTCCTTGCAGGCTTAAAGGGTAATCAGGCCTTTTGGAGCCAAACTGTGGTTACATCCCTGGCATTGAGAAGAAGATAAGCTTGTGTTTAGTGAGAAGCAGTGCTTCCTTGGGACAGTTTGGGAAGTGTACCAAAGCACCGAAGACGGTGAAGAAGTAGACGTGGAAACCTGAGCCCTAATGCAAATGCGGTCCTGTGCTGCATACTGAACTGGGCAACATCCTTGGAGCCTAGCAGTATTTGTAGTTGCCAGTTAGAATAGTTTCTCACCAGAATACAAAAGTGACCTCCAGGAAGACATGCGGCACTTACTGGTCTCAGGAGTACTGGTGGGTGCCCAGATCCACAGATGCTCAAGTGCCTTTTATAAAATGACGACTGTGTGTGTATCCACCCACATCTTCCCATGTGTTAGAGATTGCCTCTAGATTAGGTGATACACTGTCAGTGTTAAACCTCATTGATACTTAGGAGTAACAACAGAACAAGGCTGCACGTGTAAGTGAGACACTAATGTTTTCATTCTGAAGCCTTGGGGCCATGGGTACAGAGGAGGCCTGTATCCTACTTTAATGGAGATAGAATTTTGGAGAAAACAAGAATACTGTTTAGGTACAGGAGACACCCTTTTGGGGTCCTTCACCTATGCTTAGCCAACAGTTCGGCTAATATGTGAGAATTAGTATTGTCATTTTATATGCCAAGCAACTCCAAGGTTGCAAAACCTGCCCAAGAACATACTGTCAGTGGGCAAAGGAGATGGCATTTGAACGCAATCTGTTAATCTAAAGAATTCTAATGTCTTTGTTTACCAAAAATTTTTGCCCCCAAAAGGCCGATTTTCAGGACAGTTTTCATTTAGAATTGTAGTATCAGGTCTAAAAAGGATCGATTTACTTAGTGTGCACTTAGACTTTCCAGAGCTATTTTGGAATTGTAGGAAAATATACCAGACAGTGAAGTGGCCGTCTCCTCTCTACTGCCCTTCCCATCTTATATCAATGTGGCACACTTGAAACTGGTGAATCAACTTGGGCACCTTGTTAACAGTCTACATTACTGCCCCTGCTGCCCTTGGCCTATTGCACACTGTCACAGATGGACTGACAGCATCAGAAGAACTTCACTGCCTTAGGAGTCTCCTGGGCTCTCCTGCCCATGCTGTGACTGGGTCATATGGTAAGCCTTGCTCAGCTTCATCCTATACAAACTGCCAGACTGTTCTGAAGGCAGGCGCTTAACTGACTGGGCTAGCCCCCAACCCAGGAAGGATTTTGTCTATACTGGTAGTTTGTATTTTAGAAATGACTAAGTGACTGAGTCATTACCACCAGCCATGACTGAGTGAGTCGTCCAGCCCCACCTAGGTGGTGTCTGGTTCTGGCTGTTCTAACAGGTGTGGTAGTATCTCACTGTTTCAGTTCATAGTTCTCTAGAAATATTCCATAAGGTCCTTTTCATCTCTGTTAGCTTCTTTGGTCTTAGGTATCCGATGGCTTTTGCCTGCTTGAAAGTCAGCTAATTGATTTTGACAAGTGTCTGGTGTGTTTTGCATACCAGTCCTTCTTCAGATGTATGTTTGGCAAAATTTACCCCCTATTCTGTGGCTTCCGTCTATTTGATGATGTTCTTTTCAAAGGGGCATTTTCTTTTTATTTATTTTAAGGACAGTCCATCCTGACACTTTCCCTTCAATGAGTCATGATTTGGTAGTGTTTGTAAAACGTCATTGCAAATCTGTTCACGTAGATTTTTTTCCCCTTGGGTATCTCCCCAGAGTGAGTTGCCCTTGTTGCTGTTCCTGTTCCTTCTCTTGGCATGCTGCTTTGACCTGGTGCTTTGCTACCATCTTCCTCTCAATACTGACGCTTTAGGGAAGGTTTGGAGCCATGGTAGTGCCAGGGTTCGCGTATCTGCAGCATTGAGCTATTTTCCATTTTTTGCTTTTCCAGGCCAGGCCTCATAAGAGATCTTTCAGATCTCTTAGTTTCCACCCACAAAGTAACCTGAAGAATTTGATTGGCTGTGTTGGATCTAATGTCAATTTGGGATGAGCTCACATCCTGAACAGCTTCAGTCTCCCATCCATGAAGATGGGACTTCTCTCCGTTTTCATTTTTCATTGACACTTTTAATCTTTGCCCAAATAGGTCTTATATGAAATAGCATTTTATAAGATTCAATTCACATATTAGAAAAATGAGACAAGATCTTGTTAATAGCCCAGACTAGCCTCAAACTCAGCCTTCTGCTGTAGTCTCATGAGGTCCTTGACAGATGTGTACCACCCATTTTTACTCTGTTTTAATTTAACAGTGAAGCAATTTCTTTAAAAAAAAAATCAGTGACTCATTGCTTGAAGCGCTGTCTTGTCATCTATTAGCCTCTTGTTCTGAAGTCTTGCTACAGAAACTTGCAGAGTTGAGCCCCCTCCCCCCTTATTCTCAGGGACTTTCAACACGTGGAGTGGTATCTGGGGACAAAGACAATTGGGATTTGTTCCTCTTGAATCTACCTTTCTTTTCCTTTACCTATTGCCCTAGTTAAGACTTACCCATCTGATCTGGATGTGTGGGAGAGACGTCCTTGTCTTATCTCAGTGTTAGGGAAGGCAGAGTGAGGTTAGCCGCAGGGCTTTGTAGGCACTCTCAGTGATTGGCTTCCTCCTCATTCCAGTTTCACTAGTGCTTTTAATCCTGAGCTGATGTTGAATCTTGACAAATGCATAAGAAGCATTTGTTAAGGGGTTGGAGAGATGACTCAGTGGTTTAGCGCGCTTGCTACTCCTCCAGAGGAACCAAGTTTGGGTCCCAGCACCCATATTTGGTGGCTTAAAACTGTCTTTAACTTCAGCTCTAGGGGATCAAATGCCTTCTTATGGTCTCCGAGGCACCCATATACTTGCTACACATAACACACAGACACAGACTAAAAAACCTTAAAAAACACATCTTTGAAATAATGAACAGACTGATTTTTTTGCTGTTTGTTTTTCCCATTAATTCTCTTCATTGGTGTCTGAGTTGAGCCAGCCTTGCGTACATCAGATGCCAGTAAATCTCATTTGTCATGGATTATAGTTCCCTTTGTGTGTTGTCAGATTTCATTTGTCAGGGATTTTTGCCTCATTCTTGGTAATTTCCGTTTCTTGTGTTATCTGTGTTTTAGATACTAGTGTCATGCTTGGCAGTTTTTACCTGTTTCATCTCTCTGAAGAGACTGCGTGAATACACGTGGTCACACTGCACTTGTCCACGAGCCAAATAAACAGTTGGTAGAGAATATTTTTCCTTAAATATTTGGTTGAGATACAGTCTTCAGTATCTAGTGCTTGTTTCTGTTTGGGAAAGTTACTAATTACCATCTTCGTTTCTTTGGTAGATACAGGTCTATGCAGTTAGAAACATTTCCCCTATGTGTTAGTACGTTATGTCATTTGAGCTATTTCATCTAAGTTGCCAAAGGACTAGCTTGCCAATGCTCCTTGTCCGTTTTGTGTCTGGGATCATGCGGTCTCAGGTGTATTGTTAGTGTGTTTTGTCGTCTCTTGTTGGTTACTATGAACAGTGGTCAGTACATTGATCTAAGAATTAGACTTGGGTTTTGTGATTTTCTTGGTTTTGGGTTGTTGGACTTCTGGTCAAAAAACTTTACCTGCCTTTTGCTTTAGCCTTACTTTTCTGTATCTAGTTTTTCTAAGATGGAAGTTTAGATTATTGAGACTTTTTTTCACATGAGCGTTCAGCACTATAAATTTCCGCGGGTATTATTTTTGTTGCACTGATCCCCAGGTCTTGATGAATTGGTTGACAATTTTTTAAAAAAGATTTCTTTATTATGTATACAGTGTTCTGCCTGCATGTACACCTGCACGCCATAAGAGGGCACCAGATCTCAATATTGATGGTATGAACCACCATGGGGTTGCTGGGAATTGAACTTGATGCTCTTAATATCTGAGCCATCTTTTCAGCCCAGTTTGAAATATTTTTAAGAAGTTTTGTTTGTTTATGTTGATGTGTGTTCAGAGAACAGCTTTGTGGGGTTGGTTTTCTGGGTCCACCTCAGACCAGTCAGAGTCTTGACATGCCGAGACATCCTGCCAGCCCCTAGTTTGAAACACAGGTTTTTCTTGAGACTACTTCTTTGACCTTTAAATTCATATTGAGTTGCCAAGGATTTGAACTGACCGGAAGTTATTGGTAAGTGTTACTGAGCTTTAGCTTAATTTCATCATCTGAAAACTTGATTTTTTTTTTGCATTTGTTGCATGTTTTACTGCTCAGAATGTGTCTATGGGCTGGGCGAATACCATGCTACAGAGGAACATCAGTTCTTATTCTGGGTGGAGTAGCCTGTAGCTGTCTTTCTGTCCTGCCGATCGATGATGCTGTTAGGTTGTGTCCTTAGTCTGATAGGTCTACTAGTGACTTACTCATGTAAGTCTTTCATGGTAATAGAGGATTTGCTTTTTATTTTTTTCTAATATTTCTATCAGCTCTCCCTCATGTACTCTCATGTTTTTAGTCAGGCACATATATACTACAGATGCTGGCATCTTAGACCGCGACCTTTTTAATCAATGATTCTTATCTGTATCCTGACGCTTTTCTGTTCTCAAACCCACTTTGAAGTGAATATAGCTACTTCCACATTCCCAGATTTTCTTTTTAAAGATTTTTTTCTTTTTAATTATGTGCCTGTGAGATTCTGTGTGTGGTTTTGGCCTGTGGAGGCAGGTGCCTATGGAGGGCTTTGGGTGCCCAGTAGCTGGATCTTGAGGCAGTTTTAAGTCACCTGACTTGGGTGCTAGGAGCCAAACTAGGCTTTTCTGGAAGAGCAGTGAGTTTTTAACCACTGAGGCAGCTCCCTAACCCTTAAAGTTTCTTTTGTATTAGGATGGTTGGCCTCAAGTTTAGGATGGTTGGCCTCAAGTTCAATGTGTAGTCATTGATGACCTTGATCTTGTGCCACCATACTTGGTCTATGTGGAGTTGGGGCACAAACTCGGGGCTTCATGTGTGATCAGCAAGCATTCCACCAACTGAGCTATGTCCCCAGCTTTCTTTTGATTAGTGTGAGCATGGTATCATATTACCTTTTCTCTACTTTAAAAAGAAAATTATTGCTGCGTGTTGTGACGTGTGTTTCTGCGTGTAGGCACACATCATGGGACATGTTTGGAAGTCAGAGGAGGTGTTTGGGCATCAGCTCCCCCGTTACTTCTGTTGAACTGCTCTTGAACTGGGCAATTCTGTCTCTACCTGCCGCCCCACCATGGGAATGCTGGGAGTACAGATGCAGAACGCTGCATCCAGCTCACTCAGAGGGGCCTTTTACCCTGTCTCTCCAGCCCCACCCTCCCTTCCCCCTGCCTTCTGTGTAGGATCTCACTCTGTAGTCCCAGGCTAGCCTTGAACTCAGGATCGCTGGCACTACAAGTATACACTACATGCCTCCCTCTTACTGCACAGTTCCTAGTCTGTACGTGCTTTTGAATTTAAAATGCCTTGTAGGTCGCACATACTTGGATCTTTGTACTTGTTTTCCTGAAAGCATTTGTCCTTGAGGGGCTTACTTACACAGCACTTGCAATGATGGCTGAAATAACTTTTTATTTATTTTTTTTTGTTCTTTCAACATTACTCTGCCACCCCCTTCTTTTGTAGTAATCAAATGTTTTATGAAATTCTACGTATCTTTTCTCCTAGCCTAATCCTTTCATGTTTTAGTCCTTGAATTTACAGTATCCATGGATGGCAAATCCACCTTCAGGTAACTGACTCTTCACATCCTGAGCCCTGCAACTGCCTTATGGTGGACGGCACGCCATCTTTTGTTCACTTTTCCATAGTGGTGCGGTCACCATTTCACAAAGACTTGGACCATTTGAGAGCTGTAGAAGTAACTTATAGTTTCTCACTGTCTCTAAGCTCTCTTCTTTGTGGAGATGTTTGTCACTTGCCTTTTACAGGGACTGTTCACATTCCCAGGCTCGTCTTTTTGTGGCCATTTCTCCGTCTCTTCTTGTCTACCAAAGTGTTGTTTCACTTTGCAAGGGCAGTTTGGCTGGACACAGAATCATGGGTTTTTACTTTCTTCTCAGCCTCTTAAAAAATACTTCACAGCAGTCACCCTGCTCACATGGCCCCTGGAGAAATACCTGCCACAGAACCATGGGAGCATACGTCAGTGAGTTTGTGTTAGAATTGAGCTACACTGCGTGGGCTGAGCTCGTGCTGGCTGCCCTCTGGACATATCCTGTCCCCTGTCCTTGCCACAGGGAATCTTCACTGAGTGGGGAGGCTATTCTGGGAACTTAGCTGTGGTGGTTTTCCCTTCTCCAGAAGCATGTATTTTGTATGTCCTTTACCTCCAGAACCTGGACATGTTTCTGCCATTAATGATTGTGTAGGTGTGAGTTCCCCCACCAGGGAAAAAAAACCCAGTTTTTTTTCTCTCCTAGTCCCCACTAGCTACTCAGTCGTGCCCTGGCCTCTGCAGCGGTTGCCGCTTCTGCATTTGCCTGTTTGCCTTGGTTGAGCTGGAAACCCAGAGTCAGAACCCTGGTTGAGCTTGCCTTGACTGTATTTGGGTCCCAGCGTGTAGGAGAGCTGCTCTACCTTGGCAGATCACCACTGTCACCTGGATTTATTTACCCTTTCCTGAGCATCCTCCCTCTATCCCATGCGCCTCTCCACGAGCACAAGAGGGGCCGAGCTGCCTTCTTCCCCCTCCTCCTCTCTCCAGAGCTCCAATCCTGTTCTCTGCAGTTCAGCTCTGACTCTTGAATCTTTCTTCTGTTATCAGATTGCCCACTCTGATAGATACTTGCTATGAGTATCTTTTTAAAAACTATGTATTTTTATTTTTTAACTCTCTCCCTTTCTCTGCCCCTTTGTGTGTGTGTGTGTGCGCGCGTTTGTGTGTGCGTGTGCATGCATGCACGCATACACATGAGTGAAGCACCTCATGGAGGCCAGAAGGGGTCATGGAGCTGGAGTTACAGACAGTACCAACCATCCGTTGTGGGTGCTGCGTTCTGCCCCGCAAGAGCGGTCTGTACTCTTTGCCTCCACACCATCTCTCCAGCCCCACCATAAGTGTCTTTGATATGCCTTCATACACCACGTTTTAATAAGGCAGGCGTATTTAGCCTGAGAGAGTTAGGAAATGAATGGAAACCGCAAGGTGCTAATAACTCTGACAAGTGCCCCTCGGAGAGAACGTCTCACGTGAATTGTTGAGTCTGGTTGGCTGGTTCCGTCTGTGATTGGGACCACAGGGTGGTACAAAGCAGCTCGCCTTATAGTGGACTTGAAGCAGAAAGCCGTGCGCCATCTAAAGAAAAGAAACCGACGCGACCTTTCCCTCTCCACCGACGTCTCCAGTCTCTGCCCTTTGCTCTTTGGATGCCCAGAATGATCTGTTTGTGTTACCACAGTTTTTCGGATTGTTTCCTCTTCAGTGTGTTCCACCCTGGCTGTAGCTTCCTGCACCGCTGTGACCTCTGGTGTTAAAGTCATCAAGGTCCTGTGGCCCCCAGCCCACCCCACACAAACGTAGGAGAAAACGGCCTGCCTCTGCTCTGTGTCTGACCTTGTACTAGCACAGCCCTGTGCTCAGTGACCTCGTCTACTTTCCGAGGTGCACGTTCTTGGCTTCTGTGACTGCATTTTCTCCCCAACTCGTCCTAGTGTCTTTCTGGTTATCCTTGCTATCCCACCCAGTCCCGCGTGTACCTCAGAGCTCACTCCATGGTTTTCTCTGTTCTCTCTGCATCTGTAAGGGTTTTGCTCAACGTGGTGGTTTCCTGCTGCCAGCCATCCACCAGTTTTTAATCTCCTGCCCTTCTCAAATCTTCACTCGGGAAAAGGTGATGTCTAGCTAGCCCTTGGCTGTTACTGGAAGTCTGCCTCATCTCAGAGTAGCTCCTAAGCCCTTCTCTGCTGTGGCCCTGTTACTGTCATGACTGGGGTGGCACATTCGTTACACTTGGTGAAGCAGTTCTGTACACAGACTGTGTGATGCACAAATTAGTTGTGTGATAAAGTTGAAAATGCATGTCTTCTCAGTCACCCCGCTGTGACCCTGGCTCCCACTGATCACCTTACTGTCTCTAGTCTCTAGTTTTGTCTGGCTTGAGTGTGTGTGTGGGGGGGGGGGGCAGACTGGCTGGTTTTATGACAGTAAGGCTGCTGACTGCTTTTTGTGGCAGATATTTCCTTTCTATCATACCATGGTTTGTTTGTGGATTGGATGGCATCTTGGTTGTTCCCGGTTTGAGGCAGATAAGAGTAAAACCTACATGAATATTCGTGTCCTGCTTGCTTTATGGTGGACCCAAGTCTCGATTCGTGTAGGGAAGTACCCATTCTTGACTTTGGCTCTATAGCATAGTCTACCACCATCTTGTAAGGTGGCCATTTTCTCAGTGTCCAGCCTGATTTGTCTATACATACTTGGAGGGAGGGGTGAGGACTAAGAAAGAAAGGGACAAGAGTCAACAGATGAGTCAGGCGGGCATCCGGTGAGCATGGCGATTGGCCCAGGTTTATTTCTTATAGCCCTTATGTTCACCAGTCCAAATGGGGAGAAGGCAGAAGACTTGCGGGAGCCCTCACCATCTCTTCCTGCGTTCCTGCCAGCCTTGGCCTCCAGTTCTGTTGTTGACGTCATCACCATCATCTGGCAGGGCCAGTGTGCGATCCTGTCAGCTCGGGCTGTCGTGTAGCGGCTTTTCGCCGTTTCTATCTGCAGTTTCCTGGTCCATACTGGAATCTCTGTCACATCTTGTCTCCCCTCTCTTCGGTGGGATATTATAACTGTTACTCACTTAACAAGTTGTTTTCTTAGCGGCTTTGAAGAGTCCTAGTTCAGCGTTGGTTCTTTACCCGGTGGCTGATATTTCCTCCCACCCTATTCAGTCCACAGAGCCTGGTAGAAGAGAGATGTTTAAGTTTTAATGAGCTGTGCCTCATCAGCCTTTTCTTTAATGCACCTTGAGTTTGCTTCTATTAAGATAACAACAAAAAACTAGTTTCCAAATTCAAGGGTACTAGCCTTGTCATCCGTAAGTATCGCCTGGCTTCCTAAAGCCCAGGATGTTGTTGGGCTTATCTTTGCCTGTCATTTATGTCTAATACAATTAGCTTGAAGATGGTTTATATGTATGTGTATGTATGTATGTATACATATTATCTATGTGTGTGTGTTTCTGCCCATCTGTATGTGCACCATGTGCTTATAACCTGCAGAGACTAGAAGAAGGCTTCAGATTGCATGGACCTGTAGTTAGAGGTGATTGTGCGCTGTCCCATGTGGGTGCTGGGAACTGAACTTGGTTTCTATGCAAGAGCAGCAAGTGCTTTCCACCTTGAAAAAGTTTTCTCTAGAACTGTGACTCCCCAAACCCCTTCTTCTCTCTAGTTACTGGTATACACACGCATGTATATACACATGTATGTATATGTGTATGTACATGTGTGTGTGTATAATTTGGGTGTTTTTTTTTAAAGACTTTTGGCATCTTAAGAACGTGATTGGCACTTTTTAATATTTCCACTTTGCAAATTTTCTATAACTGAAAACATAGACTTGTTTCTAACAGAAAGGAACGTATCCAGACTAGGTTGGTGGGTTTGGCTGTAGTGTGTCAACTGTAGGCAGGGATGGTTGTTACCCAACGAACCGGTAAGTCAATTTTGATGGAAAGCCTTGTAGTTAGGGTGAGCCTGTGACTCCCACATGCTTCCCTGACTGACTCTCCCTCCCCTAGTGCTTTTGATTTAGAAGTAAGATCATTGTGGCATATGTATTTTCTCTGCTCTGCTCCAGCCCTGGGGGTAAGAGAGTGGAGAGTCGCTGCAATGACAGCTGGAGAGTTCCCAAACTCCTTGGGGCCTTTAGGACGACCTTCTTGCTAGGGACCTGTATGACAGAATCTCTTGGTAGTCTCACGTTTAATAATTTGGAGTCAATCCCTTCAGCCTTTTGCAGTCACTTAAAATGCGGGTGAGTCGTGGTTTTGACGTCATCTACATTGTAGCTCTTTTGCTTTTCTTGCTTGAATTGTCTTGCTGTGTGGAGCAGTTTTGTGACAGTTGTGAGTTTAATGTGTTAGCTCCCCCCCCACAACTGAATAATATATGTTTCTAGATCACAAACTGCGTTCTAAGTGATAATCTTGTCTGCAAGGCGTCCTGGGAGAACACAGTGTAGGTTGAAGTCTAGTACTGCCCCATGTTCAGACGTGGACAAGTTTATTTTAGGAAAAATAATCTATAAAAAGTGGTTCATAGGACTCTGATCCTTTCCAGCTTTTTGGAAAACTTTTAATTTCTAATCACAAGGCAGTTAGTTTTCCCTAAGTACTTGTTACGGAAGTGGAACTATCTTAAGTGTGTACTTCCCCAGATTAGACGTCCCCAGCCCAACGTTCCTCAGTGTTTACCCGTCGCTTGTCGCTCTCTCCCGTGGAAAATGTGAGTGTGCTAATAAGGGACTTGTTTTTCATCAGTTTTGTTTGGTTTTTTTGTTTCCTTTTTTGCTTTCTCAAGACAGGGTTTCTCTGTGTAGCCCTGGCTGGCCTGGAGCTCACTCTGTAGACCAGACTGGCCTTGAACTCACAGAGGCGTCCGCCACCTCTGCCTCCCAAGTACTGGGAATTGAGGCGCGGGCCACCACACCTGGCCTTTCGCCAGTATTTTAATAACAGTCCTGTGGTGATTGGGATTTTAAACACTGCTCAGTTCCCAGTTCTCATATGAGCCCCAGCTAGCATTCCCTTCTCGGATGACTGTTTCCAGTAGGATGCGGTTTATGCCCATTTTTTAATTAGCATACCCCTCCACGCTCCCGCTGAGCTCCATCGCCCACCGTGGCTGGACTAGGTGGGTAGCATACCCCTCCACGCTCCCGCTGAGCTCCATCACCCACCGTGGCTGGACTAGGTGGGTAGCACAGCTCTGTGTTTAGATTGTTGGCTTCACCCCCTCCACTGAGAAGGTCAAGTTACTTCAAAGACTATGCGCAATGAATTGTGTCACTTGAGAGCGCTACTAAAAATGAACAGGTTTATATAAATTTAAACTCAATCTTCCAGTGGAAAATTAGATGCTTTTTATTGGATGTACTTCGGGCATCACCTTCATGTTTTTAATTTTGGAGGGGGGAGTGTTTTGTTTTTCGAGACGGTTTCTCTGTAGCTTTTGAGCCTCTCTTGGAACTAGCTCTGTAGACCAGGCTGGTCTTGAACTCCACCTGCTTCTGCCTCCCGAGTGCTGGGATTAAAGGCGTGTGCCACCACTGCCCAGCCTCATGTTTTTATTGTTAGAGAACCAGATTTGTTACCTAGATTCATTTTTACTGCTTTGTGTGTGTGTGTGTGTGTGTGTGTGTGTGTGTGTGTGTGTGTGTGTGACTTGGATGTTTGCTTTTTTTTTTTTTTTAGCACACCACTCATTGAGCAGACATCAGGGACTTTCTCTTGTCACTCTGACATCTCAGTACAAACGTTTTTAAACATTTTTAAACATTTATATATAACGTGTTTCAATTAAAATAATTTTATGAGTGATTCCAAGGTGAGTTTGAGTCAGCACTTTTTATGGCGTTTACAGCTCTCAGTTTGCTAACGAGCAGGCCGAGGAGGTGGCACTACGGTTGTGGTCCTCCAAGTCCGGTGTCACCCAGCATGTGCCTCAGCTCTCCAAGGTTTATGTTGAGTGCATTTCTCAGCTCCGACCTCAGTTTGCTCTTCCGACCTCAGTTTGCTCTTCCTCCCAATCTGAAATTTTTAAGTTTCCATCATTTTAAGAGAGGAAACCCTAGCCCGGGGAGAGAACGCAGTGGGTGAAGGCGCCCGCGGCCAAGCCTGCTGCCTGAGCTCCATCCCCAGTCCACACGGTGGAAGGAGAGGGCCCGTTCCTGGAGCTTGTCCTCTGGCCTCCTCATGCTTACACTTAGAAATAAGGGTCTAAAACATTTTTTTTCTTTAAAGAAATAAAAGCCTAATATGAATGAATTCATAAAACAATTTAAAATTCTAATTTTGACTTTTGAGTATTCAAATGAGGTTCCAAGAATTACCCCTTCGGTGTGTTTAATACAAATCCCTAATTGATGCCTATGTTTTAAAGCATCTATTCTTAAAGATCTCTTGCAGTAAGATGCTAGAGGAGCACTTATCCCTGAACTGTTGAAGCATTTTCTTTACAAAGAAGTTAGATTCAGCATGCTGTTAAGATTTGTGTTGTGTAAGAGAAAAACCTATAGCCTGGCTTTAATTAATTTATTTTTATTATTATTACATGCATTGGTGTTTTGTCTGCGGGTATGTCTGCATGAGTGTCAGCTCCCCTGCAACTGGAGTTACAGGCAAGTGTGAGCTGCAATGTGAACCCTGGTCCTCTGGAAGAGCAACCAGTGCTCTTAACTGCTGAGCCATCTCTCCAGGCCCTAGCCCTGTCTTTTACATCACACAGTCTTTTCAAGTTATTTATACTAAGTGACTGGTGAACTATAGAAGAGAGGAATTTTCAGCTCCGCCCTCTCACTTAAAATGTCCTCAAGATCCCTCTGTTTAAAGGTCTCCCACGTGCATGTGCACAGATCTGTGTCCATCAACCACACGGTGGGATCCTGGATCCTGGCACCTGTCTCCGTTTGGCTTCTCTGCTCAGTGACTTGTATATGGCTTAGGGAGTCCCCGGATACTTTTCCAGGAGCCGTACTCTGTAAGGTTTCAGGGAATCCCTTCAGGTTAAAGCAGAAGTTACACATACAGTATTTCTGTAAAAGGAGGAGTTGTTAGTGAGTTTATATCTTCTCCAGGAAAAGTTGCCCGCATCACTTACACACACACACACACACACACACACACACACACACACACACACACTGTTTAGTCTCTTTTAGAAACAATGTAGCAAATGCCAAAGGCCATGCTATCTTAGAAATAGGTCTTAGTTTTCCACTCGGCCCCTTTTTTTTTTTGCAGCCTGCCTTAGAGCACCCGCCCCCTCCACCAGCTACTGCCTTGGGTTGGGGGTGATTTCAGGTGGCAGAGCCGCATCCAGGTCCTGTACCCTATGTATAGCCCACCTTCTGTGTCTCACAGTTGTCAGTGTTTTCGGGAACACTTCATCTGTGTTTCCTGATAAGCAAGTGCATTTTACTGTCAGTGGGATGTTTTGTATAAACAGCAAGTTTCCCTGCAGTGTTAGTGCTATTTAGCACGGATTTGAAGATGCTAAGCTCACTGCATTGAGTATTGTGTGGCTTTAGCCGAGCGAGTCTGTATAACTTGGATATTTAGCTTTTAGGGCTTGTTGATTGTGATACTCATAGCATCTGAAGACTGGGCTTAGGACTGAGTATCATTTCATTATATATATAGAATGCTTGACGGTTTGACTTTCTTGTTGCTTTCATTCGCTGATGAGGCGAACAGGGAACTGGGGCCTGATGTGTTCCTTTACCATTTCTGGCCCGGCATTAGTGACCCTGACCCTGTGTTGCTACTTCCTCATTAACACCTCTGTCAGGTGCCCCCCAAGTGTGAGACAGGAAGGTTGTATTTTATGCATCACACCAAGGGCTGCTGGAGATCCTACACCCTGGTGAGGCCACTGGGGAACCAGCTTGGACAGGACATGTGCAGTACTGACCTTAGGAGACCAGACAAAGGATGGACCAAGAGTGCAGTGCCGGTTTGTGCCGGTTTTCGTATTAATAGCACAGCATTATTTATTTTACTTTATTTCTTTTGTCCTTTTGATTCTTTATTTTTCCCCCCTTGTAGAAATAAAGCTTACCAAATAGAAACATCGCAACCTCAGCCTGGCAGTAACTCTCCAGCCGAACTGGCTAAACCCAGGCGAACACACTTTGCATGTCAGTCTCGGGCTTCTTGTGACCTGTCTTTGAACATCCCTGTGAAGTTAACTGAACTTGAACTGTAAATGATTTGGTGGATGTAGGAGGATGCCCACATTCCTGCTTTATATGGGAAGAGCAGGGAGCGGGTCATTTACTGTACTGACATAGGAAGGAAAGTATCCGTCAGCTCCTCCCAGCCCGCAGCAGCAAGTGCAGCCCTCCCTTAACCGCACCAGGCATCTCGCTCTGTTCTAGGTGGCTGGGCTCCTCTCAACATCTGGGGTTTTCTTTCTCCAGCTTTGAAGCATACAGTCCTTCAAAGTCAAAATGATTTGTAGATCAAGATAAATTCCAGCCTTCCTCGTCCATAATGTTTGCTATCATCTTAATGCCATGATTTAAAAAAATAAATCAAAAAACAGGGTCAGATAAGTCTCTTGAATTATAAAATCTTAGGTAGATATTCAAGCAAGTATTGTGTGAATCCTCATTAGGGTCTTTAGTTATGCCTCTACATAAAAATGAATCAAGGCAGCTTGTTTTTAACTTTGTCCTTTTTTAAAAAAATTTTTGGAATGTTTTGTTTGGTTTTGCTTTTTATTTTTCAAGACAGGGTTTCTCTGTGTAACAACCCTGGCTGTTGCGGAACTTGCCTTGTAGACCAGACTGGCCTCTGAATCACAGAGATTCACCTGCCTCTGGCTCCCCAGTGCTGGGATTAAAGGGGTGCCGCCACTACTCCCAGCTCTTTAGTGTTGTTCCTTTTGAGGAACACCTGGAATCTAATGGGAAAAGGTGTTTGTAAATTAATATAGAACCCAGTTGTCTCCGCTTTGACAGAGGCGATTTTGTTGTTGCTTTGTCTTTGTGTTTTGTGAGACGTGGCCTCACTCATGGCTGTCCTCAAACTTAAGAATCTCCTGCCTCGGCCTCTTATTCTGGGATGGCAGATGTGTGTGTGTTACCACAGTTGGCTTGCAGGAACTTCTCACTTTTTTTCCCCACATAGGTGTCGTTGATAAATGTTCCATTTGCGGCATTAGGCTGCAGAGCAAGGTACTCATAGGTAAAGGGTAGTTCGTTTGTGTTTCCATCTATAAACGTAAACAGTGCTCTGTGATGTCGCTTCCCGGGAACTTTCTGCTCGTGTCTCCTGGTCATTTTCTCTTTTTGCTAATATTTAATGAAAAGGGGGTAGTTTTTTAAGTGGCAATGATTGTCATAATTTTCCTGAGCTCTGGGTTTATTGAGCACAGGTAAATAGTGAAGCCAGGCCGCAGAGCAGTCTGCACACATACATATACATACACTATATCCAATGCTTGCATTTGTATGCACATGGGTTTATACACACACTACACACACGTGTGTATAAACACTCCATCCCAGGTCAGAAGGGGTGTGCTGGAACTGACAGCTGCCATTGCTAGTTGCTTTTTATAGCGTGATTGGCATGGTAGAGCTCAGAGATGAGGAGGTGGCAGGAAGAAGAGGGGGGTGACAAACCTCTGCACAGACTCGCAGGGGGGGGACTGCCGCCCCTCCCCCCCATCCTTCAGGTCATGGAGCCGCCTGATCTGAATTGTTC
This sequence comes from Myodes glareolus, assembly GCF_982192425.1. Classification (NCBI taxonomy): domain Eukaryota; kingdom Metazoa; phylum Chordata; class Mammalia; order Rodentia; family Cricetidae; genus Myodes; species Myodes glareolus. The sequence continues at coordinate 41,797,191 of NC_142037.1, forward strand.
TGTTTTCTGCTCTGAGACGCTGCTGTTGATAGACATAAAAGAGACGAGGAAAACGATAATGGGAAGCCTGACTTGGCGGGAGGAAGCTGTCAGAGTCCTGGCCAAATCTTTCCTTAGTGGGTTTTTGCTGGGGGCCTTTCTAAGGTGGCTCTGTACATGCTGAGAACGTTTCCACAAACAGAAATGAGGTGGCATTTCACTTGTGATGATTACTTCTCGTGACACGGAAGAATATCTTTGTTGGTATAATGTAGCCATTGAGTATAGGTGGAGGGTGGCCCAGCTATGTTTGGGGCGTGATGCCCTGGCTTGTCATCCGCTGACTGCCAAGTGAATGGCACTTGTTAGCCGCCCAGCTCCACGCCTGCAAGAGCCTGGGTTCAAGTCCTCGGTACTTTTACTTGGGATATTAAGAGACCTTTTAAAGTCAGGCAGCTAGAGTGAAGAAAGATTGTCGTGTAGAAGAGAGATGGAAGTGTGTGCCGGCTTATTTCTAGTACCTTCCAAAATTCTCGGGCACACTAATGATGGTCAACATGAAATTGATTTTGCTTTCAATTCATTTTTTTTTTTAGCAGTATAAATGCCAAAATTCTGCAGGCCAGGTAACACACACTGCATACTAGCTGAAGTGTTTAGAAACTACTTTTGGGAAATGGGACTTCTTTTGTACATCTTTAGAACTAGCCTTAATTTTAGAGGCAGAGGCAGGCAGATCTCCATGAGTTTGAAGCCAGCCTGGTCTACAAGAGTTATTTCCAGGACAGGTTCCAAAGCTACAGAGAAACCCTGTCTTGAAAAAAGAAAAGAAAAAAAAAACCTATTGTAGAGCAAGTCCAGTTTGGCTACTGTGTGTTCTTGGGTTGTTTTCTGTCCACACTCAGCCCTTAGCAACCCTTGGGCTTTCATCCATCAACTGTACACATACGACTTTGGGGTAGCCTTTACCGATATTGAATAGCTGCTTAGCTGGTTTTCCTTGTGCAGCCGTGGCTGGCCTGGAAGTTGCGGTGATGATCTTGCTTCTCTGCCTGTCCCATGCAAGAACTCAAGCATGTGCCGTCATGGCTGGCTCTTCCTGGCTCTTCACGGCTGTTAGTCCTGCATGGGGCCATGTTTATTCCCCGCCACCCTCTCATAGTGAGACTATTGTTTCCATTGTTTCCATTGCTACCGTAGTTCTCTGATGAGTGACTTCGTACACACCGTGTCCTGACTGTATATGCATTTCCACAAGTTAGGTTCCCAGTAGGACGGATGGCCACTGGTACACTGCCCTTGGCGAGCGTTGTAACTTACTCAGGTGCTGGCAATGCGTGAGAGAGAATCCACTGAAACTGTCTGTAGAGTGTGTATTGTATGTTCCTTAGTAAATGGTCAAGTTCTTTTTTTATGCACAACTTGTGTGTTGCCAGGATTTTTGTTAGTGTTGGCCCTTTTTACTTGATAGAAAGAGTAGGAAATACCTCTCTCTGTTTGACAGTTTACCATCGTAAGTTTATTTATGATGGGTGCTGTGTTTTGGACATGCAGGTTTTGGGGTTTTATATATAGTAAAGTTTATCCAAGTTTTCTCTCATAGTTGGGGTTTAGAGTCAGGAGAACTTACTTTAAGGATATAAGGAAATTATCTTGATGTTTTTCTGTATAAATCTTTGGCCCATTTGGGGTTCACCTTGCTACAAACTCTCTCTCCCACTCCTCAGGGATTATCCACCAAACCATGTTGTAATTGATCTCTGTAGTTGTTCTGGCTTTGTCATTGTATCTGCTCACCTGCAGCCCTTTCTACCAACCCCCAGCACTAAGGAGGGGGTAGAAGAGGTCAGAGGGCCCTGCCCGGCTCCTCACGGCACTGGTTGACTCGTGGAGACTGGAATTGGGTCTACTGTTAGCCATTATGGTTTCCAGTGGTTTGAATAACTTCAGGATCAAAATGAGATGGATTAGCAGCGTGGCTAATGAGATGGCCTCTCTTATGGCCAGTTTATGTTTCTGGCGGGCTGTCTGGTTACCTCTAGGTTTGTCACCTGTGAAGGCCTGTTTCTTGTATTGAACCAATTACGTTTCTCTGTGTTTTCTATGTGGTGGCTAAAAGATGCACGGCAAACATTTCTATCAGTGAGATTTTAGTTGGTAGACAAAAATCATGTGTATCCATTTGAAAATATAAATAGTCTTGTGGTTGAGGTTTTCAGAGTGAGGCCTCTCAAACTGCCGGTCACACATGACCAGTGGTTCTCAACCTTCCTCATGCTGCGACCCTTTCTTTGGGGCCTCATGCTATGCTGACCCCTAACCATAAAATTGCCCACTTCTACTTAATAACTGTAATTTTGCTGTCATACTGAATTATAATGTAAATATCTCTGTTTTCCCAGTGGTCTTAGGTGACCCCTGTGAAAAGGTCATTTGACCCCAAAGGGATCGTGACCCACAGTTTGAGAACCACTGTGTTAGATCCTGTCCAATGAGGCATTGGGGAGTGAAGGAGTTTTCCATGTGCGGAAGCCTACTTCCCAGGAGTGTTGGGGGTGGGTGGTGGAGGAACACTGCGTGATCCATGCCTGTTACGTCTAGCCTGCTCTGGAAAATGAGAAGACCTTTCTGAGAAAGCGATGCTGCAGAACCATTGTGCAGATGGTTCCTGAGGAGGGTTGATGAGGGTTAGGACTGGAGCAAGATCAGCTACCAGGCAGTTCTGGGATTCTTAGAAAATATCAGCCTTGACCTAGGTCAGGGTTTAAGAATAGAAGTGAGCTTAACTTCAGAGGTCTGTGACTTTCTGAGACTTGTCAATGGATGTAGATGAAGTGAAGGGGCTAAGTTAAGAATGACCTGGTCTTCTGTATGGGAACTTGGTTCTGTTTCATAGAAATTGGGGACCCAGGAAGAATCGTTTTCAAGAGGAAATACTAAATCCATGTTGCGTGCATTGAATTTGAAACATCCGTGTAGAGATGGTTGTTGGGCATTCAGATTTGAGCCCCAAGTCCGAGGTAAGAATTTGGAATGAAGGCGTTTGGTTTAGGAACTGTCATCTTAATGGTGATAATTCATACAACGAGAAGATAGACATTCGGCTTCCCGGGACGCATGTGGAAAAGGCTAGGGGTGGAACTCCAGGCTGCGGAGAGGAGGCCTGCCGAGAGCTGCAGCCAGGACCTTCTTTATCCGAATTTCCTTCCAAGCTCTGTTTAAATTAGAGCCTCTGCCGGTTGTGCAGCAGCGCTCACCTTTTCAGAACGCTTTCTAAAAGGGCACGTAGGGGAGTCAGCCCTTGCTTTTAATGATCAACTATACTTCCCACAAAAGAGTTTTGACTTGGCAGGCTTGTCCTCGACTGTTTAAAAAAAGCATTTGTGTGTATTTTTGCTTAGAAAGCTGGCTGTGTGAGTGGGTGTGTGTTTGCATATAGTCACGTTGGACAACTCCTCTGCCGGCTGTGCATTAGATGTTAGAGAAATCCGATTTCACGCTAACCTTACTGTACCAACAGCTTAATGATAAAAATGAAGAGCTGACGGATGGTTTATAAAGTTCCTAGCTTCCCTTTTCTCCTCCCAAATATAAGTTGAACTTGATTGTTAAATTCACCGGCCCCTCACCCCATGGTGGTGACGTGCGCTCAGCTGTAGAAAGTCAGAACACTGGGCGAAGATTTTGTGCGTGTTGTTTGGAAATGTTTGAAAGTACGCTTGGCATATACAACTCTGCAGATTCTTTTTCTTTTAGACTAAAAAAATGTCTCGGTGTTATCATCACAAGTTCCTCGGAAACATTTTTACTTGCTGCATAAAAACATATGGATGCTCCAGAGTTGTGTTCGCTGGTGCCAAGTGTTGATCTCATTTTCCACTCCACCCCTATGCCGCGTGCGGTAATGAGCCCTCAGCACTTGTCCATCCGTCTGTGTCTGCCGCCAGGTTTGCTTCCTTCGGTGAACTCGCGGAGACGGGTGTGCCGGACGGGAGACCGTGAACGTGTCCTATGGACATGGTCTTTTTATCGAAGACTCTTGGCGTACCAACCAGGTTCCCTTCAGAACCCTAGTGTCACCTGGCCTGGGTTTTAGTTTCAGTGACCCATCCTTTCTGTTACCGTTTTGTTTCTGATAACCTTGCAGACTGATCTGGGGTGGAAGCGCCATTGTCTTAGTTTATATTGACCTGATCCGGAGCTGCTGCAATGCTTTAGAAACCTTTGTTCGGGGAACATGACTTGCTGATTCTATTCTTCCTGCGTTCTTTGGCACGACTGGCCAAGGCTGCCCATTTGTAACCTCATGCTTAGGACATGGGTCTCCTGGGGCTTTCTGTGGTTTCTTGTTGGGTTTGAGGAGACTCTTGGCTCTCGGAGTTGTATCAGAGGATGGAGGCTGTATCTGTCTCCGCTTCTGTAGAGGAGAAAGCTCAGGAGAGACAAGGGCTTTGTTGGAGGAAGGAAGTGGACTTGCTCACGGTGCAGAAGCGAGGCCGGGGTGGCTGGAGCAAAGGCCAGTGACTGAGCCAACATGGCAGAGGCAGGAGGCTGGAGGGCCATATGCAGAGATAGGGTCCCAGTGCCTTGCTGGAACCCTGCTAAGGACTCTGAGAGCACCTAGGAGTGGAGACAGCCGTCTGTTATGTTCTTTTGTTTGTCTGTTTTGTTTCTTAAGATCTTTCTGGCTGCCGGGTTGGAGACAGTAATCGTAGAAGCTGGGAGCTATGTTGGAAAGTGACCTCTGTTGCCTTGGTGACAGGGTTATGCTGATCTAGTCACCTCTCCTCCACTTTTAGCTAGACTCCTATTGTGACCAGCCAGCATAATTGAAGATGACTGCCAGGTTTGCTCCATGGAAAAATAAACCTCAGCAGATAGAGACACCGCAACCTCAGCCTGGCAGTGACTCTCCAGCCGAGCTGGCTAAACCTAGGCGAACACACTTTGCATGTCAGTCTCGGGCTTCTTGTGACCTGTCTTTGAACATCCCCGTGAAGTTAACTGAACTGAACTGTAAATGATTTGGTGGATATAAGAGGATGTCCACCTTCCTGCTTTATATGGGAAGGGCAGGGAGCGGGTCATTCACTGTGCTGACATAGGAAGGAAAGTATCCGTCAGCTCCTTCCAGCCTGCAGCCCCATTTGATCACGTCGGACGCCGAATCTCTCCACATCTGTTGTAACTTCAGCCCATAGATGAGCTCAGAGTGCTTAAGGAACGTTTTGCTCTGTGTTATTGTGTCAACTTCACGTATTTACCTGGCTCCCCGGGCACAGGGCCAGGCTCCGCGCTGGTACTGTCACGAGCCCGCTGTGGTCCCCTGTGCGCATCCATCACTCTTGGGTACATGGTGCTCCGAGGGCAGAGATGACGTTGGCAGAATGTGTGAGCCCGGGAAGACTTGGGGCGCACACCTGGAGGGACTCAGGCAAGAGTGTGATGTCTTCAAAGGCTTGTGATCCGTTTATTTCATTCTATCACGAGTACATCTTTTGTGGGGAGCACAGGGGTCCCCGTCTCCAAAATGGAGAGTTTTGAAGTTCTATAGAGCTAGCTCTGGTTTCTTTTAAGTTGGCATCCAATTACTGAGCTTTGAAAGTTTAAAAAATACAATTTCATGTAAGGCATTTAAGTTTAATTTTAAAGAATTCAATTCTTGATTCTTTCATCCTGGTCTTCTTTGATCCAGGCCAGTTCTCTCCTTTCTTCCCTCCTCCGTTTGGGCTTTGCGCTGGCTGCTGTAGTCTCCTTCTTGACTGTTTACCTCTCTCCATACACTCGTTTGTTTTGTTTTTCCAGACACGGTTTCTCTGTGTAGCCCTAGCTGTCCTGGAACTAGTTCTGTAGACCAGGTTGGTCTCGAACTCACAGAGATCCGCCTGCCTCTGCCTCCCGAGTGCTGGGATTAAGGGCGTTGACCACCACCACCCGGTGAAGAAATGTTTCTTAATCTAGATGGGGATCACATGTCAGATCTCTCCATTATGATTCATTTGTGGGTGTCATTCCCGTTCAGTGTCTTTTCTTCTCCCCCGTACTGCATGGATACCCCAACTCTTTTCCTTTGCCGTCTGCCCCTTCTGTCCAGGGCCCTGCTCTCAGGAGTTTACTCTCTGCCTCCTGGTGCCTTGGCTCCTCCCCCACGGATAGCTCCTCCCCCCACGTGTGTCTTCCTCCTATGATTGCCCTGGTTTCTTAGTCACCCGTGCCCAGCAGCCTGCTCACTTCTGACTCCATTTTCACATGCCTCCAGCAGGCTTGTTCCCCAGCCGCTGCACTGGGACACAGTAGGCAGTGCGCAGGCCCCAGTTTCGTAACTGTTCCGATGGTTTGGCTTTTTCCCTCTCAGCTCCTTCCCTACTGTCCCTGATGGGAGAGCACAAAGGCTTCTGATCAGCCAGGGCCAAGGCCACTTTCCTCCTTCCCAGCTGTGGCATTAATCTTATTAAAACACACTCTCCCGGTACCCAGTTCAGACAGTGGTAGTGGCGCCCCGCTGTCCCCTCTTACGCGTATCTGACACACCCCCTCAGTGCAACCCTTTCTCTCATGTATCCCCTTTGCCCAGAATCCCTGCTTCCTCTTCCGCCGACACTCGCCTCCCACTTGGGCCATTTTGAGGTTCTGCCCAGTGAGATGCCATCTTCCTTTGAAACCGTGGCATATATTACTGTTGCACTTTGAACTAATTGCTCCCACGCCGCTTCATACCGGTCTCTCCGCATTTTCCACCCTAAGTCCCACCTCTTGCCAGCGCTGGGCCCTCAGCTGCGTATCCAACCCCTCTGGGCCTTGATTTCCTCAGCACTAAGTTGGGAGCAGGAATAATACTTATCTCTGGGCTTTTGTGGGGATTCAGTAGTTTAATAAATACTCAAGCCGCCACTCAGCAGTAGAGAACTGTTTGCATTGTTATTACCCTCGCGTGGGTGTGTAGATGTGTGTGTGTGTGTGTGTGTGTGTGTGCATGTGCACAGATGTGCACATGTGGAGGCAGAGGACGATCATATATGACCTCGTTTAGGAGCCCCTACTTAGCGTTTTGAGACGGCCTCTCCCTGGCCGTGGGGCTTGCTGATAGGCTAGCCATCAGTTTGTGTCCCGTCACCGGGATCACAGGTGCCGACCACCACACCCAACTTTTTCCCTGGGTGCTGGAGGGAAAAAGGCCTGTCCCTGTGCTCAGTTTTTTAAGTGGATGCTGGAGATCTGAACTCGGACACTCTCTTGCTTGTGCAGTAAGAACTATATTGATGGAGATGTCTTCCTAGATCCCTTATCACGTGTTGAAAAGCAAAGGTCTGCCCCTCAGCACCCCCAGGACAGGGAGGTGCTCGCTCTTCTGGGGAGAGCCCTATAGAATCTTGCATGGTGCCTTATACGTAGACAGGGTGCCATGAAGTATCTTTTGAATCAAGTTGATATTTATCAGAAAGCCTAGTTACCCAACAACAGCGACTAAGGGTGTTTTGAAATCCAGTCATTTAAGCCAGTACAGAGTAGTTTCATCAGTCAGAGTGAGGTCACTGAAGTTTTCCAGGACAATTTAACTCAGAGCGTGTGATTTCCTTGTTTAATTATATGGTTTGGATGAAACAAACCTAATGTCATTTAAAAAGTACGCGTTTAACCGAAACCATACAAAGATGGTTAGTATTGAATCTCTGAACGCCAAAATAACACACAGTTTTACTGTTCGGAAAACGCCCCAAACTCTGGGACTCTCAACAGGTTGAATGTTTCTGTGTGGGACCCAGCCTTCTGTGGGCATGTATGCAGTTGTGTGACACCTCAAATTTAAACATACGATGCCAGTTTGGGTATCAGTTTTATTTTACATGGTTTTGAAGAGATGATAGTTGTTGTCATTGGAGTAGATTATTTAGCGGCTCAATACTTTCAATAGTGACTTCTGGAAGCTTTGAAACTAGGTGACAGGTGAAAAATATTGTTAGTTTTTCCTGGAGAAGAATTCTCACCAGTAAGCAAAAGCCTGATGAAATGCCCTAAGAGTTTTTTTTTCTGTTGAACAATATCAGGTTACAAAATCACCCCTTCCAGCCTGGAGGTTTTCCACGCTCTTGGAAACACTTGCAGAAACCACCAGCGGGGGGCGCTATTTCATCCCGTTTCGGATCCCTGCGTGAAGTCCAGTCGTATCAGCCTGCATGTTTGACGTGGTTGTCCTGAAACACTATGTTTATATTAATATAAGCTCTCTTAGAACTGACTCTCTAATTCTACTTTTTCCAGGACAGTATTGAAGTACTTTTAATGGTGAAGCGACCCCAAATGTTTCTAATTGAAATAAAAAAATAGCAGTATCTAGGAGTCCAAAGCTGGATTTGCAGTAGAGCTGTGTTCTGGTAGCCGGAGGGAGAGAGAGGATCGAGTGACGGCCACGGGATACTTATGACCCACTTTACCCGCTTGCCAACTCTGCTTCTGTGTTTTCTGTCTTTGCCACTTTTGTCTTAGAGCTAAGATGTCTCCACTGCAAACACTTGTGTTTTCTCTGCATTAGAGTTGGAAGTACAGAGAGATTTTATATTGTAGATTTTATCTTCACCCTTCTTTTCTCAAAGTGACGAAATCTTGGGGCATCGGGATGATTTGCAAACCTATTAGCAACGACCACTGTGTGAAAATTCAAAGGTATTTGCGTTCGGCCTTCTGTAGTTTGGGTAGACACCGTTCGTTTTCCTCCTTTTCTACCAAAAAAACTAGGTTTGTCGATTCCAAAATTGAACCCCGTAAGGTTTCTAGAGGCTTTACCGTTATGTCCTCTGCTTTAGTTTGTGTCTTATCTGCAGGGGAGCATTAGAGGTGAAGCTTACATGCTAGCAACCTTCATACTGTGTTCCTGTAACTTGAAAAGGATTGAGTATGGATATTTATGGTGTGTGGCCTGTCCAGATCTCTACAAGTTCCAGGGTGCTCCTTGTATCCATTAGCTCCCGGTGGCTGACTTTTCCTGAGGAGTGCTTATGCCTTAAGCCCTGCCTGCCTGGTCTCACTCTGCTTGCTTCTCACTTTCCTGTAACTGTTATTAGTTGCAGTGATCAATCAGACCAGTCCTGAACACCCTTTGTAAGCCCAGAACTGTGGGAATCCAGGGGAATCTTGCTGTGGTCTTTACATGTCTGATGTTTTACAGTGAACCCAAATTTGCAGACGTTAATTGATAAAGATTTGAAAAGAGCAGATTTTTTACAGCCTAGGCCAGAAAGCCCCTGCACGGAGGAAAGGCTATTTGGTTTCATAGAAGCAGACTGACCATAGTAGCAAGGACTCTAGAGCTGGGTTAAATTTGCATAATGGTCCCATGGTGTGCTTGGCATGTGAGCTGGATCAGGGAACTCCGCCTCTGACTCAGGTTTCTTGGTTATCAAATGGGGCTAATACAGCCGACCTGCTGGATTGTGACCTGTGGTTTCTTAAATTTGATGTCATCTGTGTGAGTGGATTGACCTTTTCCCCACAGTCCAGGACTAGCACTACTGAAGGACCCTCCTAGGGAGGTGAGGAAGCAGCCACTCGGTCTTCTGCTGCAGCGGCTTGGCAAGGAGCCTTAGTTAAGAATTAAATAAGTTAACATATGATAAACCACATCAGCCCAGGGCTGACCATTTTAACTGTTGCTCGTGACTCTGAGAAAAAAAAAAAAAAGAGGATAAATCAGAGGATTTATTCCCTGTGTTCCCAGGCAGAAGTAGAATGAAGGCTGCTTGGAAGTGTTTTCTATCTTTAGTATCCGCTAAGGCTCCATCTCTGGGACGAAACGGGGCTAGGAAAACCAGCAGCTTCTGTCGTCAGTCAGAAAGGCATGGGCCGTTTGCAAGATCACATATGGAAGAAGCATGCTTGTTAGTAAACACACAGCCCATGTCGGAGCCTTCCCAGGCCATCATGGGATGCTTTACTGAAGATGGGGCTGATGAAGGAGAGAGGGATTTCTGAAATTTCTTCGGAATAAGAGACATCAACTGGAAATGAAACACATCGTATATGCCGGCAGATCTTTAGCTGTATACAAAGGCAGGCTGAGAGGAGATGCCTCATTCTGCGCTGCCTTGAGAAAGAATGCACCGTCCGCAGCACACACTGGTGCTCTTTCGTGACCTCTCACTCGGCCCACGCAGCTTTAGGACCATGTCTGTGCGTGCTCGGCTTTGCTACAGGTAGTATACTTAATGGGTTTATTAGTTTGCACGACAACAGCTGCATTCGGGACCTGCATTCGGGACCGCCCTTTCCACAGTTCATCCTCTCAGTCGCTGCCTTGTCATTTTCTTTCTTTGCATTCTTATTTTTTTCCCCCCGCTGTTTGGCAGTTTGATACATTTCTATAATACCTTTTACCCATTCCCCACCACCCTGCCATCTCCCCTTCCCTCTGCTAAAACTCTTCTTCGCAGTAAGGCGTCTTCTACCCCACAGCTTCTCTGTGTGTGGCCTGCCGAGTTTAATTAGTGTTTCTGGCAGGCATGTGTGGGCGTAACTCATTGGAGCAAGGACATCTTCAGTGGCGTACCACTGAAGAAAGTGACACCCCCTCCTCCCACCAAGGAGGGATGGGGCCTCATGGGTCCCTCCCCCATTCATGATGGCACGTTCAGGGGTCTTGTGAGTGCCATGTGCAGGTCTTGTGAGTTCTTGGGTGTGACAGCTGCGTCATGGTGACGCTCTCGTCTACTCCATCTGGCTTTCTCCCTGGCCCAACTTCGGGGACCAAGTCTGTCCTTGGGGAGGATTTAAAGGGTTCTGGTTAAGTCCTGGTGGATTCAGCGTGAGAACAGATCTGTGTTCTGTTTATCTGTTTATCGTTTAACTGTTTATCGTTGAGGACTTCCACTCAGCATCAGCATCCTTTCCAGTCCAGCCTCCTGGACCACTTCTTTTCTGCAGAATCTTGGCTGTGATAACTCCAGGAATCTGGGTTGACTGACTGACAGTGGGCAGTTGTGATGTCCTGTCTGTTAATCCATGCTGAAACGCCCTCACGTCTGCCACTTGTCTGATTATTAACTGTTTCCCGTCACAGTTTTATCCCAGTAAAACCAGTCATCTCATGTTGCTATGAAAATTGCTCAGAAAAATTCTTAGTATGGTGCTGGCGCTGGAGCTCGGTTGGTAGGGTGCATCGGGTTCTGGGTTCAGTTCCCAGGGCTGCAGATACCAAGTATGGTGATGGCCTGTAATCCTAGCACTTGGGAGGCAAGGGGAAGAGGATCCGAAATCCAGGATCATCCTTAGCTACAAAATGAGTTCAAGGCCAGCCTCGACCAGAAGAGCCTGTCTCAAGTAAAACAAAAGATGCACTGAGACTAAGGAATAACCCCTTGTAAAGGATGAGGTATTTAAATGGGTATTTGCAAAGTATTAATGGAGAAGGCTCTGCCAGTAAGATGGAGTTACAAGACCTTAGCAGGGCTCTGTGAAATAGTGTAGTACATCCTGTGTATCGTGGAGGGAAGGGAAGGGAGGAAGGAGGGAGGCCAGAGGCGTGAGAAGGGCCTGGAATAGAGAAAGAACTTCTGGTGCTAGTATAAAGGGTTTCCTTTTATCTTGAAGCTACCAGGAACATGAAGGTTTTAAATGGAAAGCTTAGATACTTAGACTTAGGCTTTAGAAGGATGGAGGTGCCAGCAACCTGGAAAAGGGATTAACGGTGGGACACAATACCCACGATCATTGGACTACCTGGGAAAGTTCGACGTTGTAGTCCACTAAGGACTGATGGAAGCGGGGCAGCCACAGGAAAAGAAGGGATCTCGTTCTAAAGTCAAGGGAGAGTCGGCCCTGGATTTACCGAGGGGACGGGAGGGGAGATGGAGGCAAAAACAGAAAGTCTCTGAGGGTCATTTTTTAAAATTTAGGCCATATATTTATTTTTTTGGTGCTTTCTTTTTTTTTAGACTGAGCTGAAATTCAACTTAGAGCAGCCAGTTAAGTAAGCTGTGCAGTCTGATAGCACCCAGGTGCGTCACTGTGCTGTAAATGCCGCTTTTATCCCGGCCTAACCCTTCCATCGTGCGCAGTCCATAGCTGTGGGCCTTTGCTCAGCTCCAGCCTTTGTGGGGAGATGAAGAATGGGGTGCATGGCCAACTCACCATGTGGACTGGACTCCAAGGGCAGCACATCGTAGACAATTCTCAGGGGAAATATGAGTGCTTGTATCTGTAGTCTTAGAGGGGTTTTGTTCATTTGTCTTGAGATGCATGCCAACTAACTATATAGCAATTACACGAGACACAAGTAAAAGCTGTTGTGAAGCTGCTGTCTGACATAACAACATTAAGACATGGCAGGGTCTATAATTCCATTGCATCCCTGTAGTGCACTCTGCTTCCTTCAGGAGGCAGCTGCTCCATGCTTATTTGTTTGGGTGGGGAGAGCTAGATTCTTGTTTCCTAACAAAGGAGACCCCCAACACAGCTTAACTCTGTCTGTGCTTGTCCTTGGACAGTGTGATGCCTACACTGGTTTGGGAGCTTTGTAAGAGCAGGACTCTATACAGCATCTCGTTCAGTTTCGCTCGTGTCCTGTGTGCCTCTGTAGCCCTCTGTGAATACACAGACTTAGCTGTGTGACCGCACAGGTGTCCGTTCTTCTCTCGCTGGCCTTCGAACAGGACTCATTTCCAGGTCTCTCTCTGTCCTGGGTGAGCACTGCTCCCATAAACATTTCTATGACATGAGACTTAATGTTTGCAGGGGAGCCGAATAGCGGATGGCGGGAGGTGCTCTCTCAGGTTGGCTGGACGATGACAAGTTGACTTCCATAGGTTGTCCTGATTCACCACTCACCAGTAACACGTTAAATAACCCCACTGACTGCTGCTGTTGCCAGCACTGGGCGTCGTCCAACTACTCAGAGCATGTAAATATTAGACGTCTGTGGTTTTGTGGTTAGGTGCTTTCTTATGTGTGCGAACCATTGTGTTTCTCCTGTGAAATTCCTTTTCCTATTCCTATGGATTGTCTACTTGTTGTTGCTGAATTGTTTGTGAGAGTCATTCCTGCTGCTGAGATTCGTACAAGTGTGTTCACTCCACACAGTGCATTGTCTGAATGCGCTATCGTTCGTGGGTTTCTGTTTGTCTTCCCCATAGACATCTAGTTTGTTTCCTGTGTGTTCATCTTTGCTAGACGTCGCCAGGTTTTAAAGCAGCCGTACCTGTTTCCATCTGCTAGGTGAGTGTAGCATGTTCAGCTCTATTTCCATCCGCCATTAAAGCTTAAACCCTCGTGAGAGCATTTCTTTCTTTAACTATGTGGGTAGGTGATCTAGTGGTTTTAAATTGGATTCCCTACGACCAATGAAATCTAAGCCCAGATAGGATTAAGACGGGACGCATTTGAGACCGGGGCCATGTTTGCAGGTATTCGTTTGTAGCCTGCCCACTTACTACCAGGTCATCTTTGTTCTTACTGGGTTTAGGCATCCCTGGGATGAGCTCTGGGATGTGCTACAAATCACCACAGCATTACTGGGAGGACCACACATCCTTCCCTTCTGTTGCCTTTATCATAAATCCATGTATTTGTGGCTTGATTCATCATTCTGTGCTTTTAGTATATTATTGTTTGTTAAAAGTTTTCATATCTGGGGGTGGGGAGTTGAGCCCACCTTTTTCCTTGATGCATTGACTACTGTGGTCTTTGTAATTCTGTAAGTTTATTTTAGTACGTGTATGTGTGTGGTTAGTGTGTGTGCATGTGTGTGGTTAGTGTGTGTGTGCGTGTGTGTGGTCCATGTGTGCGTGCGCTTGTGTGTGGTTAGTGTGTGCGTGCATGTGTGTGGTTAGCGTGTGTGTGCGCTTGTGTGTATGTGTGCTCCTGCCACAGTGAACTCGTAGAACTCAGAGGACGATTTTGGGGAGTCAGTTCTCTCTACCATGAATCTTGGGATTGAAGTCAGGTCTTCAGGTTTTGTGGCAAATACCTTTTACCCAGTCAGCCCTCTCTCTGGCCCTCTGTAAACCGAGACTGCGCCTACATTTCCTGGCCAAATAATCACACAAAAAATATTAATTACAACACTGTTTAGCCTAGCTCAGGCTTTTCCTAGCTAGCTCTTACATCTTAGATTAACCCATTTCTATTATTTTATATTTTACCATGAGGCTGGTGGTTTGTTACGTCACATCTTTCTTCTTGGGTGTCTACATGGCGTCTCTCTGACTCTGCCTTCTTTCCTCCTATCTCTGCTTGGATTTCTCGCCATGCTATATTCTGCCATGCCATAGGCCAAAGCAGCTTCTTTATTAGCCAATGGTAATAAAGCATATTTATAGCATACAGAGGACTGTGAATCGCCACCTTTACCGTGAGTTTATCCCCAAATAAATAAGCCTTTGTTATACTCCATTCTGGGCTACTGTGTAGCTCTTTGATACGCCTATAGCCTTCCCTGTAAATTTTGTGAGAGTTCATAAAATCATTTTGAGATTAATTTGGGGGTTTATGAATTTGCTCCTCACTGTGGATTTGGTTCTCTTTAATATAGTCAGTGAAGTTGCATACGTCTCTTACTTGTGTTTCAGCTCGTCTTGCCGTCTTATTTTTGTAAATGGTGTCCCTCTGAAGCTCAGCTTTACTGGGGTTGCTGTTTTTAGAGCACATATGCCCCTTGTTGGGCCTTCCTGTTGATTATAACAAATATTTGCGTATGATTTTTGGTTATGGACTGTCGCAGAATTTGAGAGGGAGCTTTGCTTCCCATGCAGCATTCATTCTTTCTGTTTTTGTTCTGTGAACCTGACTTATGTAAAAAAACCGCCAATAAAAAGACACATGTCTTTTTTTAAAATGTCTTTTTATTAAAATGAAAAGGATGAGCCAGGCGTTGGTGGCACACACCTTTAATCCCAGCACTGGGGTGACAGAGGCAGTTGGATCTCTGAGTTCTAGGCCTGGTCTACAGAGTGAGTTTCAGGACAGCCAGGGCTACTTAATGAGGAGACCTTGTCTATAAAACAAAACAAAACAAAAACCAAAAGAAAAGAAAGGGGCAACCATACTGTGTATATTTTATATTAATTTTGAAACAGATACTTCTGATACTTGTACATTATGAAGAATTTGCTCTGTGGGTTTTGGTAACTATCATTTGTGTGCTTAATCTTTTTTGTAAAGTTTATTAGACATATCCCTAATAATATCATATTGAATTTTATTATTATTAGTTAATGTTGGTTTTGGTTTTGTATTTTTAAAAGGTTATTATCCTCATCATTATCTCATTTGCTTCTTTTTGTGTGTGCGGGCACATATATGTGCCATGAGGCACATGTGGAGGTCAGAGAACAATTGCTAGAAGTCAGCTCTCTCCTTCTACTAAGTGGGTCCCAGAACCAAACCCAGGTCATCAGCCGGGCTGGGAAGGGCCTCTGCTCACCCAGCCACCTCACCAGCCCAATTTTGGTTTCCCGGGACAGGTTCTCATTAAGAGTCTTGATTCCTAGCACTTTTCCTCAGCTTCCTGAGTTCTGGGATTACAGGCGTGTACCACCCAGCCTCCACTTTTTATTTCTTGGGGTGATTTATTCTTTCTGTTGTCAGTTTCTTCTGTTGATCTGGTCTGATGTCTAGCGTCTATAATGTAGAGCCACTCCAGCAATGCTATAAGCCCAGCCCAGCTGGGGCGTTATGCACTACTAGTTCTGCAGTTATTTCCTACTTGTGCGTGAGGGTTGGGGGCAAAGCACTCACACCTTGGTGTGCATGTGGCAGTCAGAGCGCAGCAAGCAGGGCAGTTCCCCTTCCACCTTCCGTGGGTCCTGGGGATCAGGCTCGGGATAGAGGCTTGTGTGACAAGCATCTACCTACTGAGTCAGTCTTGCCTGGATCCTAGATTTAGTTTTTTGTTTTGAAGGGATTTTGCCTCTGTTCATAAAAGGCAACCAGCTTATGGTGTTCTTAAATTTTTTATTTTAATTTTTTAAATTTTTTTTTATTTTGTTTTTTGAGACAGGGTTTCTCTAGCTTTAGAGCCTGGAACACACTCTGTAGACCAGCGAGTTTGCTTACTTTCTTAACGAAATGCTTTGGGTTTCTGCAACGAGTGTCCAATGTCAGGTGGATGTCATTTTGTGCCTACCTGTTCCACTCAGGCTCTCGAAATACTCAGGTCCCCAGCTCTGGCTCTGAAAGTTACCCTCATTAGCGATTCCCTCTGAAGCAGCAGGGTGTTTTTGAGATGTCTTTTAGGAAAAGCAATCAGAAATCTAATAATCGCTATGTACAGCTTTGAAGTTTTGTTTGTGTTTTTAACTAGAAGAGCTCTCAGTAGTCTCTGGAATATTTGTAGGGTACTGGCAGAATTACTGGACGCTGAAAGACTGAAATAACTCGCGCTTTCCACATGCACGTAATGGCTGTCTGATGGCTGTGAATCTAAGGACAGCCTCCTCTCTTGCACATGGCAAGTTGTTTGGAACTTTCATGCAAGTGTGTATGTATGACAGTGTATCTAGACCATATATCTACCCTTCAAGTCTCCCCGGGTTTCTCTGAGTTTCATGCCGTCGTTTCATAATTTTTAATTAATTAACTTTTTTAAAACCCACTGAGTCCAGTTAGTGCCCTCCCTGTGTACATAGGTGTGGGGTCCCCCTCTGGAGAATGGGGGTACCCGCCAATGACCAAGCTCCAGAGAAAAGTGACTCCCTCCCTTAACAGCCATCAGTAGCGCCCCCAGGCAAGGGTGGGGCCTTGGGAGCCCCTCCCCCCCTTCACAGTGGACTTCATATTGACTTGATCTCTTTGTAGTTCTCTTTGTTTTAATCTGGAAGAATTTCCCTCCTGCAAATAGACCCAATACATCTTTAAGAGAAGATACACGTGCGCGCATGCGCACACACCCACGCACAAAGAAACCTTGTTTCCCCATGGGCCTTACAGTTGAATACATGTGCAGGTAGCTACAGCTTCTGTGAGTTCAGATGTACAACAGCCATCCATGTCTGGTGGACTCTTGCCTGGCCTCCGGTTCTTGCGTTCTTTCCGCCCCCTCTCCCACCGTGTTCTCTGATCCATGGCGGGAATATAGATGGTCCTATCCGTGACCAAGCGCTCGCAGTGGCCTCTGACTGGCACTTTCAAGGGCAGTGCGGCAAAGAGTCTGCTCCTTAGCCTTTACCCTCTGCAATCAGAAGCTTCCCAGACCAAGGTTGGGAGAGCACCAGTCAATGGACAGACACATTTAGATGGCAGTCCGGTGAAGTGACCATTTAGAAAAAAACAAAAACCCCAAACTATCCGTAGGTTCTTCCTCTTCTGTTAATTCCCTAGGTTTACAGTTATCAGGTATGAATTGCCTCCTGCAGAACAGGGCTCAGAAGACGTCAAAAGAGCAGTCTTGCCCCTTCTCCAACCCTGGATACCTCTTCCTGGCGGGTGGCTACCGCAGCCTGAGGGTCCAGCACGGAATTGAGAGCACTGATGTCCTCTCTCCCCCAGCAACCTGCCTAGCACCGTCCAGCACTGTGAAAGTTAGTCACCAGAACACGACTGGGCAGGTCAAGAGTCCTGTGTCCTGTGTCCTGTGTCCTGTAACCAGAACGTGTGGTCCAGTGGAGGCAGCCTGTGTTACTTTGGGTGCCCTGAGACCCGTCTGACCAATAACTGTTAGGTAATACCTGCCTGGCACTGAGATTTTCATTCAATAACTCAAGGCCTAGGAGCAGTATTTACTAATATAGGAACTTCTGTTCAAAATTTCCTGTTTAGAAAAAAAAGGAAGATTATATTTTAAATTAGGTTACCAACTAGTGGGGTTTCAGAAGGCTTCTTATGAACTTGGCAGGATATTGAGAGCTAAAGGTTTAAGCAGGAATGGGGATGGGGGAGAGGTGAGGGATGGGTTAACTTTTGGTTTCTATTTATATGAGCACTCATCTTTTTTTCCAGAAAACATGCACCATACTTTTTCTTGATGACAAACAGGCAGATTCTTCTAAAATCATATTTTCTGTCTGTTATCTTGGCTGAAGTCCACATGAGTGGAGCTATGCGATTATTTCTGTCTGCTCCTTGCAACCTCTGCCGTATGGAGAGGACCCGGAAGGAGCTCAGCCGCACACCCGCCTCCGCTTTCACTCCTCTCCCCTTCCTTCCGTGTTTGAGAGCTAGTGACTCCCTATTGTTATCGTATGTAACTCCTGAGATAAAACAGTTGTGTGTTGTCTGTAACTACAAGTCAGATTCCCCCTGGCAAGCAGACCTCTATTGCCTTACTGTCCCACGTGGGGAAGCCCCTCGCCCAGCACTGCCGTGTGCTGTTATTCCGTGGTGGGGCAGCAACCTACACTCGGAGTAACTTTTAAAACCGTGTGTAGTTATCTTATGCTGTTTGTCATGGTTATTAGCTACAGGTTTAGCCATTTCTGTCACTAGCCACCTTCCCAAAACTCAGTCGCCATCCTAGACTAATTTAACAAGAAATAAACGGTTAGGCCCATTTCCTGTCGCAGACCAGTTAAAGTACCATCCACTGCTGTGTTCAGAGACGTTATTGGCATCCAGGTTGGAAGCCCCTGGATGGGTTAATTGGGGAAGGGAACAAAGGACTGTGTTCTCTAGTTTGCCTCTTGAAAATTAGCATATTTTGCATGATCTCATATAGAAATGAAACTCTTATTGTAGGCACTCAGGTTTAAAAGAAGATTTTAACATTTCTATAATTGATAGTGGCAATATTTTCAGATTTTGAGACTAAATAAACTTAATGTGCATTTATATAGTATTGCTTTTATTTTCTTTGTTTTACTTCTATATGGATTTTTAAAAATAAGTTTTAAATTAACCAGATTTGGTATCATTTTGGACTTATCATGCATAGATGTATATTAAAAGTGATCTCAGAAATAAAATTATGAACTATCACATGAATAAAATAATTAGGTAGCCAGGGTTTTATATATGAAAATATTGTGAAGGACGTGGTGTGTTGGCGCCATCTACTGTTCGGTAGGAATAATTACCTTTTGTGTACACTGGAGGTTTTTCTGAAGACTCGGTCCAAAACTGGCACATTGCTGTGGGGCTTTTCAGTTAGCCGCTGCTCTGTGGAGTCTAGGGTTTTGGCCACTCTACTGACAGTGTCTGTTCAAGGCTGGCCAGTATTTGGAGCTCTGGCGTCAGAGTCATCAAAGTTCTTGATAACTTTATAACTAACTAGTAATGTTAATTTTCCACAGCATTCTTGTTTGAGAATATGCTGATTGTTCTGAAAAAGACTACTGGATTAAAAATGAGGTTGAGCAAAGCTATTCAGAGGTTTTTTTTTTTAATTTAATTTGGCAATGCTGCCTTTTCCCACTCCCCCTAATTAATATTTCCAGGTCTTTCCATATATTTTGGTTTATAGGAGTAATCTCAGATTCTCAGGCTAACTGAATCTCAGTACCTTAATGTATGATTTATGAAAAATTTCATCAGCCTGTTCTAGTCTTCTTTTTAACTTCTTGTGTTGCTACATTATGTTTCTTGTATTTCTTAGCACATTTTATGATTTTATTTGTGTCAGTGTGCTGCTTGTTATTAAATGGATGACTGGCTGTCCAGAGCCACCCAGTACTGAGCGCATAAGCGATTATGGGGAAAATTGTGTCTAAAGCTATAGTTGTTATTTTATTGTTTTGGAATTTAATTTCTTAATAGAAAGGCTATATAAAAATAATTTCATACATTACACTAAGTAAGAGCATAAGTTTAAAAGACAGACCCCTGAGTTTTATTGATCTTATTTATTATTTAGGGTGTGTGGAGTATTAGGCAGTGGGAGAAGGTTCTCTCTCCTCAAGGTCTCCAGGTATCAGCTCAGGTCTTCAGGCTTGCATGGTATGTGTATTTACCCAGGTTTGCATGGTATGTGCCTTTACCCACCGCGCCAATGCCCCTTCCAAGCTGAGACACTGACTTTTCATTTGTGGCCTTGAGACCACCACCCTTACCTTCTGGGCCTCAGTTTTTATCACCTGTAAATGAAAGGAGAACATCAATAATAATTGCTATCTATAATTTATTGTCATTATTAATATTTGTTATCCATCCTCACATTTTCTGCTTCTTGGGATCATTATTTTTTATTATTGGTTTTTTGAGATAGGGTTTCTCTGTATAATTTTGGAACCTGTCCTGGAACTCACTCTGTAGACCAGGCTGACCTTGAATTCACGGAGATCCTCCTGCTTCTACCTCCTGAGTGCTTGGATTAAAGGCATGCGCCACCACTGCCTGGTGCTTCTTAGGGTTACTATGAAATATTAATGAAATCCATCTAAAGCACTTAGCCAAGCGTCTGGCACTTTAGATTTTTTTTTTTTTGGTAGGGTTTCAGGGCTGGCCACAAACATGCTACATAGTAGAGGGAGGCCTTGAACTCGTGATGTTCCTACGTCCACCTCCCAACTCCCAAGGTTCTAGGCTTGTGCTGCCATGCTCAGCCCGCTTCAGTGAGCACTCAGTAAATGTTAGCTGTTATAACTTAGATTTGTTGTTGGAACCCGCTTGTTCATTCCCGGCTACCCAGACTCGAAATAACCACACAGAAACTGTATTAATTAAATCACTGCTTGGCCTATTAGCTCTAGCTTCTTTCTGGCTAGCTTTTACATCTTAATTGAACCCATTTCTGTTAATCTGTGTATCGCCACGTGGCTGTGGCTTACCGGCAAGGTTCAGCCCAACGTCTGTCTCTGGCAGAGCTACATGGCTTCTCCTGACTCCACCTTCTTTCTCCCAGCATACTGTCTTTGACATTTCCTGCTTTGTGGGAAAGTCTGCTGCATACTATGGGCCAGTAGGCTGAAGACAGATGCTCCAATGTTACAGAAGAACTTTGGGTGACGGTCCAGGCAGTGGATATCTCTGTCAATTCTAGGGCTTTGGAAGTTGCTTACAGTGCACTTCCTGTTTGTGTAGGCAATATTATATCCTTCTGAGGTCTTTGATGGAGTTGAAGAATAGATAGTTATAATTATAGTTTTCCATAGTTATAA
Organism: Myodes glareolus; assembly: GCF_982192425.1. Taxonomy (NCBI): domain Eukaryota; kingdom Metazoa; phylum Chordata; class Mammalia; order Rodentia; family Cricetidae; genus Myodes; species Myodes glareolus. The sequence continues at coordinate 41,818,184 of NC_142037.1, forward strand.
TAAAAGATAGAGTAGATATAAATATTGTAACTAATTATTGCTTAATATCTGTTTTGTTACATGTAATTTTAATAAGCTAAAGTTAAAACCTTCCTTTTTATTTAAACGGGAAAGGGGAAATGGTGTGGGAAGTCCTTCTGTATATTGTATATGTGTTGCTTTTATTGGTTAATAAAGAAGCTGCTTTCGGCCAATGGCTTAACTGAAAAAGATATATATAGAGAGAGTAGGCAGAGTTGTGAGAGATCATAAAGCCGCCAAAGGGGAAAGATGTGAGCTGCCTCTTGCCAGCAGGCCATAAGCCTCGTGGTGAAATATAAAATAATAGAAATAGGTTAACCAGAGATATAAGAGTTAGCTAGCAACATGCTTAAGTGATTGCCCAAGTAGTGATTTCAACAATACAGTTTCTGAGTGATTATTTTGGGGCTGAGCAGCTGGGAACGAACGAGTGGCCTCCTCCCTCCTACAACATACTGTCTGTCATCCTTTCTATCTGTTCTTCATATCCAGCCTTTAACTCTTCAATAAATATATCCCAACTGCAGAAACTGATTCCTTCTTACAGTGAGACCTAGAATGTCCGTGTGCACCTTCAGATTACCAACGTGAGGGATGTTTACTGACTCTTTTTGCACAACGTTTAGAGGGTGGTTGGCAGGGTCATGCATCTGGGCACGGCCTCAGGGTGACTGCTCGCCTCAGAAGCTCGATTTTGCGAGTTGTCTGGAGGATGAAATCCGGTGATTCCTATGAAGCCTTGGTTCCAGGCAGAAGAGTAACATCAGAAGTGCTCACTGTCTCTTAGTAGCCCACTTTAAATGTGCTAACCTGTTGTGATTTTGCATCAGTTGGATGGATGTGAGATTTTAAGCCCCATTCTGCTAGAGCTGGAGAAGGACTCGGGAATTTCACATTGACAAGGAGTGGATTGAGATAAAGGACTTACACGCCACAGGGTTGTTGTTTTTTCCAATGTGGATAACCATCTAGATTAGCAGTTCTCAGCCTGTAAAACCCAGGAAAGTGTGTGTTTTCCAGTGGTCTTAGGAACTCCCAACCATACATTTATTTTTGTTGCGACTTCCTAACTATAATTCTGCTATTGAGCAGTATCTCAAGTCCTCAGACCCCTGGAAATCTGTGTTTTCCAATGGTTGAGACCCCCTGAGTTGAAAACCACTGAGCTAAATCGGAGAACACACATGTGATCTCTGAGTAAATAATACAGAGTGTTTGGAGAGGGCAAAAGGGAAAAGCGCTTTTCACACTGCCCAGCTCTCCTGTCCCCCGCCATCCTTACTGTTAGCATGTGTTTGATAGTGTCCTCATGTTGGGCATTCTAGAAAGACAAATAATATAAACCTAATATTTCTATTATTAATATTACTAATATGAAGACACATAATATAAAACTCATGTTTGTGAGAAATGGGCGTTGATTTCGTGTCTCTTACCAGCCTTTCAGAGCAAGGCTATGAATGTTTCACTGGGAGCCGAGGGCACTGGGAGTGTGATGTCAGAGCTGGGCAACCAGGGTGGCTCCTGGGCAGCGCAGATGGTTAGGACTGTTTGGATGAATGGGTAAACGAGTGAATGAAACCGTGAAACTTTAAATAGGCAATTCCATCTGTGTCCTCTGGGGCGTCATGTCATAAGACGGCATCACTTCGCGCCATCCTTCATCCTTGGCACTCTGGTATACCATGTGTGACTGAGCAGGCCCCTTCGCGTGCGTCCCCAGGCATCTGTTCTGGTCAGCCTTTCATTCATAGTCCTCTGAGGTCCTTGCCTTTATGACACCGGCTCTTACTTCCTGCCATCTCTTCCCTCGATGCTCATGCTGTCCCTGCTTCTCCTTGCCCCAGGGCCCTCTCCCAGCCTTGCACACTGTTGTTTTTTTTTCTCCCTCAGTCTCATTAGCAGTTGGTGACTTCTTGGGGTGCTGACAGTATGCTGAGGGCCACCATGCCGGACAGACATTGCCGTCCTTTCTCATCAATGAGTTTTGAGGGAACTTATAGGAACATGGGTGAGGGATTACTTACAGGGGCATAAACCACTGCACCAAACCCTGCCCCAGCACGGGTGACAGCCCACAAAGCTGGGAACCGGGAGCACACTGCACCTGCACAGCCTGCAGGCGGCTCACAGGCTGGAGAGAGTCCTTCCCAGGGACCTCTGTTGGTGTGAGCCTCTCCGGCTGGTTTCTGCTTCTTTCAGGCACCTGGAGTCATGGCTTGGCTCACTCTGGCAGGGAGGGGCCTAGTGAATCCGATCAGTTTCAGGGACTTCCTGGAGCTATTTTGAGTTGTTTACCTTCCTGTTGAAGCAGCTTCCCTGTAATATAAGAGGAGAGAGTGTGTACTTTCCTTCATAATGTCTGTCGCCTGTTACAGATGAATGGACTTTCTCAGGGTAAGGATATCTGCAGCACTTAATAGGCGCAAATGTAGTGTGCTTGGTAGTTACTGGTCCCTTCCTAGTCACCTGTGGCTTCTCTGACTCTGGTGGGCTGCCTACCTCTTCCTCCTCTTCGCCCTCCTCCGTCCCCTTCCGTCCTCTCCTCTCCTTCCTCTCCATGTCTCTTCTCTCTTTCTCCTCCATGTCGACCTCCTCCCTCCTCTTTTCTCCCCCTTCTTCTTCTCCCTCTCCTCTTCCTTCTGTTGCTGTTCCTTTTCCCTCCTCCTCTCCTTCTTCTCCTTGTCCCTCCCCCTCTCCTGTGTCTACCGCCTCCTCTCCCTTCTGCCTCTCTCCTCTGCCTCTCTTTCCTTTTCCGTCTTCAAGGACTCACTGTGTACCCTAGGCTGACCTCAAACTCTCCAGTTCTTGCATCTCTACCTCCTGAGTGCCCAAACTAACTTATTTTCATTATATAAAGAATTGGTATACACCAAAAATGCAAGGAAAAATTCAATAATCCATTAGGCTACCAGGTTTCAAGCCTGGTTCAAAAATCATTCCTTTGTGCTTTACAGTTTCACCATACTAGTCCCCTGTGCCTTGTATTTTTGTTTTTTGTTTGTTTTTTTTTTCTGTCTGGAAAATACGAATTAAACACCCTATGTTTTAAGGACTTTGATGTTTTTGAAGCAAGGTCAGTAGTGTTAACATACTACAAGTCTGCTTTTCCCGTAGAAAACATTTGAAATGGCAGTGAACTTTAATATGTCTGAAGACGTGAGACTGCAGCATCTCCTGGCGTCTACAGGAGAGTACGAGCTTCAGCTGCTTAAACTGTGTAGAAACGGCTCGTGTTTTAGGTTCTGTCCCAGCATTTTCAATGCCTGGGTAAAATTCTTTTACCATTTACATAAACACTTGGTTTTGAAAATAGGATGATTACTTCTCGCAGTCTCTGTGGTTGTCTTTTTCTCTTTAAAACGTGATTTCCAAGGACTACCCCGTTAGGCACAGGGATGAAAAGTGAAAACTGAAATACGCCCATGTTCCCTGCGGGTATCTGCAGTATGGGGGTGTCGGGATGGATACCAACTGTCATGTCTGATGATATGGAACGGTGTCGGGAAGGACAGGAACTTCTGGCTGGGAGACTCAGCGGGCCTCACTTCCTGAAAGACTCCCTACTAGGAGAGCGGTCAGCATGGCAGGGCACGTGTTGCAGGCAGAGTTACACATTTCCTGCCCAGAGCGACACAGAAGCCATTATTCTACACGAGGGGTTGTCTGGTATTTCAAGAATAAATCAAAGTCTTATATTTTTTCAGTGATGTTCTTTTTATGCTCCCTCTGAGAAAATTCATATGATCTTAACTTTCTTTACATTGATCAGTTAATGAGGATCAATTTCTTAGTACGATGTATATAAGAAAATATTAAGGTATTGATTTTTAGTGTTATTTTTAATTATTAAATATTAAATTATTACATTTTCCATTGGTTGTATTTTTTAAAGATTGCCATTGATTATAAGCTTTCTATTATTTGCTTTCTCCGTGTGTGTGTGTGTGTGTGTGTGTGTGTGTGTGTGTGTGTGGCGGGGGGTGTGTTATAGTCTAGACGGCCTAGAATTTGTGATCCTTCCACCTCAACCTTCCTAGTGTTGGGCCGATAATGTGCAGTACGCAGGTAAGGCATTTATTCATGACTGATGTGTCAGATTGTATAGCTTATGGATACTCTTGGTCCCCTTTTCTCTTGTAATAAATGGAGTATGTGGCAAGGGGGTGGCCCAGAGCTTGTGACCTAGACACCTGAACCTGTGTTTAGCTTTTCTGCACCTGCGTAAAAGATGGGGGAGACAGCCAGGTCCAAAATGGTAAGCTCCAGGCTCAGCCATCCTGTCTCAAAAGATTAAGGTGGAGACCGAGCAGTGGTGATGCATGCCTTATAATCCCAGAGTTCAAGGCCAGCCTGTGCTATAGAGCGAGTTCCAAGCTCTATAACTGCTGAGAAACCCTATCTTGAAAAACAACAACAACAAAAAATCACATGATCATTATTTTTGCATATTGACAAATTTTAAATAAAAATCAACAAGAGTGAATTTTAGCAGCTAACTACATATTATGTTACATATTTATAATTTGTCAGCTGATGGAGAACTAATGCCTCTGTTTTCTCATAATTCTGATGTAGTTTTTGCCCTTGGGTCTTTGTGCATGTGGCTCTACGGTTTACATACAGCTTCTGCAGTTGCCCAAGTAGAAGCTGGGTAGACACTAATACCTGGTCTCCTGTTGCATTGCAGTTAGTTTTGGAGACTCTGAATCTGTTTTGTTAGAATATTAATTTTCAGTGAGTGTATGATCTATGTTTTGGTGGCAGTTGCAAATTATCTGCTAACTTGGGCTACTGGACTCCTTTTCCTTCCTCCCCTCAGCTCCTCCCTTATTCCTTCCTCCCCTCCCCGTTCCCCCTCCCTTCTCCTCCTCCCTGTCCACTTCTCCCTCCTTCCCTCTTACCCTTTCTCTTCAGGTCTTCCTTCCATCCCCAAAACCCGTTTGTTGTTGTTGATTACTAGTTTCCTTCTCACTGTAGAGATGTGTTTCAGGACCTGGGGAAGCTTCCACCGAACTGTCCCTGCTCTTCTTAGGTCAACAGAGGTCGTAACAGTTGATAACTTCAGGACAATGTTACAACTAAAGAAAACACACACACACAAAAAAAAACAACAAATAATAGAATTCTTATACTCAAAGACAGTCTTTAATTTTGAAAACACAGCCAATGGAAAATGTAATAATTTAATATTTATAATTAAAACTAACAAATTCAACATTTTATATTGTTTTGATATCTAAAGATTAGATCATGTGCTCCATTTTACTTTTATATTTTAATTTTGTGTGTGTGTAGGTACACTCACCCTGTGTGTGTCTCCTGTGCCCCTTTAAACCCTTTAAATACACCACATCACTGTGTCACGTATTAGGGCATCTTTCTATAGTAATGTGTCATTATAAATAAATTAGGTCGCTTCCCCTTTAAGTAGAAACTGCCTTGAGGGACAGATGGAACTTGAGAACCTTTATCTGAAGCACTTGTTGGTCCCCCAGGAGTGTCAGTTGGGCCTGGGTGGGGGGAGTGGAGCGAGAGGAAGGCTTGGAGGACGGCCACCATTGTGTCTACACATGAAACCTTTACCGTGACCTGGTGATAAAGCCTGACCTGGTGATAAAGCCGCCGTGAGGCTGTGAGTACCAACCGCGGCTCTAATAAGGGAGGAATTGGCTCTCCCCCTCCCCAGCACTGATTTTTACCTGGAAAGGCAGTTGGCTCCTGCCCTTCTTGGAGGCTGGCATTGAGTCTGGTTCAGCCATTTTGTGTCATTTTTCCTAGTTAAGAAATCTTGAGAGCTACTCTTAAGTGACCTGGAGGCTTGTGTGGCAATCGTGACAGTGAGTGGTCCCAACACCTTGGAAACAGAGGCGGAGGGCTAGGGGCTTGCGGATGGCTTGTTCTACGGATGCCTTGTTCTACGTAGTCCTGCCAGCCAGTGCTAGTCAGACCCTGTCTTGCCCCCTCCTTCCCTTCCTTCTTCTCTGTTGACGACAGGGTTTCTCACTATGTAGCTCTCCTTGCTATGTAGACCAGACTGGCCTCAAACTTAGAGAGATCCACTTGCCTCTGCCTCCCCCAGTGTTTGACTAAAGGTGTGCTCCGCCACTCCCAGTGGGGCACCCTAGCTTTAGAGAAAAAGGAAAAGAAATTGAATAATATGGTTAGCTCTTAAATTTGATGCCTAGTTGAAACCATTCTGAATTAACACAAAATAATTTAGAGTTCTTTTTTTCTTTTATTAACATTTTTTGGGAATTTCTTACAGGAGTAGTTTATTTACATAAGAGCTTTATGCTGAGCCTTTTTGTCAGAACATACTAGCTTAACTTATCCATATTTGGATAATGCTTTTAGCTATAAAGACCCTCACATTTGGGTCTGTGTGAGGGTGTCAGATCCCCTAGAACTGGAGTTACAGACAGCTGTGAGCTGCCACACTGGTGCTGGGAATTGAACCCTGGACCTCTGGAAGAGCATTCAGTGCTTTTAATCACTGAGCCATCGCTCCAGGCCTGATGTTAACTATGCGTACTACATTTAGAAACAGGTGCTTCAACAGGCTTGTTATTTGGAAATGTTCAATACTTTTGTGACTACTTTCAGAGGTGGCTGATCTTGTTACTAACTTAAGAGTACGTATCAGGAGGTCTTCTGTTTGTGCGGGTTCTTTGAATTCCACCAGTCTCCCATCAAAATGTCTCAGAAGGAAGCAGCAGTTAGTATCTGCACTGCAGACACGAACTGTTTTTCTTGTCACTGTGCCCTAAATGGTTGAGGCTCACAGCTATTTGTGTATCATTTTCAGTGTGGCAGATGTTCTGCATAATCTAAAGTTGGCTTAAAGTATTTGGAAGGTTCTACACAGTGTACGCATATACATTTCTATTGTCTATAAGGGGCTGGAGCATCCTGTGATTTCAGTATCTGCTAGAGAGTGGGGTATCCTACACAGTCTCCTGAAGATAGCAAGGGCCGGAAGTAAGCAGTGCACCATCTCTGTCATTTTAACTGATTGAATGTTGGCAGATATACATATCTAATTCTATACTTCTAGATGAATTTAAAACACTTGACGACAGTTTTATCTTAATTCTTCAGATTAAGAATTCATCAGGATTGGCATGGTGGCTGTCGTCCATTAGAAAGTTGAGGCAGGAGGATCAGGAGTTTAAGATCATTTTCAGCTATATACTGAGTTCAAGGCCAACCTGAACTATTTGAGACCTTTGTCTTAACAACAACAACAAAAAAAGCGTCAGTTTGAGTAAAAGATATAATATTACATCATTTCTGAAGTTGCCAATGGGAAAATTTCTGCTTAGTAGCATTGTAGAGACAGATGAAAAGATGGTTTTTTTTTAAGTATCATTAAAGTAATTTAGATTTTACTTTTTTAGTATACAACTAGGATTTAAGGCATTAAAAAAACTTCTGCGGTCATTTTTATTATTTATTTATTGTACAGGGTGGGCGTAGTTCACGTGTGGAGGTCAGAGAATAACTCAAATGAGTCGGTTCTCTCCTCTCACCATGGATGTTGGTTTTGGGACAGAGTACACGTTGTGAGGCTTGGTGGCAGGTGCCTTTACCCACTGAGGCCTCTCATTGGTCCTGTGGTCATTTTAAAGGACACTCTTGTTATACCCAGTAGAGCTTGTGAGTCACAAACATCCCCCTTAAGTGAATGACAGACTGAAATGATTTTAAGCACAGTACTGCGAGCGGCGTGAAACTCGTTCTGACTAATGTGTGCTCCTCCCTGTTTAATATGACTTCTCTGATCATGGACACTGGAAGTAACTTAATACTTTATAAGTACTTTTACATGGGTTTTCTCATCTGGACCATTCATAAATCACGAGGGAGAGAAGGCAGATATTTTTATCCTTATTTTGGGAGTGAAGAAATATAAGTCAGGAAACTGTTGGAGGTTTCCTAGACCAGTTCCTAGTCTCTTTACTCCACGTTTTGTGCTTTGTTGTATATAAAAAGCGTGTTCAGTAAATATTTAGTGAATTAATTAGAAGGTTTTTTGTTTGTTTTTCGAGACTGGGTTTCTTTGTGTAACAGCCTTAGCTCGCTCTGTAGACCAGGCTGGGCTCGAACTCACAGAGATCCACCTTCCTCTGCAATCTCCCAAATCCTAGGGTAAGCCACCACTACCTGGCTAAAGGTTGTTTTGTTTTTTATTTTTTTATTATTATTATGCATACAGCGTTCTGCCTGCATGTATGCTTGCATGACAGAAGAGGGCACCAGATCTCACTGTAAATGGTTGTGAGCCACCATGTGGTTGTCAGGAATTGAACTCAGGACCTCTGGAAGAGCCAGCAAGTGCTCTTAACCTCTGAGCCATCTCTCCAGTGAATAAAAATTTTAAAGTAACATGTTTATTAAAGACTTACTGAAGATTTACTTAACTGGACATTTAGAATGTGTAAGAAATTCTAAACTTTTGAGCAAATGTCTACCCAAGACACTGGATGAAGTATAAAAAATTATCTTGTGTGTTTATATCAGGTGTGTGTGATTATAATGTATATATCCATGTCATTTTATACTTGTACATTCAAGGTGTGTCGCATAGTGGATTATGTATGTACTTCTGTTTACTGAAACCTTTGCTTCTCTGGGTACAAGGGAGTAAAATCCTTTTCCAGCAGAATGTTTATCAGGTTGCTGGGATGAAGAAGCTTAAGCCATTTTTTATCTTTTTTTTTAATCAAGAAATTTGGGAGGCTGAGTTGGAAGCTTTGGAGGGTAAACGTGATGCTCGATTGGCAGAGGGGGCTCAGAGCAGATCACCCTTCGCAGGGCTGTTTCTTGAATGACCTCCAGCTTCAGACACTACTGTGTGTGCTTCTGGAATCCAGTTAGTACGGCTACCTGGAGTTATCTGGGCGTCTTAATTTAAAGAAAAAGAGCGCCAGAAGAAGTCATTTGCATAATCACAGCCCCTGAGACAATTTTGCCCTGCGCTTTTTTCTCTTTTGAAGGAAATTGTTACGCCCAGATCACGGGGTTCCTCCCCCCAAAACCAACTAGGAGACCGAGTCCTGTGTGTAAAAGCAGAGAGCCTTTCTTCTTACACAAGCTTACAAACTCAGTCTCTCTATGTGTCCAACATACTGGGATAATTGGAGAACCCGGAGCTCAGTTGGGGTTGAGTTTTTGTAGCAGGATAGGTAGGGATGAGAGATTTCTAAGGTTCGGGGCCCTTGATTGGCTGACGTTTGTCTAGGGGTGTCCCGATGAAAAGCGATGGGTGTGTGCTGGCAAGCGGTCCTATCTCCAAAGGTTGGAACGTTAGGAATTTCCTTTGGATAGTGTTCCCGGGTGGTGCCTGGGCAGTCTCAGTTTGTGGTCTTTCTTGGAACTAGGGTAAAATACTGGGACTCAGGCCTCTGTTGAGCTTGTGGCTGGGTCCTACAACAATCCCCCTGTAGTTGCAGTCTTTGAGCTGTAAATGCAGACTTTGCAAAGTCGTACCATTAAATTTATAGCTTATTTGGAAAATGAGTTGGAATAGTACAAGGGGACAAAAAGGTTCAAGGCAGAACGTCCAGCCCCTCCGTCAGGGTGAGTCAGCCCTGACTGTTCTGCCTGCGTGTTCTGAAGTGCTTTAGCAAAGTCTCCGTGGCTCCCTGCTGCGCTCAAGTTTGCGGGGTAACTATGGCTCCTCATTTTTCGAGTCTCAAGACCTGGTGTTTAGGTATTTGTTGAATGTATGCGTGGGTGAGAGGGCAAGAGATATCAAATATGCCTTTGGTGTTGCACGTCTGAGGGTCTGTACCGGATGAGAAATGCTGACTCATGGGAAGGAATGTTGACTCACAGGGCAAGTAGAGAGGAGAGGAGCTCTTCTTCAGGGGGGAGATGAGGAGGTGGCCAGTGTTTGTTGAAGAGCTTCCTTAATGACACTGTAGAACAGAACAATGTAACAATCTCTTCACTTCTACAAATGTGGTAAAGAAGGAAGCTGCACAGAAAAACACTTGGGAATGGTCATCAACTGAAAGGGGAAAATATTCGCCAGAAGATTGAATTTCTAGTCTTTTCAAAAGCATTTTCAAAGGGTACTCCGTTTATATCTCTTAGCTGCCCGTCCTGTCCGGTTTGGTTACTAAATCCTAGGAAAGAGGAAGTGCGTTGGCTCTGGTCTAAGGGTTTGTCAGTGCTATTGGGATCTAAGGATCCCTTCTCTCCAATGCTGACTGTTAAAGGGGCCTGGGAAAGGACCTGAGAGGGGGGCTTAGGGAGCTCTGGGGGCATACGGAGCTGTGCATAGCCACTTGACCTACAGTTCTTGCAGCGTGGTGTCTGTCATTTCTGTAACTGGTAGCTCCCAGGATCCACTGCTAACCCTCAGCCTGTCAAGGGAGGCTCCATCATCGACTGTTTTCTAAAGAATTTATTACTGCAACTAGTACTCTGAAAATGGCCATGGTTCTGTATTGTTATTCATTAATTAAGATCCAACTTTCTTAGCAATTTGATATCAAGAAATAATGAATAGATTCTTTTGGAGAGTCTGGATTAATTACAGTCTAATTATAAAATAGTAAGGATCCTATAGGAATTCTCCTTCATAGTTTAAGTGGCCCAGTGGTGCTGTCCGGCGGCTGTGACATTGTGGTTCTGTTTATGAAGCGCAGGTGGTGGCTGTTTTAACTGTCAGGATGAGACACCAAGTTTCCTCTTTGTTTACAGAACTTTTAGTTTGACCTCAGATTATTTCATTAAACAAAACATTAATAACAACAAATTTAATGGGGGTTGGTGAACCTCAACACCAATACTTAATGTTTTAAAATAAATGTTATCTTGATTAATGTTTTTTAGTGTATTAAAAAAGATTTAGCTTAGAGGTTGTAATTTTGAGTATGTTCCACAAGGTGGCAGGGTTGTATGTCTGTAGGTTCCCTTTGCTGCCACACACAGCAAGCTCTTGAATTTTTCTATGTGGTTAAACAGTAAATGTTTTATATGCCATTGAATCTTACATTCTAACCTTTATGATAGAATGCTTTCCAAACTGCATTTCATGCTTTCCTGGTGTGTTCGGCAGTAAAGTGTAGCCCAGCTGTTACCAGTCACCCCCCTGGATAGCAGTGACTGGGTAGACTGAGATGGACCAAGATGGAGCAGTAGATAGATGTGGATGGAAGGGACAGAGAGGCCCTGGCTGGGGAGTAGACCTTTGCTCTTAAACACTGCCAGATACCAGCTTTGTTTGGGTGGAAAGTTCCGTCCCAAGCCCCCTCCCCTGGACGTGGCATCCTGTAGATGTTAAGGTCTGATAGTATAAAGCAATGTTAAGGAATCTTTCCTGTAATTCCTGAGCGTCTAGACGGTCAGCAGTTTGTGTGGCAGAGATGATATTGATTAACTTGATAAATCCCACTGAGCAGGCTTTGGCTGGTTGTCTGTTCACCTGTTCGTGTGTCCTGCACTGTGTTCTCTGTGGTTTTCTCTAACAGAATCAGAGTTCCAGGTCATACTCTGAAGTCATTTATCAACTTTGAGTTGATTTCTTTGCACTGAGTTAGAGATAGATGTGGATTTAATTCCTTCACATGTGGATATCCTAGTCCCCCTAAAATCTTTTGTTAAAAATACGTCTTTTCTCCAATGTATGCTTTTGACAACTTTGCCAACCACTAGTCAGTTGTGGCTGCCGCTGCCTAATTGACACTCCAGCTGTTTCTTCGAAAGGCAATTCCATCTTTCTATCAAGCCGGCTGCTTCAGGATGGTGGGGAGCCTGGTAAAACCAGTGGACTCCACGATCGTGGGCCCACTGTCACACTTCTCCCTGTGAAGTGAGCCCCCTGGTGAGAAGCAATACCGCGTAGAATACCGTGACAGCGGATCTGGTGTTCTGTTAGTCCACAGGTGGTGGTTTTGGCAGAAGCATTACGTGCAGGAGAGGCAAATCCATAACCAGAATAAGTATCTACTCCAGTGAGGGCAAAGCACTGTCCTTCCCATGGAGAACGTGGTCCAGTGGAGTCCTTCACGGATTGGCAGTTGTGGATCTTTGCTTCCCCCAGAATGAAACCGCTTATCTTTCTGTGTACACATGTGCTTGTTTATCTGCAGACTCAAGTGTGTGTACCACATACACATACCGTGCAAAACACACACATGCATGCACATACACACACACATCTTTTTCTTCCTTCCTTACCTCTCTTCTGTGGTCCTGGCTTGGACTTGACCTTAGTTTGTGCTTACCTTGGAATGATCTTATTTCTCTTAACAGTTTTAGAAGGTAGGATGTAACCATTCTGCCTGGAAGTTATTTACTTTCAGAACTTGAAGTAGAGCTCAGTGCTTTCCTGAGTTTTAGGGTTTCTGTTGCAATGTCTGGTGTTATTTTGATGTGTTTGCTTTCCCAAGTGAGTTGGGGTGATTTTTTTTTTCTTAGTCTTTTTAATACTTGTTCTTAGTTTTGTGATTTGGGCATCTTGACTGCAGTGTGATGGAGAGGCTCATCTTTGGTCCTGTCTATCTGGAATTCTAGATTCCTCTGGGGCTTAAATGCCCACTCCTTTTTGCAGAGTTCAGAAATGTCTGTAATTTTATTGGATAGATTTCTGTGACTTCAGTTTTTCCCCAGATTCTTGTTCTGTGTCACGAATTCTTAGGTTTGTTCTCTTGCGCTTATCACAGGATTCTTGGGATTTGTGACCATACCCTCTTCATTATTGATGTAGGGGTGCAGTGTTTACTCATGCTGGGCCTCCAGACCCGACAGCCTTTTTCTGCTGGTTGACCTGTTGGTTTCTGTTGGATTTATTGAGTTTCTCATTCCACCGTTTCTTTTTTCTTTCAAAAATCTCAGTTTCTTGACTGAATTTGTGTTTCTTGTTGCTGACTTTTTAAGTTCATAAATTGCTGATTTTCTCATCCGTTTGCCCTTCTTTCATCTGTGTTGCTGACTTTCTTCTCTGGGTCCTAAAACGATTGGGTTACTTTATTCATCTCACTTGAATGCTGGGGGAGGAGTCATTCCTTGTTTTTACAAATGAAGTCTCAAAATCTTCATCCTCCTACATTTTACTTACTTTTGTCTCTTTGGATTTAGTAGTTGGGATCTTTTAGAGGAGTCACATTTTTGTGCTTGTTTGTGCTCTTCAGGATCCTGTCCTATGGTTTGTACATCTCTTGGTGCACATAGCTCTCTGTGTTATTTGGTTCTCTCCTAATGGAAGGTAAATCCCTAGCACCACCCAGGGAGGAACAGACTGCTGGACCACCAGCAAACAGAGCAAGACACAGAATGGACTGAGAATTGATTACAACCCGCTAATCATTACCAGCGGGTATAGACCAGAAAACCACAAAGATGGGGCTGAGAGGGTAAAAATTGTTCAGGGTAAATGCAGAGATAATGACTCCAAAAAAGAGGTGAAATAAAGTAAGGAGTAGATGAGGGGAGGAGGTGAGAAGAGCCAGGTTATACGAAAGAAGGGAGCGGAGAGAAGAATGTTGCCATGTAAAAAAATAAGATGACCTAGCAGTGGAAACATGCAGGAACAAAATTAAATAGATGTGTGAAGAAGAGCAAAAAATAAAGCAGGGAAGCTTTTGTGAGATCAGTACAGTAAACGTACCATGTCCGGGCGGGGGGGGGGGGGAGTTAGCAGGTACTATAGTGGCTGTGAGGTATCCCCCAAATGCAGAGGGAATGTAGACAAACGTGGCGTGGAAATCTGCCCACAGACCCGCCTTTGTGAGACGGTTCTGTCTCACACATACTTATACTCATACATGTCTCTCAAAGCATACTTAGCCCTAGTAATCCTGCTGGAGAGATGCAGCTCCCCCCACGTCACCCCTCCAGCCTCAGATTTCCCAGGCTTTGCAGGTAGATGCCTTCGGATCTACCCACCAACCTCAGGGCAGGGCTGTCCACCCCAGAGCTGTTCTCAGTGATAGGTTCTGCTCTCACCCAGGGAGGGTGAGACTCCCTTTCATTGCCTGTGCCAAGCCTCTGCCTGTGGTGTGGCGCTGTCAGGCCTTCCCACTCACGGCTGTCTCCCCTGCTGTGGCTGTGGGGCTTGAGTTCTGGGACCTGACTTGTAGTGATGGTTTATGCTCTTGGACCCCAGGGAGTATCCATTGTATGTGGCCTCTCCGGATGGGTCTAGCCAGAGCCCTTTGGTCACAGAGAAGTGAGGAGACGGTCTCCCCGATGCCTGAACTGGACTTAAGGTTTTGGAGAGCTGCTGGCCATACGACCCTTCTGTTTTTCAGGGCTGTAGACTCGTCCTCCGAGGAGGACTGCTGTGTCCCAGGCTCTGTGTCCTGGGGCCGGCTTACCTTTTGGATAAGGCTTCTCCACCTCTCTCCTGCCCTTGAACAGCAGCTGGAGCCTGTTCGGCTGGTTTCACACTGACATCACCTGGGGAACCGATCGCCTGCCAATCATTGACATTGGAATCACTGAGAGGCAGGCTTGAGCATCTGTAGTCTATAAAAGCTTCCTGCCTTATTCCGAAGTTCATCCAGGGGTGAGAGCCACTGAATCGGGCTCATCCCTGCCGTAGCGCACCCTTCTCTGTCTTCTACATGGAAAATTTTGTCTGCATGTTAAGTCCATAGAACTTCCTAGTCTGCCGAGGTCTTCTGCGTGGGTGAGGAAAGAGCTCATGACAAAGTCCTCAGGGTAAGGAGAAAGCTCCCCTTAAACCTGCTTTGTGTTCTTCCCTCACGATGGCCTTTATATCTTACTGTTCACACTATAAAAATAAGACAGTGACGGTTTAACACTGTGTGGCGACCAACCGCTTGATAGAGCACTGGGCAAAGAATGCTGGTACCAGCTTGGGATAGCTGCAGGCTATGAGGGTAGCTATAAAAAATACACAAAAGATAGCGTGAAATGCCAGCAGCATGGTAGTGGAACAGAGGTGGTAGGTGGCCCCGAGATAGTTGGGTAGGTGGTGGTGGTGAAAGCTGGTAGGGACCCTGGGTGGCCTTGCTTGCTTTGAAGTTTGGTTGAATACATTGAAAGGGTTGCTGCTGCGTGCTGCTCTGGCTGGTATCATGAAGGGAGAGCCCCTGCAGGGCCCCTAAAACTCTTTCAGCTTTCACCCCCACCCAGAAGAGATTTTTGTATGACCCCAGATATATATTCATATAGAATTCCTGAAGTCTTCTAACCAAAGACCACATGTCAGAACGGGTGCTGTAAAATGCCATCCGGAGAGGAGACTCCTTCTCTGTATTTGGATTCAGCAGTTAGTTGATTGTTTTTGCACTGACCCAGCTCAGAGGCCCGGTGTGTATGGGCTGCTTGTGGGCTGTTTGGCCGCTTTACCCCTTATTCAGAGCCTGGCGCAGCTTAACCGGGGCTGCTCTTCTATGGCCCTGCTTAGATGGCAGAGCAAATACCAGATTTTTTTGATATCATCTACTTAAGTCTTAAGTTTTATTTTGTAGTTAGGATTCAGATTAATTTAGATGAGGGAGGGCTAAAACATTGCTAAGTGCTCTTTCTCTCTCTCTCACTCACACACACACACACACACACACACACACACACACACATCTTACTATGTAGCCCAGGCTGGCCTTGAGTACACTATGTTGCCCAGGCTGTCCTCAACTTTTGGTGGCAATCCTCCTGTTTCAGCCTCCTCCGTACTGAGGTTAAAGGTGTGTGCCACCATATCTGGCTAAGTGATCTCTGATAAGCAAGTTTTATGTTTTCACATTCTTAGTAACTGCATGTAAAATTTTACTGAATTATGCACACACTTGCAGCATTTTGCTTTTCTCGGCTAAACAGGTGTTTTGTTTTAATTTCTCAGAGCATTCACCAACTTAATGGATCTGACATTGTTCTTTCTCGTATTTTCTTCGCTTTAGGATTTAGGGGTTGTTGTTTAGGGAGGTGTGGTGTGTGCGTGTGTGCATGTGTGCAAGAGCATGCTCTATGCTGGGCCTCTAAATGTTATGTGCTCATTTTGTCGTGGAAATAGAACCTGTGTCAAGTACTTACAAGCACCTGGGTGAACGCTCCAGGTCTGCCTCGTAGATGGCGGAGGGGGTTAGTTCTTCAGTTGGTCTGTGCATCGTGGTGTAGCATAAGGGTCACTCTGTTTAGATTGTGAGGCGCTCTTGTTTATGGCCGTGTGCAGCCATGTGAGTGGTGTATGGGGGTAGATGGTCCATCTCACCCAAAGTCGCGTGGGCCAGTGT
Source organism: Myodes glareolus (assembly GCF_982192425.1). Lineage (NCBI taxonomy): Eukaryota > Metazoa > Chordata > Mammalia > Rodentia > Cricetidae > Myodes > Myodes glareolus. Next base: position 41,834,419 of record NC_142037.1, read on the forward strand.
GTATCTCGGATGTCTGCTGTAAAGCGGTCTCCGTGGAGTGCGTGAGAGGCTTTTAGGGGTATGTCTTTAGTGCTTTGTTGGGCACTCTGTTTGCTTGTCCACGAGAGACTAAACGAGTCCACTGTGGGAAAATCAGATTGAGATGTTGATACAAACAGCAGCTTCCCTTTCGCTGAAGACTCAAGTCAGCTGGATAGTTTGGTAATGGTTTGGTGTTCAGAAAGCTGTAACACGTGTAAAGGTGAATGATATAGTTGACAAGGGGAGAATCTGTAACAATTCTATGTATTGAGAACTCTGAAGTATGTGGGGAAATGTGTAAGTCTCTTCAATAACCCCAATTACCACTGTACCCAGGTGGCTCAGAACATAAGGTCATAGCTGGAATTCCCAGGGAAATGCCAGATTCTTGTGTCATCTCTTTTAATTGTTAGAGTAAAATTATAAAATAAGATAGCCCCATTTCACACAAGAAAAAATGATTTGGGGGAATTTAAATTAGGGTCTGACTTCAGAGCCCCAAATCTGACTGTGTACACAAAGGTGTGTTTTCAAAGCCGTCAGTATTGTCTGCCAGGCAGTGCTGCAGGAAGAGGGGATCCGTAGGGTGGAAGAGAGAGCCCACGGTTACAAACTGCCCTTTGACTGCCACACACAGATATAACGTTTGAGATACACATGCACATGAGTGCATCGGTATGTGTGTACACACACAAATAAATAAAAATTAGTATCAACTAGGAAGTTTTACAGTTGCATCTGAGCTTAAATGTCTAAAACAACAAAGTCACGGTGCTTTTAAAGTCTGTCTGTCCGAGGGCGATACCTTGGGACTAAAGTGGAGAAACTGGCGTAGCTTCAGCTTACTACCCAAGGCCATGTAGAATTGCGCTATTAGGAGAACATGAGATCCATGCAAGTATAATAGGTTATCTCTTTGATTTAAAATTTAATTAAATTTGATTAAAATTGAAATTTTGACCTGGAAGGGGAGGTTGGTAGCGCACACCTGGTGGCCAGCACTTGGGAGGCAGAGGCAAGTGGATCTCTGAGTTTGAAGCCGGCCTGGTCTACAAAGCAAGTTCTGGGACAACCAGGGCAGTTAACAGAAAAACGCTGTCTCGGGGAGCGGGAGGGAGAATTGAAATTCTGGTCTAGCATGTAGCTGCCTTCTTCAGTTAACATCTGGGTCACTGGTGGGACTTGCCGCGCTGCTCTCCTCTGTCTGTCTGACTCTGTGCCTGACAGTTCTGGAAGCTGTGAAGATGTTTGAAACTGCTCTTCAGCCAGCACTAGCATGACAAGAGTCACGCACTGGCAATTTCTGCTCTTTATGTAGATAATTCTCTCTCTGATTGTGGAAAAGGCCATTTCCGGTTGGTTTCTGTATTCACTGCTGTCTACTCTATGTAGTCATATTCTACATGTTCTTGCTAGTTCTCCTGTTTCTCGGTCATTGTCCTTAATGACACTGGAGCGCTCGACACTGCTCATGGCAGGGGAGTTCTCTCTGTCTCTCTCTGTGTCTGTCTGTCTCTCTCTCTCTCTCTCTCTGTGTGTGTGTGTGTGTGTGTGTGTGTGTGTGTGTGTGTGTGATGCACACCACCACCGGTGATGCACAAGGCATGGATTCCTTTCTGCCTCTTCCAAAGGTGATGTCTCAATGCTCTCATCACTGGCTTCTCCTCGACTCTTAAGTTATCCTCTGCAGCCAAACAGGGATGCTAAGACAGAGCGACTGGCCGGCTCTAGGGTGTTGAATTGTGCTTTTACATATATAGAGAAATGCTAGCATTTGCAGAAGAGTGAAAATGTCCTTGTGAGGTAGCAGGTGTGGTCTGAGGAAGCACTTGCTGCCTTGGTGTAGTTGCTTGCAGTCTTGAGGTTTTTTGTGACTGAAATCCACACCAGGTATGAAACGGACATTATGCCCATGCTCTCCAGATTTATTTTTAAAAGCCTAATATTTCTAGAAAATTCCGCAGATTATCTTCTGACACGTCTCATGAAGACGTTAGCTCTTCTAGGTAGCTATTTTCTTTTCCCTCCCTGTGTTCCGTTGTTCCGTTCTGGTTTGTGAGATGTTTCTCTAACACTTCATCCATTTTGTGGTTGTTTGCGATATCCGCTTTTCAGAGTTCAGCTCTTCCCGTTCCTGTCTCACCCTCGCTTAACTTGTGCTGTCTTCTGAGACTTCCGAAGCCTCTTCCGTTTCCCACGTTGCATTTGTTTCCCTCAGGGTCTCCATCACTGAACACGGCTGACGCCGGAGGAGTGTGGGCTGCAGCGGGCTTTGCTTGTGTTAAAAGTGGGCAACTGTGTTCTGTGTAGATGCATCTCACCGGTACCTTGCACTACCTGCACTCTGGGTTGTAAACATGGGGCTCACTGATGCCTGTCAGCCGCTTTCTCAACGCTCCTTGCATAGGCCTTGATGCAGTGAATGACCTTTCCCCTCCTTCTTTGAAAATGGATGGAGTTGAAGTCTTTACCATACTTCTCTGTCTTTATGTAGTTAAAGCTGCGGTCCTTTTTTCTCTGGCAGTGTGCAGGTCGGTCTACCAAACTTGATCAGAAGTGGTTAACAGCTCCCTAGCCATGTGAATTCCTGATAAGAATCACATGGGTTCATGAAGTCATCTAAATCAAGGCTTTAAAAAGAGCTACCCCTATGCGTGCAGATGGAGGCCGATAGTTCTGTGATTGGGGAATATTACTTATTGTGGCAGGAAAGTGTTTTTTGGAAGGTGAGAATTCTCCCGAAATGACTCTTGAAAAAGCTAGCTTAGACAATGAGGAGGTCTATAATACCCGTTGCTGGGAAGTGCGCGTGTCAGTCGTACATCCCTCTACTCGGAGAAGAGCCAGTCCTCGGAATATACAGATCAAAGAGCAAGACAGACCATTTGTACCACACATTGGTTACTGTGCATTCCCGTGATGCTTTGTGCTGGCGTGGCTTTGTCATGGGTTCCTGAGTATCAGAGGTGCATGTCCTTAGCTGTTCTGTGTGAAAAGCTCTTCTATAGTAGATTCATTCCTCTTCAGCCGTGCCCTAAGCTCACTTCTCAGGGAGTTCTGCCTTTAAAGACTCATCCCTGCGCTCCCTGACCTTGCACACATCAGCTCCGCCCCTGGTCTTCTCAGTACTTCCTGCTGGGTCCTGAGTTCCCTCAGCACAGAGCTCTGCCCATCTGGTTCCTGCTGGTTGCTAATCAGCAGTCTTTAGGGGAGGTAATGTGTAAAGACCCCATCTACTGAGAAGCCTTCACTCTTGAGGGAGTGCCACTATGTGGCAGATAATCTGATAATTATAATCCACAGGCTCTGTCTTTGGGGAACTCCTCCCCTTGGCCCTAGAGCCAGGCTGCTCCACAGTATGTAATTCTCTAACTTTTCTGGTACCGTGGGCTGTGTTGATCCTTCAGACTCTGGCAGCAGCGCATGGCTCCTTAGTGTCTGTCGTGTGGTGTGCAGCTCTCCTGGAGGCCAACGCAGGCTGTGCCTGTGTCAGGATGTTTGGAACAGAGAAAGGAGGACCTGTCTGCCTCCTGCCTCCTGACGTGACCTTCTTAGCAGTGACTTCCGTCTTGGAAGCCCTTAGTGGTCTGACAAGGCTAGGCTGAGCCCTGTGAGGTCCTTCCTGTCCCTTTCCAGCCAGGGTGCCCCTCAGCCGGTGGTTTTCTACTTCACTCTTCTGTATGACTTCCGGTGTGTGTGTGTGTGTGTGTGTGTGTGTGTGTGTGTGTGTGTGAACTCTCTGGAGAGAAAAGCATCTCCTGGCTTGATGTCTTCTGATTACTGCTGCTAATTGTGCCTGTTGAATGACCCTTTCACAATGGTGGCAGGCTTATTTATCAGCCTGTCAAACCATTTCCATCACTTCCAGTACCTTTCGGGCATTTTAATTGTCAGTTAGTGTTGATAAAAAGCTGCAGCTGGGTTCTTTGCATTGTGAAAACTCAGGGCAGCCGTGAAGCAGTCCTCTCGCCCACTCTTCCCCGCAGAGGAAAAGCTTGAGCTGAGTCCCCACCCGCAGCTGGGCCTTGTTTGCCTCCTGCTTTCCCTCCCTCTTAGCAGGTAGTGCCGGCTAGCATACAGGCGTCGGAAGAACAGGCAGAATGTTCTCTGCAGCTTCTGTCTACATCTGTCCTTGGACTGATCATTCCTTAGTGAGCGCTCCCACAGGACCCGTTTGGTGGAGGACACTTAGGCCACTGTTACCGTGAATTTCACTTGTCTATTCCTTGCCCTCTGCTGCCAGGTCATCTCTGTCATTTTGGTTTCCTCACTCAAGAGACTACTCTCCTAGACAAGGATCTAGAAAAAATGGCTTAAGCCTAGCCACCTTTTGTCTTGTCCACTAGAGCGGCAGAAAGCTCAGGTGTCTGCCAAGTGACTGTCCTCATGACACGTGACCCTTTAGCTTCACTCTCATGGCCGTTTTTCTTAGGCCCGCCCTCTCCTAAGTTCCCAGCACTGGCTGCAGTGTCCAACCAGTCGCCATCATATCCCAGAACCAGTTTCTCTCTCCAGCTGAAGCATCTGATTGGCTAATGACATCACCTCACACACTCCCACAGCCTGGAAAGCTGAGGGGGCCATCCTGCCTGCTTTACTTGGCTCCAGCTGTCCCCTCCCTCGTGGTACCCCTCTTTCAGTCCTGCTTCCTCTTCGTCTACATCGTCAGTGACCTTACCAAGGTGCACACCCCATTGCATTCCCGGCTGTCGCTTGCCAGGCCTCAGCCTGTTTCAGCCCCCTCCCCCCAGCTTTTCTTTCTGCACCTCCTGCCACAGCCTTCATCTTCCTCCTCTACAGCCTCTTAGTTCCTGAATGGCAGTGAGGCCTGGCATGGCTGCTTCATGACCCAAGCATTTGTCTGGCCATCCCTTTCCACACATGTTCTCCCCCCCGGTACCCTGTAAACGCCTGGTTTTCAGCTCCTTGCTCTGAACCATCATCCTGGATGTGTATCCTGTTATATGACATTGGCATACCCTCCCACCCCTGCCCCGGAGCCACTGAGAGCAGGGCCTCTGACGCATTCATCTTTATAACTTAGTTCCTAGCTTGTCGATCTTGTTAACTAAGAATGAATGAATGAATGCCCAAAGAGAACTTCTGATAATTCTAGTTTGTAACCTTCTAGCCAAAATGTATTATATTGGTCCTTTAAAAACATAGCAAATATTTAAAAATTAGTGTGTGTGGGGGGGAGGATATGTGGGCGAGGGTCGCACACGCACAGCGCATGTATGGAAGTGAGGACGACTTTATGGAGTTGCCCTCTCCTTTCAGCCTCACGCAGGTCACCACCCTGGCAGCACTGAAAATGATCTCTGCCGAGGCCCACTCAGTTCCTATTCCCTTTGTCCCATTGTCCCTCTAATGAGGTCCGAATCGCATAGAGACGATGTGTAAGGAGGTTGGACCCCATGGAAGTACTGGGGCACCACAGGCTTATCACAGGGACACACTGCTGGCCATTCTCCTTTCCTCCTGGACACATGCCTTAGTAGCCTGCCTTCAATACTTACAAAATATCATTCCCTCAGTCCACTGGACTCCCTCAGGCCCTCCTCACAGCTCCTAGGGCTCTGGGAAGAGCTTGTGGGGCTTGTGACATCACCGTTGGAACATCTTTCTTGGACGTGTCTGTACTGCAATGTTCCAGCCTGCAGCCGTGGTGAGCCTTGCTCTGCCAGGACTTTGTCCCAGGGCCTGGAGAGAATGCAGAGCTTGCTACCTCTGGGACTACAAGTGTCTGATCAGCCTGTCCTGCCTGCTGCAGAAGGCTGGGAGGGTCGGTCTCCACCCGACTAGACACCCTGCACCTGCCTGTAGGCTCTGGTACCACATCTGGGCAGTGGTGTGGGTTTCTGATCTCATAGGTGCTTTCCTCACCTGTAAAAAGGGTGGGTTTAAATGTCGACTAAGCTTCTCCTGAGTTGGACAGTGGTTCTTTACCTCTGACCTCTTTCCCATCCCTGCGCTCTTACCCACTGCTTTAGATCTCTGTACTTGATTCAGGGATTTCTGGTCTGCACTTCTAATACTTAATCCACTGAGAAGCTGTTTCTCTCTTCATCCTCCAGTTGCGCAAATCCTAGACACATCATGTCTTTAGCCTTGATCTCTAAACCTACAGAATAAGGCTATCAAAACAAAATGATCCATAAAGACAGTTCCTCTCTAAAATTCTGACTAGTTCATAGCATTCTAGAGGAAACTCCCAGGTGAAGCTACACAGCTCGTGTTCAGAGAGGCCATTGTACGGACGTGTGTCCTTCATCAAAGCAGAAGCGCTCACGAAACACAGGAAGGTGGCACAGTGTGGCCTTCCCCGGTGCCCCGACTGGCCTGAGTCCCCGCTGCAGCTGGACTAGATAAACCCTCTAGTTTATCTTTGTAAATAAAACTGTTCAGTTGCGCTTTGTCTGTTAAGGTCACCAAGGGACTTATTGAGAGAACATAGGCTGATCTGGTCCCCCCTGCTTCACCTCTGCTGCTTCCCATTGTTGCCCTCAGGAATTTATCATGAAATACTAGATTTTTTTTAAGGTGTAAGAGGAGCTCTGACCACCATTTCCACGACTGCATAAAAGTGAAAGTAAATACTGTTCGTTTTTGATAGGCGATGTGCGTGAAATTCTTGAAATAGAAGCATAATCAGGACAGCTTTTCAGTTCAGATGTTTCTTACGGAATGTCATTTAGCTGCTAAATCTGGGGTGCCGTTTTCATCTCTGGCTCCTGATTTTCATAATCTACCACCATTTAGCAGAAGTGGTATTTATGAAGAAATTTGGCTTTGGAATGATTAATCTTACGAAGATGAGAAAGACAGTTAACCATTGGAATCATATTGCCTAGAGGCTTTGAGGGAGCTTCCCTGTATGGTTCCTTCGGATGGAGCCTTACCACCTTCCCTTCCTCGGCCAGCTGCCTTCTGTCCCTACTGTTTCACCTTCCCTAGGGTGTCATATAAATGGGACCGTGTGTTTTGCAGCCTTTCGCATCCGGTGTCTTCCACTTACTGCGTTGTATTGGAGTTAGTAGTAGCTCGGTTCTCTTTACTGCTGAGTGGTAGAACCCCGTTAGCTGGGACACGGCTATCTGTTTTCCAGTGACATTTAAGGTGCTTACTGTAAAGCCACGTACAGATTTGAATTCATAATTTGAGCCGGGTTTACTGATCTTGATGGAAAGTGTGTGTCTGAGAAGCAGTTGCGCCATTATACATTCCCACTGCCAATAGATGAGTGGTCTGTTGCGCCACCTAACTGTTGGTGCCAGCGTTCTCGGGTCAAAGACAGTAAAGTTTTATTTTAACCATGTTGATACGTATATTGTATAATGGTATCTCATGGCTTTGGTTTGCATTTTTGTAATGACTGATGGTACTTAGTGTTTTTCCATTTGTTTATTTTTTAAACATCTTTCTCTTGAATATTTTTATTTATTTTGTATTGGTATTTTGGCTGCATGTATGTTTGTGTGAAGTTGTCAGATCTTGGAATTTGTTTACTTTTTAAAAAATCTATCTCTTTGGTGTTTGCCCGTTTCTTTCATTGACTGTTAAGTTCTGAATTCCTGACCCCTGTTACCTTGAAGTTGCTTGCATTATTCTTGTCTCACGGACTTCGGAGAAGAAACTGCATTTCAGTAGCAGCCCAACTGCCAACTTTTTCTCCTTTGTGATGACGATTTTAGGGTTATGTCTAAGAAGTATTTGCTAACCCAGGAGTGAACAGTTTCTCCTAGGGTTTCTAGTTCAGGATTTTACATTTACGCTGTGATCTATTTGTGGTTGATGTTTCATGTGTGTGAGGAATAGTTCGAGGGGGTTTGCTTTGTTTTCCTTTTTCCGCTCTTAAAGTTTGACTTTATCCAATTAGCCCAGGACCATAAGAACATTTTTTTGAAAAGCTACTCTTTCTTCATTGAATTCTTATGTTCATGTGGAAAATCAACTTGCTGTTATTTATTTTCTGACTTTTCCCCCTTCATAACCATAATTTATTGCTGGGACTGACTCCTGTCTGGTATTGTTTCCAAGCAGAAGGCCAGCTGGAGACTGCGGTCCCTCTGTGTGTGGCGGAATTGCCCTCTGTGGCAGTTTAAGATTTTCTCTTTGCAGCTGGACTTAGGCACTCGCTCTGTCTATCACAGGGTTCCTTGCCTTGGGGTTTGTGGGTCCGTAGGGTCAGTGTTGTGATGAAGTTTGGGGAAAGCTACCGTTGCTTCCTAAAGCGGTTGTCCTTCTTGACCTGTTTTCTGGGGACACACAGGACACTGCTCTGCCGTGGCCAGTGCCCCCCTCCCGCCTTTCTCTTTGTCCTTACAGCTTTTCCTCTGTGATCCACTTTGAAGAGTGTCTGCTGTTCGCATGGCATCATGTCTGCCACCAGATCCGCGCCGTCGTCCCTCTAGCGCATCTTCTCAAACGCCGTTGTCTTCATTTTAATTTAGTCTGAGTTTTCCTAGTGTTTCTGCGCCTGTCTTTAGTTCCTCCGCCTACCCTTTGAACACAAAGTATAGCTAACGGTCGCTCATTTAATATCCTTGTCTGTGGGTTCTGTCGCCTCTGTCACATGTAGTCATTGAGATGATTTTTCTTGCATTGCGAGTCCTGTCTCCTGTTTGTGTATCTGCTACTTTTCATCAGGTGCTGATGTTGGAGAGTAGTTTTTCCACAGGAACAAAGCCCAGCTCAATCTAGAACTAACGGCCACCTCACACACACACACACACAAAGGCAGACGGAAACACACAGACAGACACGTGTGCGCACTTGCACACACAGGCAGACAAAAATACACAAAGACACGTGCATACACGCTTGCACACACAGACAGACACGTGTGCGCACTTACACACATACACACCTTCCCCCAGAATTCCAGTGTCCTCTGAGCATTGGCTACCCTAGACTTGGATTTTTTTTTTTTTCACTCAGGCTTTCGTAGCACTCACCAGTCAAGTCCTGTAAGATTCTTGCTCTTGTTCTGCTCTTCGACTATGGCTGTCCCCAGTCGTGAGCTTGCAGGTGGTCAGGTGCCTGTGTTTGCATCCTTTCCTTTCACTTTAAAAGATTCTCTTAATCCAAGCAGTTCATACATATAACGGAAGAATGATAAACTGAGTGTCAAAACACTTAGCATCCCCCTCCACCCCATATCTGTTTCTCAGGTGCAGCTATTTTTAAATGTTTGGATTTTTTTTTCTTACTTTGCCTCCATATTTCTCTGTGATGTTTCTTTTTTTTATTTTTAGTTCTGAGCATTATATGATCAAATTGAGATAAAGATAGATGCAGTTTAGCTCTTTAAAGCTGTTCACACACTACATATATTCTTTCTATCGCCTCAGTAAATTTAATGGTAAAACAGTAAGTTTGTTTTAATCTCTAAAATGATGGTGCTATAGATGGGGAGGTATTTAGAGCTACCTCTGCATTTGTGGGCTGATTCCCTGAGAGCTGCACACACCTACCTCGCAACAGCCGCCTCAGCCGTCTCCCTCACCCTCCTTCACCCTGCGAACCTGACTCTTGTCACCCTCTTTCTCTTGCAGCCTCCCTCTACCTCCAGGTCACCCAGGCACCAAGCAGCCTTTCCTGAGATCACAGTCTTCTGGCCTGTCAATCCCTTTCCCAGGCTTTGGCCTCTCTGGCTCTGGCTGTGACAGCCCCTGCCCACCGTTTTTCTCAATTTTGGTCTCCATCTTATTGTATAAAGAAGTATCTAAAAAATGTTTTTCTAACTTTGCACTAGAGAGATAATTTGGCCCAGTGAGAACTCCAAACAATGAAGCCATTTCTCTCGGAACTGTAAAGACCTTGGCCCATGGTCTTCTGGCAGCTGTAAGCACAACTTGTCCTGGTAACCACTTTGTAACCTGCCCTTTCTGTATGTGAGCTTTGGGACTTGCTGCTCCATCCCCGGCTGTCTTGTGTTTTGTGATGGACTTTGATTTGTTTGGTTTTGGTTTTTTACCATTTTGGGAATTTGGTTATTTGTCTGGAGACTTGTGCTGTTCAGGTTCTGGGGCGATTCAGAAGGTTCTCCGGCCTTTCCCTTCTCGCTGCTCAGCATCTTCAGGGCACATCCTGTTTTGCATGTTGACCCTGCATAGCCGGTCTGTACATTTCTGGTTCTCATTTTCTTCTTTGGTTCTACATCTGGGAAGAATTTTCAACCCTATCTTCTAACCCAAAAGAGAAGGTTGAATTCGCAGCTTTACCATCTTCTGATGACATTACGTCTTGTTCTGACAGTGAGCAGAGAAGGTTGAATTAGCAGCTTTTCTGTCTTTTGGTGACGCGCTGTCTTGTTCTGACAGTGAGCGGAGGAACTGTCACTAAAGCATTACTCATTGTTTCTGTCCCTTTTTAAATGTATTTCCATTTATTTTAAATAATACTGCTTTAAATTGACAGGCAAAATTGTACGCAATGGTATTTAACATGTTTTCATACCGTCCTATAAATAATGTGAGCTAGTTTAATGTGGCTCGCTTACAAACGCATTGCTGCACATGCTGTCGGTTTTGTGACGAGAACACTCAGCATCCGCCACTCTTTGCTTTAAAGGGTACAGTATATCCGCGGTAACTGAAGCTGCTATGCTAGTCAACAGGTTTCTTGGCTTATTCTTTCTGAGATTATGGATCGTTTGACCAGCATCCCTTCATTCACCTCTTATACACCACTGTTGCCTTGGTAACCACTGTTCTGCCCCCTACTTCAGTGAGATCAGCGTCTTTAGACATGAGGCCAGGTGGTGTTTGTCTTTGACAGCCTGACTCTTTAAGCTAAATTCTGCGTTCCATCCATGTTATAGCCATGATAGGATTTTCTTTTAGTGGACAAGTAGTATTTCTGCCCCTGTCCCCCTCTCCGCCCCTGTGTATGTGGTTATCACATCTTTGGCTATGAAATCTGTGGTTTGGTTAAGCTTGTCATTCTGCTTGTTTCTAGGAACCTGGGAAAGTGAGGTGACCAGGGGTCCCTAGACAAAAGTAATTTGGTCAGGTTACAGGGTACATACCTTGCCTGCTTTCTTGGCAGTCCCCATAGCGTCCTAAGGCACCTAGATGGTGAATCTCTGCTGCAGTCAGTGTTGGCTAAGTGTGCTCACCTTAGACCCGCACAGCACCTGCCTGTGCTCCTCTCCATGTTTGATACCAACAGCCAGAGGTCGCTGGGCTGGAGTCTGCAAAGGCTCATCTGCAGACTGCAGTAGCAAGCTTCAAATGTTCATGCCTTTTTCTGTACTTAGAGGTGCTCTCTGAGGCTGCCTTGTGTGGCCCACGCCTTTGGGAGTCTCTCCTGCAGAACTGTTGCATTTCCCCTGGACAATCTCAGCAGGCCTCTGGTGGTCAAGAGATGGGCTAGACTCAGATACTTGTCTGGTAGATGGAAGAATTTTATTTTATTTTATTTTATTGAGCTATACATTTTTCTTTGCTTCTCTCCTCTTCTACATGGTCCCCATGCTCCCAATTTACTCAGGAGATCTGGTCTTTTTCTATGTCCCATGTAATTTAGATCTATGTATGTCTCTCTTAGGGTCCTCATTGTTGTCTAGATTCTCTGGGATTCTGAATTGTAGGCTGGTTTTTCTTTGTTTTATGTCTAAAAGCCACTTATGAGTGAGTGCATATGCTATTTGTCTTTTTGGGTCTGGGTTCCTTCACTTAATATGATGTTTTCTGCTCCATCCATTTGCCTGCAAATTTTAAGATGTCATTATTTTTTCTGCTGTTTAGTACTCCATTGTGTAAATGTACCACATTTTCCTTATCCATTCTTCGGTTGAGGGGCATTTAGGTTGTTTCCAGGTTCTGGCTATGATAAACAATGCTGCTATGGACATAGTTGAGCACATGTCCTTGTGGTACGATTGAGCATCCTTTGGGTGTACCCAAAAGTGGTATTGCTGGGGTCTTGAGGAAGGTTGTTTCCTAATTTTCTGAGAAATCATTATACTGATGTCCAAAGGGGTTGTACCAGCTTGCATTCCCACCAGCAATGCAGAATTGTTCCCTTTACCCCACAACCTCTCCAGCATAAGTTGTCATCAGTGTTTTTGATCTTGGCCATTTTTGCAGGTGTAAGATGGAATCTCAGAGTTGTTTTGATTTGCATTTCTCTGATAACTAAGAATGTTGAGCATTTTTTCAAATGTCTTTCAGCCATTTTAGAAAATGTTTTTCAGCCATTTTAGATTCCTCTGTTGAGAGTTCTCTGTTCAGGTCTGTACGCCATTTTTTTTTCTTTTACTGGTTTATTCTTTTGATGACCAGTTTCTTAAGTTCTTTGTATATTTTGGAGATCAGACCTTTGTCTGATGTGGGGTTGGTGAAGATCTTTTCCCATTCTGTAGGTGGTTGTTTTGTCTTGTTGACCATGTCCTTTGCTTTACAGAAGCTTTTCGGTTTCAGGAGGTCCCATTTATTTATTGTTTCTCTCAGTGTCTGTGCTGCTGGGGTTATATTTAGGAAGTGGTCTCCAGTGACGATGCGTTCAAGTGTACTTCCCACTTTCTCTTCTGTGAGATTCAGTGTGGCTGGCTGTATGTTGAAGTCTTTGACCCATTTGAACTTGAGTCTTGTGCATGGTGATAGATATGGGTCTATCTTCATTCTTGTACATGTTGATAAGATGGAAGAACTTTCAGGGGAAGTTCTCAGACATTCCGCTCCAGTGGTTTTAGCTCAGGAAGATTTCCTCCTATTTCCTTTGCCTTTGTTTTCAGGTTAAATATTTCTCTCAGAAATCCAGTCTCAAGGGAATGTAGCACATCTGTATGAGAAGATAAAGATCTGATTTCTTCATATTCTTTGATTCAGTCATTTCTCCAGAAGTACATGCGCGCGCTCGCGCGCGCACACACACACACACACACACACACAGGTTTCATATCTGCCTTCTGCTTTTTTGGCTAATACAGCAGGTAGTTATAAAACGATAGAAAACAGAACCAACTTAGCTCCTTTATTTCTGTTCACGAATAACATGAATAAATAAAATCGTGTGATCCTTCTTAATTCCAGCTGGGGATTTGTACTTCATTTCTTTATATGGCCTTAGAGGATTTTGTTTCTGTTTTTAGCTCTTTTACATTTAAGGTGTGTTTTTCTGTAATACCCTTTCCTCTGGAGTTGGTGTTCTGTTAAAATATTTAAAAGGATACAGATTGAGTTATAATTTTAATTTTCCAAATTGTTCAAGTACAGAAACCACAAAGCACTAATAACAATCCCGCCTGGCTCTCATGGGCATTTCATGGGTTGCTGTGATTGATCAGTTTCACTTAAATATTTCCTTTTTCTGAAAACAGGTGCCTCCCAAGAACTTGCATCATAACCTACAGATAGGCTTTGCTTCTGAATAAAAAAGTTAGCATAATATGACACATAATAAAAGGAATATTGTTTTGTAGCCACAACAGTTTTTAACACATAAGAGACCCTTTTCGTGTGCCGTGTTCAATATATTTGGTATTTAAGTGCCTTATGGTTTCTGAAACCAAATACCTCCCTCCCAGCCTTGGGTGTCCAGCCTTGGATCAACTTGAGAAACTGTCTAAAAGTCTCTGACGGCGGTTTTAGGAAAGGATGCTCCTTGAGGGAGAAGCCTTGTCTTGAGAGAGAAGGGGTTCATGCTGCATGTGAGTGTAGTGTATTTGTTTCACTGTCAAATTTTATTTTGGATTTGTGATAAAACAGTTGCCTATGATTAGAGAGGTTCCAAGCAGTTGGTAATAGTTCTTGTTTTTATAGTTTTCCGCCATTAGAGGGCAGTATTGTAGAGGTTAAAATTTTCTCAAACATACTGCAAACAGTATATAAATAACATGTAATAATCAAACTTATTTCTTATAGTATGTCATAGCCTTCATTGACGTATCTTCACAGATATTTAAATTATTGGAGATGTTTTTGCCCCTGGTTAAGCTATATTACACCCTGTGGAAAGTCGTGGTGAGCCTGCAGCATCTCTTTTGACTGCTGAACTATTTTTAACCACCATCAGATTTTCTCTAAATTTTTACTGGTTCTAGACACACTGGAAATGAGCAAAGGCTACATATAAGGAATTGTATGCTTTTTGGAAAACGTCCTTGACAATATTTCAATCCCTCTGTTGTAAGAAAACCAAGGATTAAGTCTTGGCGGAATTGCCATCTCGCTTCGAAAACCCTTTGCCTTAGGGACTAGCTGAAAATAGATCTGTTCGGGGTTGGACCTGTAGATTGACTTTTCTAGCTATAAATGGAAGAAAGCGTAATTACTGGTGCAGTTAGGGTGATGCGATTTTAAGACTTACAACTCTGGAGGCATTTGGGGAAGGTTCCCTGCATTTCATCTTGTGGATTCCTTTGACTTTTTTATTTGCCTCGCAAAGAAAAATGCAATATTGTTTTCTACACGTAACTGATAAATTTTTATGTGAAACTATCTCATAAAAGGCAAATGTAGTAGTCTTTTGAATTCATTAGCATTAAGAAAGAATTCCTACAGCAGGGTTATTATCTTTGTACATAACACAGCCTCTAAAATCTCCCGTTACTGCTTCTTGTAAGAACCCAATAATTGAAACCGAGACGCTGGCGTTCCTGAGTCTTAGTGGTGGGACTGGGCATGCCCAGTAGCTCGGCCGGGTCTGCTTGCTATTTGCAAGCTTGCAGGGTTCAGCGCCGCGGGGACCGCCGGCTCTGGAGACTGGGGTCTGACTCCTTTAGACGTAAGCATGCAGCATGCGGGCACGGGGCGCTCTCGGGGACCCTGACGCGGCCCTCGGAGGAGGCTGAGCCCACCCCACCCAACCCCCCTTCCCCGCCCCCTCTGCGCCGCCCGCCACGGGCACCGGGAGGGACCGCAGCCCGGGAGCGCGCGGGGCGGGCCTATGGCGCGACCAATCGGCGTGGAGCCTCGCCGCCTATATGTGGCGCTGGGGCCGGGCGGCCTCCTCTAGAGTAGAGGAGTGGAGCCGGCGGTCTAGTCGCAGCCAGCCGCCAGCCACCGCACACGCCGGGTCACTCTTGCCAGCGCTGCCCTGCCATTCTCACGCCCCGGGCTGCAGACAGCTAGGAGGCTTTCTCTAGTTTCAACTAGGCTGCCGGTGCTCCCTCCCTCCCTCCCTCTCTTTTTTCTTTTTCCACGAGGGTGTTTTTGGCTGCAATTGCATGAAATCCCAATGGTGTAGACCAGTGGCGATGGATCTAGGAGTTTACCAACTGAGACATTTTTCAATTTCTTTCTTGTCGTCTTTGCTGGGAACTGAAAACGCTTCTGTGAGACTTGACAATAGGTAAATGTCAGATGGGATAGTTGGTTTAAATTGACTCGGAGTAAAACTGACTTGCGGGAATGCAGGTACAGGAGAGTCGTGCGAATTCCTTTGTCCATGCCGAGGGTTACTGTGACATAGATGGTGCTTTCTGAATTGGTCAGAAGATCCTTATTTTCACAGATCTGGCTCGAGAACAGGCTTTCTCTCATTATGTAATTTAGCCCTTTGTGGCTTCCTAAAATAGGGAAATGCCTGGATATTCGATAGTGGCTGGTATTTTCTGGAGTATGATGCATTTTTTGTAGCATTAAAGAATACTCAAAATATGTTACTAGTAACATCATTTGAGTTCAGAGATCTATCGTTATCCTGGATTGTTAAAGATCAATTCCATTTACCGATTTTTTTTTATCCTCTCTTCCAGCTCTGGTGCAAGTGTGGTAGCTATCGACAACAAAATCGAGCAAGCTATGGTATGTATTGGTTAAAAATTGCTTGTACTCAGTGTGGGCACAGTACAAAACCCTAGATGTCTTAAAAGGACCAGTGCATCCCTTAGCTAAATCCAGATGGTGCTGGTTGCTGTTGAACGGAAAACAGTAAGGAATGCCTGTACTATCTCGCTGTCTCCAGCCGATGTGGAGATCAGCCACGTATGCCCCAGAGGGAGAAGGGCCCTGAGGTTTCTGAGCCCTGCCCTGGACCCATTTCATTTAACGTCGGGATAAGGAGGCTATAGCTCAGCTTCCCCTTTGCTCGCCCTGGGAACACCTTCAGCGATATGGCTTTACTGGGCACCCTGAGATTTTACAGGGGAGCTGGGAGGGGGAGAGTCCCCGCCGAGGGGAACAGGGGACGGGGTCCCTAAAGCATACCAGAACCTCCCCCGCAGTGAGGCGAGTGGGAGAAAAGTTTTGTTTTCTCGGCCTGCTCCTGGATTTCTCCTATTTTTTATTTCCGCCTTGGTCGTTCTTTGTTATTGGAGCAGCGCCTGTGGCTCTTCTCACGGGATTCTCTGCCCACTGTTGCTAGGCAAACTCTGAACCTTTAATTCAGAGCTATAAATAACTCGGGCTCTCATTGGCTACGACGTCTGCCCAGGTTTCTGTGATGTCAGCTTAATCGCTGGGGGGTGGGGGGGGAGTAGAGGTGGAGGGAAGAAAATGCGGCAACACGCTCTGTAGGAACTGGCTACAGCCGGTGCCGAGGGAGGGAGAGAGGGAGGGAGGAGGCCCTCCCTATGCTGGGAGGGCCTGGGGGCGGGGAAGCGGCCGCTGGGCCTCAGGCCTGGATGGAAACCCAGGGCCGGAATGGAGCCGGTGCCTTTTGCCATCTTGTATTGGAAACTGGACTGTTGGCACCCTTGGCTAATGTCTGCAGAAAACGTCTAGAGACTCTTGGAAAGCTTGATCGCTTATACATTAAACTTAAGTTTTGTGCGGCTGTGATTATGCGCAGATTTCCACAAGCGTGCTTTAATGCTCTTTGGAGGCAGAGCGTGTCATTGGCTAGGGAGAGCTAAGAAAGGCCTTAGAAAGCCAGAGGCCAGGACACAGTGAGCTGAACCTTTTCTTCTTCCCCTTCTCCTTTCAGGATCTGGTGAAAAGCCATTTGATGTATGCAGTTCGCGAGGAAGTGGAGGTTCTGAAGGAGCAGATCAAAGAACTAATAGAGAAAAACTCCCAGCTGGAGCAGGAGAACAATCTGCTGAAGACCCTGGCCAGTCCGGAGCAGCTGGCCCAGTTTCAGGCCCAGCTGCAGACTGGCTCCCCTCCGGCCACCACGCAGCCACAGGGGACCACACAACCCCCTGCACAGCCAGCGTCCCAGGGCTCAGGATCAACCGCATAGCCTGCTATGCCTCCCCCCCAGAACTGGCTGCTGCTGTCTGAACTGAACAGACCGAAGAGATGTGCTAGCGAGACACCACCTCCCGTCACCCATTTCATTGCTGTCTACGGAAGAGACGTGAGACTCACACATGCCATTCTCGCTTTCTCCCCAGTATTAAGCACTCATAGCTTTTGGCTTGAAGAAATGTGCTAGTTGAGCGAATTAAAGGTTAATCAGAGAATGAGCATGGATGTACCCTGTGCAACTTGGCAGATGTTTGAGGACTGGTTTAATTGATGCTGAGGAGCTGTGTGCCTTTTCGACCCTTCCCAGCCGCCCACCCTGCTTCCAAGAGCTCTGGGGCTTGCCTGCATGATGCTCGGAAGGTGGGCTGCCCCTGGACTGTTGTGCTCTCCTCTCCTTCCCCTTGAGGAACTTGAAAGAGAGGACAGAAACAAGACTGCCATGCGGGGGAGGGGTTCGGTCATTTTACAGACCGACAACTGTCACCAAAGTTTATAAAAGAATAGTACTGTCCCTCTTTTCTGAAACATCGAAGACACAAAACTGTTAGTGAGAAAAACGGTGACAGGTAGCTGGGACCTGGGCTATCTCATTATGAAGGTTGTTTTTGCTTATTGTATATTTGTGTATGTAGTGCAACGACTTTGTACAATAGAGGGCCGTAACTGCTGTTTAGGTTGTACAGATTGGAATTTAGATGTTACATTGGCTGTCTGGAAGGTGTGGATTGTCCTTTGTAGAGAGAGAGAGACCTACATAAAAACTGATGACAAAGACCACACCTGAAGAAACGTTAAGAATTTGACACAGTTAGTCACTTGGTGTAATCCGAAATCTAGCTGCTGAATCTCACGAAGTAAATCCCTGCTCGCTGACGTCTTGGGCGAGCTGGTTGACTACTTGGAGAAATGGATTTCCCAGGAGAAATGGATTTCCCAGTAGGGGTTTGCGCATATCACCTGTATAGTAGTTGGATGCGTAGGTTACCGGGCATGTTCTCTCCAGTTACCACTGTATTTAACTGTTGTACTTGTCACCTTTCAATAAAGCATATAAAACGTTGATAAACAAGGCTTTCCCGTGACTGTCAATGTGATTGCCATTTGCCCTGCTGTTCCAGCAGTTCAGTAAAATCTGGAAGGGAGCGGAAGGGTTGGCCAAAGTAGGCTAGGCACACCAGTGGTTGGCTGTAGAAGTGACAGGAATCGCAGGCATACTTCCTGGCACTATGCTGTTTGGCTAAGCCAGAGCCAGTGAAGGAGAGGCTCTGTTCTCTTGTGACCTGGATAAGCCACTTCACCCTCGTGGATGGCTAGGATAGTATCTTCAGATCCCCCATTTAAAGTTGTAAGTGTTTATGTAGAACTTGATCACCTGTAGTTTCTGAACTGAGAAGAAATGAGCCCGATTATCTGAGTTCCCAGTTAGGAGCAAACGTAGGAGTGGGAATGTGGTTACTGTGAAGCAGGCGGCCATCTTTCCTACAAGGGAATGAGGTGCCTGTCCCTCGGAGAGGAATTCTGTTCATAGATACTATTCTGGGGGTGTGGTGAATGTACTGGACTTGAGGCAGGTTGGGCCTGGTACTTTAATCCCTCTTGGATGATGTGTAAAGTAGCTCAGAATAAAGACGGAGCCGAAAGCAGGAGTAAGCAGGGTCCCGGAGACAACAGGCTAGACTTGGCTTTGTAGTCAGGAACTGGGCAACAGCTCTTTGACCTGGTGGGACTTGGGGCATGCGCATTCTCTTGAGGCTCATCCAAATCCTGGATTCTTCGATTATAATTGTGGAGAGTTTGAAATCTCCATTAAAACTCCCATGAAACTTTGGTATCTTGATAATTATATACAAATTAATAATTATTTAAATCAAGATGTGTTTTCATGCCCTTTCTCGCCTTTGTAAATACAGGGCATACTTTATTGACTGCTATTTAAGCATAAGGGACATTTTGCTACTTGCTTCCAGACCTCACCTAGGCTGTTTTTGGCCTGTGGGTTACCGTGTAATTCATTGCCTCACGCGCCGTGTTCCATGGAGCAGGAGCAATTTCTAAAGCGGAATGAGATGTAGGATGAGCACTGGGTGTTCGTGACGTCGTCAGCAGGACAGACGGCAGCACAGCAAAGGAGAGGCAGAAGGGAGGGATTTTACATGATTTTAACGAATGCCTGCTTTTGGTTTCAAATTAACAATCTTCAGAATTCAGGAGCTGTGCTTTGGTTTTTGCATGCCTAAAAGCAAAATTTTACTTTTTCATCTTGTGGTGAAGGTAGCATGCCAGAATCAGGTTTAAATTTGCTCAAGAAATGTTAATTATAACCATAATTAGAAATGAATTTCAGTGCAAGCACTACTGTCCCTCAGGCTGTGGGAAATAAGTAGTTGAAGCTGCTGGACCCCGTGATATGACTGCATTTAGATGTCCATTTCAGATCCATTTGGACAGTAATTCAGCAGTAAGATTAGAAACAAGCAGAAAATTAAATTTCCTCATAGATAACATAGGCTGAACACTGCCCACCGACAGAACTGGGGAGCAGATTGTGTGGTAAGGTTCCCACTCTGGTGTGTGGGAGAAAGACAGTAGCTGCTCTTCATGCTGTGGGAACCAGCTCTTTGATCTTTGGAGGGGACAGGAGCTCCTTGGACCTGCTTTCCCATTCATAAAGTAAGGATTGGGCAAGATCTCTTTTAAGACCGGTTGCCTAAACTTCAATTCAAATCAGAAAAGCATTTCTGGAGACTGGGCACAGGTTCCTGTACGGTGTGGTAGGTTCTTTAGATAATAGGAGTATCATCTTCTCAGAGATTCTATAGTCAGCAACCTCTGTCAGATGGGTGGGTAGGTGGATGGATGGATGGATGTGTGTGTGTGTGTGTGTGTGTGTGTGTGTGTGTGTGTGAGAGAGAGAGAGAGAGAGAGAGAGAGCTTTAAGAGCTCTTGTTAGTGGGTGTGGAATACCTGCCAGCTGAAGCAAGAAGATCTTGAGTTCAAGGTCATCCTGTGCTATATAACAAGCCATCCCTAAGAAAAAAAGAAAAAGAAAAAAAAAGTTTGGTGGGTGGGTAACCATGCCTCATGGTAGGATGGCCCTACTCCCTAGCTGACCCAGGGACCAAGACTGTGACTATGGATGTGTATGCTACAAGGTTACAGCACACATTCTCTGAATTTCCAGGAACAGCATATATTTCAGTAAAGATGGTCTCCATTGCTTCCTAAGAGCTCAGTGCCTTTTGTTACAGGAGCTTTCAGGGTGGCCAGCCACACTGGTTTGCTAGGGTCTTCCCAGAACGTAGAACACCCAGTTCTAAACACTGGAAAGTTCCAGGCAAACTGAGCCATGGTGGTTGCCTTAGGTCCCATTGTCTTCTCCTTTCTTGCACCTTCCTTGGGGGTTAAGTGCCATTTTGAGGCTTGGATTTTGTTCCAGGTGAGTGCTGAAGGGTTTGAATTATGCCAAGTTGGCCCAGAAGAAAAGCATTTTCAACGTCCCGCTGGCTTTCTTCCCCTTCTTCAGATGGAAGACCTAGTGACCATGGAGCTGAAACCCTTAAGATCCTGGATGACAGATGACCAAAATAGAATGCCCTCCCATACTGTCCAGAACCAGGAGGTTCAGCTCTAGAAGCAAGCATGTTTTCACCACTGAATAGTTCAGAATCTTCTGCCCTGGTAGCTAACATAGACGAGTATCCCAAAGTCAGGTGTTGCTGACAAACACCCTAAACTTCTGTTGTAATGGGTCATTGCTTGAGAGACTGAGATCCATCCTGCAAAGTGGCAAAACATTTCATAGAACCCTTGTCTGTGGTAGTGTAGAAGGCCAACCATGGGCTTTCAGAGTGTGTACCTCTGAGGGGCCCGTCGATGATGGAAAGTAGGTCACTATGTTACCCCTCCTATTTCGGAGAAGGGGGCTCAGGGTGGAGTTGTTTTATACATAGAAGAAGGGATATATGTTGCAAGAACATGGGGCTGTCTAGTATTGAACTAGTCCATCACTTCTAGATACCCCCTTGAGGGCAGTAAGACTAAAGTGTCCACACCCACGTCCAGTGTTGACGAAGGCCCAGCTAGGCAATTCTTTCACTTGCAGCAAAGGTCAGGTTCAGACAATGGGTTTGACTCCTGGAATGGGCCTTTGTTTTAGACAGTGTTCCTCAGACAGTGCCACTGATGGAGGAAGGGGAGGGATAGAATGGAAACTGGACGTACGCAGAAGCCCTTCCCAGCACAGGGAGCTAACTGTAAAGGATAAAGCGATACCTACTCGTTTTTCCAAGGGGGTTTTATTGTTAAGGAAAAGAAGCCAGTCCAGACTTCGACATTTTCACAGCAAAACCTTCCAACAACCCTCAGGCCCCTGCACTCTTGGGAGCTGGGAGTGTGTACAGCGACTGTCTGGATAGCTGTTTAGGTCCCGAGAAGTACAGTCTCTTCAACACTTTTACACACGTGGGAGACACTAGGCAAGAAAACTCTAGCGGTAAGAATCTGGGACTTTGGAAAACAAAGTGGCAGCGTTTTCTTTCCTAGAGACAAATTGGAATCTACCAGACATGTATTTAACCTGGAACCAAAGGATTGCTACGAATGTGATCCCACCCAAAACTGTAGACTTATTTACAACTATTCTATGTGTGTACAATTTGTTTGTTTTATTTTGGGTTTTTCGAGACAGAGTTTCTCTGTAGCTTTGGCTGACCTGTACCTCACTCTGTAGACCAGGCTGACTTGAACTCACAGAGATCCTCCTGCCTCTGCCTCCTGAGTGGAGTATTGGGATTAAAGGCGTGCACCACCACTGCCCAGTGCGATTCTTATTTTTAAACTCAACTGTAGCATTCTCTGGCATGACCTTTGTAGATGACAGTGTCACGTCACAATGTCAGCAGTTTGGGATCACCTGGATCAGACAGGGCACATCCCTGCTGTCAGGCAAAGACTTCCTCCCAAAGCCTGCTCTTCGGGCTTCATGGTTGCTCACGACTGCGGCCAACGATTTGTTTCCTTGCTGGCAGTGAGAATGTCTTTCCAGACCTTCCACCCAGAGCCACCGCGGGGGAAGTGCTGACTTACTATTTCCTGGCTTGATTCATATGATTTTCCCATGGACGTCCTTGATGATCTTTCCCCTGCAGCCAAACCAGTTGGAAGGCGGCTGCTAGCCTTACCAGCCTGGGGCACTGGACAACTGATGGAGCATCCTTGCCCCCATAGTCTCAACTGAAACTTCTCACTGTCCTAAAAGATCAAAAAACACACTTCTATCGTTAATTTAGACATACATTACATTTTTAGGCTAGTAACTAGTACACAAACCTATATAGGTTTGTATAAATTATTATTTACACAGTATGTAATTGTGTAATTATTACACTGTGTGAAATTATTACAAAGAAATAATGTGAATTAATGGGTTATATAGTGCAAATCAAGCATGTCAGAGTCTGGTAGCAGAAATAGATGAATATATCTAAAAGATAATTTGTGTGCGTGTTTGTATATGTGTACATGTGTGCATGTATGTCCTTGTGGAAGCCAGAGGTCAATACTGCTCTTCTCTTGCTGTTACTCCCCACCTTATTTTGTAACAAAGGATCTCTCATTGAACTTGGAGCTTACCACTTGGCTAGACTGACCGGCCAGCAAACTCAGAGGGTTGGCCTGTCTTCCTCTTCCCCAGCTCTAAGGTTACAGATGTGTGTAGGATCCGAACTCAGGTCCTCATGCGTGCGCAATAGGCATTTTACCTATGAACTCATTCCCCTCCCTGTCCATAAAAGACTGTGTGTGTGTGTGTGTGTGTGTGTCTTGCGAACGCGCGAGACAGACAGATGGACAGATGAGCAAACCAGGTCTCCTGTAGACCCAGGCTGGCCTCCAGCTTGTTAAGTAGATAAAGATGACCTTGAACTTCTAATCGTTCTGCTGGGATTATGGGCCTGTGCCTCCACACCCAGTTTATGCAGTGTTAAGGGTCAAACTCAGGGCTTCTTGCACTCCAAGCAAGCACTCTACCAACCGTGACCAGCCCTTGAAAGAGAATCTTGAGTTTGACTTTGAAAAAAAACTATACAATAATCTTTGGCATAGTTATCAAAATAATTGTCTCCCTGTATGGTAGGGATGAAAAACATTATGCAATGAGAGTGTGGTTCACTTTGAAAAACACCACTGGCAAGTCATTGGCTGCCATCAAAGGTCAGACTGTTGGTTTGGGGTCATCTCCATCCCACTGGCCTGATGTGGCTTCCGGATGTATTTTTTTGTTGTTGTTGTTGTTTGGTTGGTTTTTTTTTTAAAGTCAATTAGTGACATTCATCCTGATGTGAGGTATTGGTCTGAGCTGAAGGAGTCTTGAGTCTAATTCCCTCGACAGTAGCTAGCTGCTGCAGGTCGTGAGTGCTGTTCACCTTGGACCAGGTTTGACCTCTCAGCCACTGAGGCCCTATGGTGGCCTCCACCATCCGCCACTGGTATGTACCACTCATTCACATCATACCTGGCACAGGTAGGCACTTGAAATTGTATTCCAAAACCAGATTATAACTAATTCTTTTTTAGTGTGTGTGTGTGTGTGTGTGTGTGTGTGTGTGTGTGTGTGTGTGTGTTTCGAGACTGGGTTTTTGCTGTAGCTATTGAGCCTGTCCTGAAACTTGTCCTATAGACCAGGCTGGCTTTGAACTCACAGAGATCCACATGCCTCTGCCTCCTGAGTGCTGGTCTTAAAGGCATGCACCACCACCGCTAGGCAAGATTCATTTGAGGTGGGGGGTGCATGCTGTTCATACATGTGGGTCAGAGAACTGTGGGGGTTGGGTCTCTCCCGCCGTGTGGGGCTGTGGGTGATAACTCAGGTCACCAGGCTTGGCAGCAGGGCTTTTATCCACTGAGCCATCTCATCTGCTCGAATAGCTGACTCAGTGATTTGGGGCTGAATCTTGTAACAGTTCATATGATTCGGCATCTTAAAGGAGAGAAAAACAACTTATTGTCGTAACTATTGGATTTTGCTTTGCTCATTGGGCTAATTGGAGATGAGCAGAGTTGGAGATTTGCCTTGGCAGATCTGAAATGGCTGACCCAGGCTCTGTCTTGAAACCCACAGTCTCCTCCCAGGAAAAGGAAAGTGGAAGTCATTTCTTATTACATGTATTGTGCTCTTACTGTGTGCTAAGTGTTTTCAAGAGAGCATCTTTTATTCTTCACACCAGAAAAGAGAAGTCACTTGCCACTGTGTCAATGATAGGACACAATATAGATGACCCAGGGCTGGAGAGATGGCTCAGTGGTTAAGAGCATTGCCTGCTCCTCCAAAGGTCCTGAGTTCAATTCCCAGCAACCACATGGTGGCTCACAACCATCTGTAATGAGGTCTGGTACCCTCTTCTGGCCTGCAGGCATACACACAGACAGAATATTGTATAATAAATAAATAAATAAATAAATAAATAAATAAAACAATATAGATGACCCAAATCACATTTGTCCCATACCAAAATCTGGAGCCCAAGCAGGCAATTATATTTGCCAAGTAGTGCCCATCTGGGGGTTCTGTAACCATCCCAGAGCTGGCATTCTATCCCCCTTGGTTTATGCCCCAAAGAGAGATCACGTGGAAGCAGTTTGGGGCTAGCATGGAATTTCATCCCTTCCGGCAAACAGCAATACATAAGATGCTCCTGCCTCAAGCTCTTATGAGGCTATCAAATCACTGGACCAGCAAGAGCCCATGGAACCGTGTCCCCTAAGGAGCCAAAAGGGAAGACAAGTAGATGCAAGAGCCAGAAGATCTGCAGGCGACTATTAAATCCCAGATTGAATCACACCCCCTTGCCCTGCCTGATGTGGCCTCAGCTGACTACACAGCAGAAATGGATCATCTGTGTAGCATGAATAATAAAGACCCAGAGACAGCTGAAGGGCAGAAAAGCAAAACAGCCAAGCCACTAGAGAAGTCTTACTTCTACCAAGGCCGGGTGACAGCAGACGGAGCCTCCCACTCCTCCTGCCTTATATTCCCTTGTAGCTCTGGGATTAAAGGTATGACTCCCTAGTACTCACATTAAAGGTGGGAGCCACCACCGTTGGATCTGTTTCTGCATTGATCTTGTGTAGCCCAGGGGGGCCTTAAACTCGCAGGGATCCATCTGGCTCTGTCTCCCAGATCCTGGGACGAAAGGTGTGTGACACCACTGCCTGGCTTCTAGTGGCTTGACTTTGCCTCCTCATCTTCGTGCAAGCTTTTATTAAAACACAAATAAAATGTCACTATACATCTGTATTTCCCAATCCCATATAGATACTTGACAGAAAACCCAGTGCGAGGGGATTAAATGGTTCTGTTTGCAATGTTACTGCTTATTTGTTCATTCGTGAAACTGGCATACTAATTAAATATCAGCACTGCACCATGCCTAGGGAGGCCCCAAGGTGCTCTGAGTACCAAAGAGGAAAAGACAAAACCAAACACTTTTGCCTTTGAGTCCTAATCCCAGGTCAGTGGTCAAATATATTGGGAATCCTTATAATGCTATATGAGGGACCATTTACTAAAGTGTGGGCGACATTAATTCTCTCAAGGTGGGTTTGGAAAGGTTGGAAGAGGCTCAGGGGAAGAAGCTTCGCCCTGCAACTTACTTGTTGAGGGAAGAAGGGCCACACTCTCCATTGTTGGCTCCTCCTGCCTTTGGGAGGCCTCATGTGAGGGCAGAACTGGCCACGGGTAGCATGGATACACCTGGTCATAGGGACCCAGCTTGGTCCTATCAGGATGAACTTCAGCCATGATCCTTGTGTACCCCTCCTCATCCTGCTCCTCTTGGACATCTCTGTGGGACTCACAGGTAGATCTACAATAGATAGAGCTGACAGACAGCTGGACTGAGCTGTGACTCCATGGTTTCATTCCCTCAGTAACCCATAGGCCCTGCAGCCCCGTCTCTACCCTGGGGTGTGGCTCTTCTCTCTGCACTGGTTTCAATTAGGCTATCTGTGGTTAGCAAACTACAGGGTCCCCAGTGAATAGGGGTCCTTCCTCTGTTCTCTGAGAAATGACTGTATGCAGTAGCAAAGATTTAGGGGGATAAGTAAATATTCTAGGGCTCAGAACAAGTATAACCCGGAGGAGATAACTGGGGATGGAACCTAGGGCTGAGGAGACAGAAAGAGGGATCAACAAAGGAGACTAAGCAGGAAATAGCAAGTGTGAGAGAGGCAAGCCCAAAGAGCTCTAGAAGTCTGGAAGTGTGCCTGACCTTAGGATGAACGCAAGAGGTGAGCTTAAGTGTCTTCAAAGGTTGTCGAGTAACGTGTTGGGTGATGAGTTTAGATGCATTAAAGCAAAACCCAACTGGAGGGGCATGGTCCATGAGGTAAAAAGGTCAAAGGAGATGGGAGGAGACAGCAGAAACCAGCATGCTAAGGACCCAGCTCAGAGAAAGAAGTGGAAAAACAACTAGAGAGGGGAAGTGAGGGAAAATGGAAAGATAGAGGATAGTTTGGGTGTTTACGAATCACAGATATTAAGATTGGCAGCTGTTGGTGGGGCAAGAAGACATCAGAACCACGAGGTGGGGAACCGGCAGCTTCTCAGAGCCAGCAGGGACACATACAGGTGGGTGCAAATGTGCATGGACTTGCAGGAGCACAGATGAGGATGTCTTGTGTGAATCAGGAGGTGGGGTCTGCCAGGATGCGATGCTCAGAAGGCAAGGCTGGGAGGGCACTTGGGGAAGGCAGAGGAGAGACTCAGGATTCACAGATGGAAACATTTGAAAGTGATGGCTTTGGATTCCAAAAGTAAATCTATACCTTGAGGTTGCCCTTGCGAGCTTCAACTCACAGTTGACAATTCCCAAAATTAATGGCCTGGAGACTGAGC
The DNA here is from genome assembly GCF_982192425.1 of Myodes glareolus. Classification (NCBI taxonomy): domain Eukaryota; kingdom Metazoa; phylum Chordata; class Mammalia; order Rodentia; family Cricetidae; genus Myodes; species Myodes glareolus. Next base: position 41,861,473 of record NC_142037.1, read on the forward strand.
TCTAGGATTGGCGCCTGGGTGGGCAAAGGGCAGGATGCGTTTGGTTCAGCCAGGGCACCATATATTCAGGATGTCTTTCAGTTCCCATGAGAGCAAATGGAGCCTGGTGCTGGGAAGAGAATATGGTTTGTGCGGAAGGCTCTTCTGGGCCAGCAAGCAGGGACGCCCACAGAATCACACAATGGATCACCTGGCTATGAGTAGGTGAGCCACGAAGCAGCTTCCAGCTCCACCCCTTGCTCAGCCTTCAGAGAAGGGACAGTGAATCTCAGAGGTGTGGTGTCACTTACGCGCGCGTGATCACAGTCAGTGTTGAGCAGCCCTGAACCGCAGCCGATCAGAGAGATGCCCTGAGGAAAGGAGAGACCCTCATCTGTTTGCTCATTCCTTCCTCTTTCTTCTTTTAGCTTCGTATAGCCTTTTAGGTATTTGGGTCACAAATACGGTTATGGCTTGGTCCCTGCCTTTAAACAACATCTGATTACTGACGTGACGTAGCCATTGGGTGAATTATCTGAGATGTTGAGGGGTGCAGAAAGCTCTAACAGAAGGCTGCTTAAACTGAGAACTAAGCAGAAGGGGACCTTCCCGTGGCAGGGGTGGGGTGGGGCGGGGTAGCATGCCTGTGGGCCTTGACAGATGAACCGGGAGGGATTTGGTAGAGTTGGTTTGAGAAGGAAATGGCCTGGGGGGGCAGAACTTGAGCGAGTGGGAGCCCGGTCTTGAAATCGTGTTCCCGTGGGGTGGGAGACATAGGCGGAGAGATCTTGGAGGAAGAGTGCCATTTCACTCCTGGGAGCTGCAAATCTATCCATGGAGAAGTCATTTGCTAAGAAATGGAGGAAGCAGAGCCCTGAGCAGACAAGCTAGGTTCTGGGATGGGGGGGCAGAGGGGAGGGAGGCTATTTCTCCTCACAACCAAGAAGGCTCAGGATCCCAGAGGCAAGTCAGACTGCTGAGAACAATGAAAATTAAAAGTGACAGAGCAAATATCTGCAGGGGGGAGTGTGGGGCTGGGGGAGGGGAAGGGGATTAACTTCTGGGAAGGGCATCAGGGCTAGGATGGAGAGAGATGTGGAGGGTTTTGACAGAATGGGCTGGGAGTCACAGAATGATGAGAACTCTCGGGGAGGATGATTAATTATTCTGATAGAATTTATACCTTAGGGAGGGAGTGTCCATGGATTTCAAAGCAATGAGCAGCTAGCTGCATTTGAGTGTTTCCTGATTTCTCAGAACTGAGGCCCCCTTCCTCTCAACTGACAGTCGGCGACTGTCTTAGGATGGGCTGCCTTGGTATGTTGTTGGATGGCAACTTGCAGAATGATGCTAAGTATTGACTGGATGAATGGATTGATGGATGGATAACTGGAAAAGGGAAATAAAATATCCAAAGAGTAACTACTAAGCCTTTAAAGTAAATTCTGGGAATCTAAAATAGAAATCTTTCATGCACAAAATCCAAAACTTAGGTTTCTTGGCCATGAACCCCCATCCCTGATGTCTTTGAAACCCACTGTGGTAGCATGAATGTAATCAGCCCTCATAAGCTCATAGGGAGTGCCACTATTAGGAGGGATGTGTCACTGTGTGGGTGGACTTTGAGGTTTCATATGCTCAAGCTATGCCCAATGTGTTAGTTCACTTCCTGTTGTCTGCAGGCCAAGACGTAGGACTCTAAGCTCCTTCTCCAGCACCATGTCTGCTGGCACACCACCATGTCACACCATGATGACAATGAACTCAACCTCTGAAACTGTAAGCCACCTCAGTGAAATGCTTTCCTTTATAAGTGATGCTGTGGTCATGGTGTCTCTTCACAGCAGTAGAAACCCTAAGTACGACACCCACAGAACCAACCCTTCTTCAAAGTTTTCAAGTTAAAATGAGACGTCCAGGACCAAGAAGAAAACTTTTATTTTGAAATACATTAAGCATAATATTTTAAGAAATAAAGACCCTATGGTGCTAGAAATCCTTATTTATTAGCATCCTAAGTAACAAGGTCTAGGAGCAGGTTTCAAGGGTGACTGTAATTTTGAAGCAGGAATGGGTTTAATGACATTTTCAACCACCTAACACAAGTGTAACAGGACCGGAAGCAGCTGTGTTGCTTCCGGAGACTACTGCCGATGTGGTTGTGATGTAAATGCTGCCCAAGGAGATGCTGGCAAAGAGGAATGAAACCAGATGTTTTTCCCATCTGCACTGATGCAGCGGCTGAGTCCCTGAGTTGGTGATGAGCTTCTGTCTGCAGCTGTCATTTTCAAGGTGGCTCTTGTGGTCTTGAGGAGAAGGCACACTGAGGTGGGGCCCTTGTGAGCCTGCAACAGGAAGCAGAGATGTGTTGTGTCACTAGTAAGGTCATCACCAGCTCCCCTGAAGATTCTGCTGGGAGCATGCCTTGTTTCCATGAATGACTTTCAAAGACGGAAGCGATGAATTTGTGTCTGAAAGGGGGCGGGGGCACCACTTTTATTTCAGACAGTGGCACTTCTCCATGAAGTCCAAGTTCCCATCACATCCGTCACCTGTCTCTGCCTCTAAGTGTGCGGGGACAATGAAGACAAGTTGCAGAAATAAAATAATGAAGAGAAAAAAAAAATGAAGAAGCAAGAGAGATGACAAAGGAAGACGGGAGGGAGGGAGGGGGTGGTGGAGAGGAAAGAAGAGGAGAGGGGAGGGAAAGGAAGGGACTAGAAGGGGAGGGAGAGAAGAATGGGAGGGAGGAGTGGGGTGGGGAAGAGGAAATAGGAAAGTGCTGCAAGCAAAGGAAATGTTTGGGCGTGATAAGGCCCCAAGCCCCTCCCTGCAGATTCTTCCTTGATTAAGTAACAGCAGCCTGTCTGGTTGTTAAACTGGGTTCATGCAGTGAAACTGGGTCTCTGTTTGCTAGGCTACCACTGTGGCTGGGAGGTGGTCATATGAATGAGGGCCTGCTCCTGGCTTGCAGACCCCTAGAGTTTTAGTGGGAACCCTTCCCTTTCCAGAGACCTCCCTTCCCTCCTTGTGCTGGTTTGAATAAGAATATCTCCCACGGGCTCATATATTTGAATGCTTAGTCATCAGGGCCCTACTTTCTAAGGAATAGGCGAGGTGGCCTTGTTGGAGTAGGTGTGGCCTCGTTGGAGGAAGTGTGTAACTGGGAGTGATGGGCTTTGAGGTTTCAAAAGTCCATGCCAGTCCAGTGTCTCTCTCTTCCTGTTGCCTGTGGAGCTGCATGTAGAACTTCTACCTACTTCTCTGGTGTCATGTCTGCCTGTGTGCTGCCGTGCTCCCCCTGGTGATGATAATGAACTAAACCTCTGAACTGTAAGCCAGCCCCAGTTAAATGTTTTCCTTTGTAAGAGTTGCTGTGGTCATGGTGTCTCCTCACAGCAGTAGAAGCCCTAAGGAAGACTCCCTCCTTCTCTCCCAGGAGAGGCAAGGGTGGCGGCCTTTGAAGTGTTTGTCAGCAGGGTCCAGATGGCTCCAGACAAGGAGTGCAGAGGCACCCCTGATAAGACTTTAGCCTCCTGGAGTCTGCTAGCCTGCTAACATCGATGTCTGGAATTCCAGATGTGGTGTTCTGGCCCTACCAAAAACAAAAAAACTGCTTCCAGAGATTGTTTGCATCTTCAGTATAAACATTTTTAGTACCTTCGTGTCTTTGCTCCGCAAATATTTATTAAGCGTCTTCATCAGATACAGTTTGGTGTGTGGCTCCCTCTTGGAACCCCAAGGCTCGTTATCCGACGTCAGAGGCCATCTGTTTCCCTCCATTTGGTTAAGGGAGGTCCTTCAGGTAAAGCGGGTGGACAGTGAAGGGAGGGACCCTTGTCTCAGCTCAGAGGATGCTGTCCTGGGGTGGTGCCAGGAGGCGAAGGGCAGCAAGAGTGACTGCAGGGGACCAGGCAGGGCCATGGGCTCCGCAGGAGAAAACTGTGCTGTGGTGTCTGGGACAGCGCAGCAGGGTTTTACACCCACAGGAAGACTGTTCTGAGAAACAGACCCGACAGGAGATGCACAGATGTCTAGGAGGTGATTGGTCACACAATTAGGGATGCCAGGACTCTCCACTATCGTCTCCCTGGAGAACAAGGGAAGACACAGACGTGAGAACCACAAGCAGTGGCTAGGAATGGATGTGTCCCTCAAGGGATAGAGCAAACACTTCCTTCCATTTTCTCTTTGTTCTCCTCAGACCCTCAGTGGGCTGGATGGTGCCATCTGTGTTATCAGTTCAAAAGCTGATCTCTTTCCAGAAACATTCTCAGAGACACCCCGAGGAGTAACAGTTCATTGACTCCCTGGGCTAACCCAGTCACGTTGACACATGAAATCAACCATAATGCCATTTGTTCCTTCCTTCCTTCAGCTGTGTCTGAAGAGTTCTTTGGGGGCTGGGAGATGGCTCTGGTGGTAAAGAGCGGCTAAGCAAGCGTGAGGACCTGAGTTCAATTCCAAGCACCCTGAGCATGGTGGTGCATGTTTGTAACCCCAGCACTGGGGGCTTGGGCAGAGCAAACCCTGAAGCCAGCCAGCCTACCTGAATTAGTGAGCCCCAGGTCCCAGAGAGTGATATTGTCTCAAAAAACAAGATAGTTTCTGAAGAGCAACATCTGACATGAACTCTGGCCTCCACACATATGTGGATGTGCCTTTATATACATGTGCAAACACACACATACACCACATGAACACACATACACATTCTCTCTCATTCTCTGTTTCTCAACACACAGACACACACACACCATATACGCACATATACACACATACCCCCCACATTTATATATTCTCTGAGCCTCTCAATACACACCACACACACACACACACACCATACACCACACACAGACACACACACACACACAAACATACATACACATTCTCTCTCACTCTCTCAACACATGCCACACACACACCACACACACAAACATACACCACACACACACACACACACAAACATACATACACATTCTCTCTCACTCTCTCAACACATGACACACACACACACACCATACACCACACACACACACACACACACACACAAACATACATACACATTCTCTCTCACTCTCTCAACACATGACACACACACACACACAGCCGTTTCTTGTGTAGCTATTCTATAGTTCATGTAGCTCTGACTACCATCAAGATGGCCTCTGCTGTCTGGAAGAAGACAGAAAAACAGACAAGTGTGGTGGATGCAGTAGAGAGTGATGGAGCCAAGAAGGTCGCACACGCTGTCCCGAGGAGCTGGAGGAGGGCAGGGCTCCAGGCAGAAGAAATACTGGAGAGGCAGAGTACTATAAAACAGCACTGTTGGGTTTGGGGAATGGGGTTTTACAGTTAAAATGGATCACCACCGGAATCCAATAACAGGGCAGGCAGCAGGCTCTGGGGTCACCGAGAGAGCTGACAGACAGACAGCGGATGCTCAGACACAGCTTTAGAAGTCCTGGGTTACTATGGTGGGCCGGGTTGAGTGAAGATGGGGGCCTTAACAGAAAGCCGTACTTGACACTGTAGCACAGAGTTGGTAATTGGCCATGCGTGGTTGTGGCATGTCTGGAAGGAAAGAGGAGCCCTGAGGTTGGAGAGATAATACGCGTGTAGGCAGGATGTTAAGGGTAAGGTAAGGAAAGAAAGCCCTATGATGACTATGCTATAATAGGGCAACCGAGTTTGCAGGGGTGAGGAGGCTTGGGATAAAGATGGTCTTGGGGAGCTCAGAGGACACTGGGATTGGGGTTTGGAGCTCGGGAGGGAGGGCAGACCAATTCTGAGCCAGAGTTGAGCTTCCCAGACTTTGCTGTCCTGGTGAGGGGACCCACTGTGGAGCCAGGGCCAGGCAGCGGAGCGATTCCTGTGCCAGCTCCTGTAACTCTAGGCACTTTGTTTTCCTTTTTTAGGTCTTGGTTTCCTCCACGGGAAAGGGCCAATGGCTTAAGCTTGCGGTGAAGGTCACACAGGATTGTGCACACAGAAGCGTTCAAGGCAAATTAGCTGCTGATTGGAGCCCTTCATGGCTGAAGGTTCTGACGGATGGTTTGGCTCAGCGGGAGCCTGAGCCGGGAGAGGCCTGAGACAGTTTGGAACCTGAGCCAGTAATCATGTTCCCTCAAGGGGCTGGGAATATAGTCAGTTGGTAAAATGTTTATCTAGCATGTGTGAAGCCTAGGGCTTGATCCCCAGCACCACGTTAAACGGAAGTATAATCCTAGCTTTTGGGAGAGAAGTAGAGGCAGGACGTTCAGAAGTTCTAGGGCAAACTCAACTACATAGACGGAATAAATGGTGGCTCAAGAGAAACCAGAAGGTGACTGTGGAGGCAGGACTCACTGAAGACAGCTTGCAGAGATGTAGCCGGTGACGTGCGAATTTCCCGGAGAGGGGGATGGGGAAACGGTGCGTTGACGATCTTCTACTTGCCAAGGGCAGATGTGGAAATGCCATTTATTGCAGCTTCAAGTAAGTCACGCCCATAAGAACCAGTGACATTGTTGGACGTGAACACAAATTGAACCCTAGAAAGAGAAGGTGGGGTGTGGAACCCATCTGCAGATCCAGGGGACACATTCTGTGGGAAAGGTTACAGCGCTGCCAGGCTTACTGACTGGTCCTGAATCATCCTCAGAGTGGACAGATAACAGACAAGAAGAAGGTTTCATGGCAACAGATCAGAGATGCTGAGCTGGAAAGTTTGTGTGGGAACTCCTATGCTAAGCAGTCTCGGAATGTTAGGGAGTCATGGTAACCCTCACCAGCCTTCCACAAAGAGTGATCACTACCTTGAGTCTCTCTCCTCACCACTCCCAGATTGTAATGAACTTAGAAACAGTGTGACCCTGCTCTTTCCTTAATTCTTCTCTGGTATTTGTTCATCTACTTGCTTGAATCCAGAGAAATAGGGGATTACCATTCTCAGATTCAGGATGTTACAGTAAAGCTTCATGACGGAAGCCCAAATTATCAGTCATCTAAAAAGAGTTTTCCACTTGTGAAAATATTTACAAGCCTATTAAAAAGCAACTCAGAGCTGACGTGGACAGAGATTTACAGAACAGAAAACTGCCCTCAGCCCTCCATAACTATGACTTCTACATCCACGGATTCAACCCGGGATAGAACGCATTTGGACAAAGCATCCATGCTGAACATGTCCGTACTGATAACCTTTTATCCCATTGTCAGTATTCCATAAGCAATAAAGGATAATGACTGGACAGTATTTTCATAGTGTTAGATATGATAAGCCGTCTAGAGATCCTTTAACATATGCAAGATGATGGGAATAAAATCTTATGAAAACACTAAGCCTTTTTATGTAAGAGACTGAGTAGCTATGGACTCTGGGATCTACAGGAGCTCCTGGGAATTCCAATCCCCACAGAGATGAGGGTTAATTAGATTCCACATGAGTCATGATTGTGACATGGTTGGGTAGGAAATCCTTAAAGCCTTCCAGCTATGTTCATAAAACTTGATTACGGTGCTGCCCCTTGGGCCTGCTCCAGATGGAGTTCTACTGTGCACCCCCGTGTCTTCTTAGAGAAGTTGGGGAGTTGAGTATGCTTTGAGGGGATGGTGACTGGGAAGGGCAAGACCCTCTCGATGTCCCATCCACCTTGTCTCTCAAACCAGGACTTGGTACTCATTCTAGACTCTTTCTTCATTCAATGTATCTTAGATCCAGGCACTGGAGCTATTAGATCTATGCCCTTTGCTATCCACAGCGGCGTTCTGGTGCCCATGTGTCTCCCACAAGCTTCTGTCCCATCCCTTCCCCCAGGGTTTGTTCCCTTCCATCCCTTGCTTAACACAGCTCTCAGGTCAGACTTTCAGAAGTTCATATGTGTGTCATTCCCTGTAAAATTTTTTGTGTTTTTTGTTTGTTTGTTTGTTTGTTTGCTTGCTTGCTCGTTTTATAGTTTTTTGAGACAGGGTTTTCTCTGTAGCTTTTGGAGCCTGTCCTGGAACTAGCTCTTGTAGACCAGGCCTCAAACTCACAGAGATCCACCTGCCTCTGCCTCCCAAATGCTGGGATTAAATGTGTGCACCACCACCATCCGGCTTCCCTGTTATAATTCTTAGCATACATCTGTATGGTCACCACCTGGCCGGAGGTTTTCATGATCTTTCCTAAGCCCACTGTTATAGCCTAGTGACATCTCTCCTTTTTCAAGTATTTTAGACGGTAGGCAGGCCACACGCCCAATAGGTTCTTAGTGTGCCAAGTGCCTTCTCATCTCCACCTCACTACACCACACTTTCCTCTGCATGAAGAGTTAGGACAGAGACCCAACTCAAACTCTCTCAGAAGGAGATCATATTAACCCCCACACAGTAACCCATACACACAGGCTTAATTTCAACACTGACCCATGTATTTGAGACATGGTCCCTAGGGTGAACTACTGGGAAGTGGTAGAACCTTTAAGAGTTGGGGACTACTGGAAGATGTTTATGTCACTGAAGTTATGTCCTTGAAGGATGTTGTAAGAACCTAGTCCTTCAGCCTCCTGAGCATCAAGTAGGCAGTTTAGATCAGTTGCTGCTCCAATCATAATGTATGGTTTTCCCCCAGACCTAAAGCAATAGGACCCATCAGCTGTACACTAGAAATCCCAAAACCTTGAGCCATAAAGAGACTTCTTCTCTCTTCAAGGTGGCTGTTTCAGATCTTATAACAGAAAGATAACACAAGACCCAAATACAAAGCCCAGAATGTAAAATGTATCCCAGCAAGGAGAGTTACTAGTCTACCCTCAGTTTCCCTTAGTAAAATGTTAACGGAGCTTGCTGGGAGTGGGGAGACAGCAAAGTTCTTTTTTTGTTTTGTTTTGTTTTTTTCTCAAGACAGGGTTTCTCTGTAGCTTTGGAGCCTGGCCTAGAACTAGGTCTTGTAGCCCAGGTTAGCCTTGAACTCACAGAGATCCGCCTGCCTCTGCCTCCCCAGTGCTGGAATTAAAGGCGTGCGCCACCACAACCTGGCTGACAGCAAAGTTCTATCTTTGCATCCTCTCGGTATCCTGTATTGGGAGGCAATAAACAGTTTTCAGTATAGGAAAAGATGCCCAGAGAGGGCTCTAGAAACTGTGACCTGGGAACGGGGCACACTCACCTGGGTCACGCTGCAGTGGGGACAGGCACCGCTCTGAGATCCTATTGGAACTATGGAGGAAGGGAAGAAGGGAGGCAGCTCTCCAAATGAGAATGCTAGGGACAGGCTCCTCTGTCCCCTCACTGCAGTACTTGTCTAAGCTTCCCTGCCTTGATTCCCCCAAGAATCCATCCTTTATCCTTCCTTCTTCCGGAAGCTCCCAGGAATCTCCCTCTTCCTGTATAAGTTGTTTTGCTGTGGTCATTATTGATTATGTTCTTCCAGTCAACAGAAGCTTCTGGATGCCGAGATTTTATTGGCTACAACGTCCCTTCTACCATCTACATTCACCTCTCTCTGCCAGGCTCTGCCCATACAGACGACATGTCTGGACTGTTTCTCTTCTGCTGAACTTAGGCCCTGTGCTCATGAGCAGACATGAGAGCTAAGCCGTTTGTCTCTCTAGCCACTTCTCTGTAGGCTCCTGGTGGCCAGATGCCTGGTGGACCGGAGGGGACCATCCTCTGTCATGTTTCTTTTCACATAGGCCAGGGTCTGAACACGGCTTCCTTCGCTTGCTCTCTTCGATCTTTTCCTGTGCATCACCCTTTCAGGGTGGCTCTGTCCCCCACTTTCCCACCCTATCCTTTTCTCTCTCCATGGTAAACAGTCACAACAAGCCACCTGCTTCCTGCCAGGCCCCTTGCTGAACACTGGCTTCTGTTCAGCTTTATTGTCCTGGGACCCAGCTCATTGCCTTCCACACCACACGCATTTCAAAAATTAGGGAATTAAGGGATGATTAAACATTGGCTGGTTATATAGGAAAACAGTACTGTGTAGAAAATAAAGACTATTCAGTACTATATGACAAAGGAACTAGAAGAGAAACATTCGAATTGGTTTTTTTTTTCTAAGACTCATAGTAAGGCATGCAGTTCATATTGCAGTGTGGCTTGCACACACAAACACCCCCACACACACACGCACACATACTCACATACACATAACTGGCTGAGAATCTTAGGGGAAAAGGGCCTAGCTTTCTGAAAGAATGACACAATGGAGTACATTCTATTTAATTTTGCTCCATTTCAGTTTTCAATTAACTTCTCATTATGGTGTGTTAAAATGATTTCATGGCTTACAAGGCAACTCAACTGACAGCTGAGAAAGCATCGACCTGGCGACCTTGGTTACTCCCTCCGCAGTGGAGATCACACCATCCCAGCATCTTTAGCAGCATCTTCCTAGTGATGCATTTAATGGCAGCTGGTGTCTTTGTCACAAACAAACAAAAACAAACGTCAACAAACAAGCACAGATATAAAGGCTATCCTGAGGTTTTTGTAAGTTTTATTTAGCGTTGGCCTTTTCTTTAGAAAGGTTTAGCCTGTTTTAAGACTGGTCTAATTTTAGACTTCCCAAAGTAGGCAGGATGCTAATACAAGTGATTTGAGATTTCATGTTCTTCAGAAGGTTGTGCCTGGAAACCATTGGTCTCTGAGCTGGCCAGGTCCAGTGGGTTCTAGAACAAGCCTGAAGAAGGCAGCTCACCATGGATGCTTGCCTGAGAGTCCCTGACCTCTCTCTGTGTGTGTGACCTGATAATGCAAGTGGCTCCTACTTGCCAATGCCTGGTTTTGTTCTATGCTTGACGGGCAAAGCACAATGGCCTGCCTGGCAGGGTTGCCAGGGCCTTCAGCTCCAGTTGCTGCTCAAGGGTCCTTTAGTGTTCCTAACTCTGTCCTGGTCTGCAGGCCTGACCACCACAAAATTGTATGGCTCGCAACTGAGTTATATCTTCTCTAAAAATTCCAATTTCCTCTTCGGATTCACGACCTATCTGTCATTCTCCTGATATCTAAATTATAGAACTAAGTTAAAGGGCAGAAAAGGGCCACTGGTATTTTTTTTTTTAGCTGCCACTTTGAGTCAAATCTATAAACTCTGTGTTCAGGCAGACATCACTGCCTTACAAGGTTCTCGAGAGAGAAACGGAAGAAAATCAAGTCTAGGGTATGTAGACCTGTGACCAGATGGGAGTTTAGTTTCTGTCTCTAAGGGGGAGCCTTGGCAAGCTGTATCACCATCTAGTTACCAGTCATCGACCACTACTAGGTTACCAACCTACAATAGACCAGACACGATGGTAGTGCAGGGCGGAAGACAAAACAGATGCCCTGTCCTTGTGTTCTTGTGCTCTAGTAGGAGAGACCCAAAATAATCAGATAAGCAAGGTCCATATCAACACAGGAGCTGTGTGAAGCACTGTGCAGACACAAGTCTTTGGAGTTGTGTGCAGAGCAGTGTAAGCAAATGCACTTGTGCAGTGCAAACTGTGGCTGCAGTGGTGATGTACCCGCACAGCGGGGCTTCAGGAGGTGATGGTCTTTCAGGCGAGAGAGGAGTGCATTCGAAGCAGAGGGCGCATTCAGTGAGAGGATGGCCATGTGCCGAAGCCCGAGGTGGTGAAGAGGGGACTCTCAGCCAGAGCCGGGGGCAGAGGTCGGTGATTCAGCATGGCAGTCTGAGCAAGCCCTTGTCACCTCCCCTCAGCTCAGGCCAAAACGGGGGCAATTTGTTAGTATTTTTGAAGATTTATGTCCATGAGTGTTTTGTCTGCAGGCGTGGATGTGTTTCATGTGGGTGCCTGGTGCCCAGGGAGGTCAGAAGGTGGTGTTAGAGTCCCTAAAACTGGACTGTTGTGAGCCATCAAATGGATACTGGGATTGGAGTGACACGTAGTTGAGGACCACCATGTAGGTGCTAGGAATTGAACCTGGGCCCTCTGAAGGAGGAACAAGTTATCCTAACCACTGAACCATCTCTCCAGCCCTGACTGATTTTTTTTTTAATATTTGTTCTAAGAACGTAGCTCAGTAATAAAACAATTGCTTAGCAGTGCCCAACCCTAGATCCAATTCCTAGTACCATCCTGCAAATGGCTATCGTTCCTCAGAGATGAGGTCCCATTGAGGACCTTGCATGCATAGACCACGAAGTTATAGTCCAGTCTTTACAATGGCTGTTTTGAATTGTGGTAAAAATCTGCATGGCAGAGTTTGGCATCTGAACCACGCTGGTGTGGCTAGCCCTGTGACAGTCTTAACCTGCCATGAAACCATCATTAATTTCCTGAGTATTTTCACCATCCCGAACTGAAACTGTATCAACTCCCAGCCCCTTCTTCAAGCCGATGGCCACCAACCCTCCTTTCTGTTTCTATGAGTTAGATTAGTTGAAGTCGTCTTATTTCACCTAGCACAGGCTCCCTCATGCTGCCGCACGTTCCAGAAACTTCTGCCCATTTAAAGTGGAATCATGCTCTGCTTTATGAATATATTGACTTTTGTTGTCCGTTTACCTCTTGGCTGCTGTTCCCTCTGGGGGTGTCCTGATGTCCTGCTGTGGCTAACCCTGCTAGTATCTCTTCAGGTCCCCCTTTCCTGAGGTTCGATTTCGGGTCCCTGCTCTGTGCCCACTCTGCTCACCCTCCCCATTCATCGTGTCTCCAGTTCCTTGTACTGGTTAGGTGGTGGCCCCTCTTTCCTCGCTGCCATGTTTCATGGCAAGCAGGGACCCCGCACCCCATCTCCCATCTGGATGCTGTGTAAGGAAGGTGTGGTCCACACCAGGCTCACTGGATGAGCAAATCTGGACAGGGTTGGCGCAGAAGGGAGGGCAGAGAACGGGCAGAGAAGAGCGTGTTCCCTCCCCCACTGCTGGCACATATTTCTACACAGTGTGTGCCTCTGATTTTGTTGGAAAGGGCAACTCTGCTCCTAAAATAAAAATAGATTTAATCGAGCTCCCCGTGGGAAAAACAGAAACCCGCAGAGTAAATGGCCTGCCAGACTTCCAGGGGTCAGGAGTGGCCCAGCCAGGACAGAATCCAGGCTTTCTCAAGCAAACACCGCTGTCACCAAGCCAGTGGCCAGAAATGACGGTGTCTTCCTTTGTTTCTTAGCTGTGCTCAGCTTGACTCCGTCCTGGTCAGAGCAGGAGAAAGAATGGACCCTTCCTGAGACACAGCCTCAGCCCAGGGGCCCAGGGGTGACCGGCGCACAGTCTGTGACAGCAGCAAGGGCTGCCTTCTTTTCTGCAAATGTTTGGCAGTTCAGGGCTTGGTCAAGACTGAGACCTCTTTGGGGCACTGGACACCTCCTATTGGCTCCCCAGCAGCATCATGAAAGGAGTCCCACATGCTCTGAGACAGCTACCGGGCTTCTGGAGTAGACTAGATTGTGTGCACGTGTGTGTGAATGTGTGCATATGTGTGCGTGCATGTGCACGTGCATGTGTGTGTGCATGTGTGCCTGCATGTAGACAGAGGTAGCAAGAAATGGTCTTTGTGATTTAGAGACACAGGTAGGACTCCCATAGATTTTTTTTAGAGACTGCTAAAGTGATCTGCTTAGCTGGGAACGCTATCTAGCACACGGGAGTGGTTACATCAGTGGTTTTTATTATTGAGGCAGAGACGCACACGCGGAGGGAGAGGAAGAGGGCAGGCAGGAGGCAGAGAGGAGCTCTGCTCTGGAAGCCCCTTCAGGTTGATGAAAGGAAGACTGAGCTTGGAGACTCTGCCTGCTGTAGGCACGGGGCAGTGAGGCACCAAGCTGAAGAAACTACAGTGTGGCTCAGCTCCTTGTCACCAGAAGTCATCTGGGCCTTGTCCTCCGTTTGGCAGGAGGGGAGCTTCTTTTCAGAGATGCAGGATTAAAGGACAGAGAAGGGCCCTCCAGGGCCTGCCAGGATTCCTTCGTCCATCTCCTTCTGAACCCACCTGAACTTGAAGCCACCCCATCTGACCAGTTTGCCATCTATACCATCGTAGGGAGACTTTTTCAAGTTACTGTCCCAAACTCTATTTTTCTGTCTGGTTTCTAGATGGAGACTGACAAGTGGCCAGCTAGAGGGCTATTTCCACCAAGGCTGGTTGCTGTGGTGGCAGGTCCCAGCATCCACTATCCTGGCACTGCCTCTGTCCTTTGTGTGGACGGCAGCTGTATTGACTGTGATTCCCCCACACCCTTGTGGGAACGGAGCACACCCATCCAGATAACTGCATTTGCCCCAGACCCTCTCTGCTGTGCTGTTTCAAGAGCAGAAACTAAAGGAGACCAGGCTTCTGAGATCACGGTGTGCTGCCTGTTTGGCTTTGGGAAGAAGGTTCTGGCTGGCTCAGGGACACCTTGGATCGCCGAATGAAGGGTTGGTGAAACTTATGAAAACACTGATATTAAAGGCCACAATCCTGGACACAGCTTGCACCCAAAAGGCAAAAATAAGTAGCCCTGTAAGATACAGACTAGCAATGGGAGGGGCGGTGGGGCACGAAGAGGAGAGGTCCGAGGGACATGCTACCCAGCACGGCTTCCTCGCTGTGGGACTATGCAGGCTATTTTCGTCTGGTTGGTTCTATGCCTAGCTGCCATGGGAAGGTGATGCACTGGCTTCCCCCTGTGCCCTTGTGCCGAAACTGGCAGCGAAGCTCAAGCTGGGTGTGTTACCTCATCGGCTTTCCTCTCTCTGCCCCAGGGGAGCGTCTAGTGTGGAAAGCAGCAGGAGCTTTTCCAACACAAATAAACCATCGCCTCTGGGAGCAACCGTGCTGTTGGAAGATGAGGATGGGTTTCACAGAGGATGTCCCAGAGCCAGGTCCCAGCCCCCATTAGGGACACAGGCCAATCCGGGACCCGACGGATGGAGAGATGTCCTCTGAAATACAGGTTGGGTGACTCTGTGCATGAATGGCTCTGATTCACAGGAGCGGCGTGGCTCTTTGCCGACCCTTGCCTGTTTGCGGCAGTTGCTGGGAAAGAGAAGCCCCAAGGCGGGAGCGCTAGCTTCTCAACAGGCAACACAGGGGCTTCACATGTGCGGGAGTCCCTGTGTGGGGCCCAGAGTGGTGTCGCGGCCTCTCTCCTTCCTCCCATTTCCCCAAACAAGCTTCCCAGAGGAAGAGAAAATGTCAGTTTTGTGGACATACATCTACCACATGGGTATTTTCTGGGTGGTTTTCATACTGTGTGTCCCTGGTAGCCACCCTGACTTCTTCAAGGTTATTTTGTAGTCAGTACAGTGTGAACAGAGGAGCCCAAGATTTCAGGATTCTGCCGTGCTCCTCAAGGTTCCACGGTGTCCCACAAACCTTCAGGAGACGCGTAACTGTGCCTGGGCTGTTTCACCTACCTGTATCTGCCGCTGGGAGCTGTGGAGATGCCACTGTTAGTTCACACAGGGTGAACCCTATCCTGTGTGTGGTCTGCCCCGTTCGCCTCCTGTCACCAGAAGTACACCTTTATCCTATTGTCACCTGGACTCTAGTATCCACCCCTCATTTCAGCTGAAGACATTTAACAGAGTAGTAACAGCCAAGCCAGGTAATGCTGCATGCCAGCAATCCCAGCACACAGGAGGCAGAAGCTGCAGCAGGAGGATTGCTGCAAGTTTCAGGCCCCTTAGGCTACACTGCCAGTTCTGGGCCAGTGAGTGCCACATTGAAAGGCTAGGCTTCAGAAACCAATGCATGAGTGTGTGCCAACAAGACATGTACACATACATATCTGTATAGAGTTTCAGGTGAACACAAAAGACAAGCGGAGGTTTTATTTTTCATATAAGGACAATGTGGATTTTAGTTTTAGGAACTGTTTTTATTCCTCCACCCCCGTTTTTTTTTTTTTCCTTTTCCTTTATTTTTGAGATGGGTGGGGGGTTCTCACTATGTAGTTCAGGCTGACTTCAAACTTGAGATCTTCCCGCTTAAGCGCTCGGCCTGCTGGGATTGCAGCTGTGTGTTCCCATGCCTGGCCACCACCCTACAACTAACTGCCTCTCCCCTGCCCTAGGCGTGCTGCCCAGGGTGGAGGCTGTGAGGGCAGGGCTACAGGCTACAGGCACACATGCCAGGCTGAGCCTGACCGAGACAGGCTGTATCTGCTGGGTTTGTGTGTGTGTGTGTGTGTGTGTGTGTGAAGGATTAAGGTGAATCTTCAAATGCCAACAAACTCCCTCCCTCTTCTTCCCTTCTGCCCTCCGTTCTTTCTTCCTCATTTCTCTCTTTATTCCAGCTGTAAAGAAATATAAGGGGGAAGAGGCTGAGGAGTTCTCTAGTTGCTAAGTGTTTGGCTAGCATGCAAGAAACCCCGGGTTTGATCCCAGCGCTGTATAGACCTTGCTGTGGTGGCTCATGCCTGCAGTCCCAGCATTAGAGAGAGGCAGAGTCAGAATCCTTGCAAGTTCGAGGCTGCCCTGTTCTATGTAGATATTCAGATAGCTTTACATAGTGAGATCCTACCTCAAAACAACACTCAGGAGTTAATGTGTGCTTGGTGCTTGTAATGCCTGCATTTGGGAAGTGAAGGCAAGAAGGTCAGAGTTCAAGGCCAGCTCCTGTTACACAGCAAGTCGGAGGCCAATCTGCATTACATGAGACCCTGTCTCAAAATGCCAAAAAATCAAAATAAATCATATACATTGATGATGATCTGGTTTATGTCTATATTGTAGAATGCTATGAAAACCACTGTAGTCAGCACACACCACTTTGCTCATTACTTCCTTAGTGGTGTGTGGACTATGATGGGATGTCACCTTAGATGCTTATCAATCGGCTTCCAGTTTTCCTACCCGTGGAGCCCACTTTACCTGTCTCCCAGCAAGTGTTTCAACTTCCCATGGAGTTCAAGGTTTCTGGGGATCGGGGCTAAACCCGCTTCTGAATTGTAACATCAGTTGTTAAAGCATGGCATCTAAAAAGTTAAATAATGTAGAAGATCAGCGTGTCTTAGAGGTGAGAGGATGCACCATTCGTAAAACATATGAAGCAGAGCAGCTCCCCATCAGTCAGCTGACTGTTTCTTACTAGGTGTCGGTCACGTGACTACATGCCCTGCCGTGCAGCATGGATCAGCCATGATCTCAGGTGAGTCTCAGGTGCTTGCAGCAGCTCTTGTCTCTGCAGAGGACCAACCGCATCAGTCACCAGCGTGTTACATACAAACCCTTCCAGGAGGCACCCGGGAGACTAACAAGACCAATTGGCAGGTGATTTGCACGGCTGGGCGAGAAATCAATCAGTTCACCATATCTATCACTTGGAGTCAAGCTGGGTTCCTCTGGAGCTGACTTAGGAAGAGGTTTCAACTTTGCTTCGAAACGAGGATCACCAATCCCCTTTGACTGATGCCATTGTGGGAAAGTCCCTATCGAGGGGACAGAAATGGAGCT
Source organism: Myodes glareolus (assembly GCF_982192425.1). Taxonomy (NCBI): domain Eukaryota; kingdom Metazoa; phylum Chordata; class Mammalia; order Rodentia; family Cricetidae; genus Myodes; species Myodes glareolus. Next base: position 41,878,799 of record NC_142037.1, read on the forward strand.
CCCTTCAAGACCAAGACACAATACCATGGCCCTACTAACAGACTTCGGGGTGGTATGGTAGGTATTCGCCTAATCAAGGCAATGGGGAGAAAGGCGAAAACACAGTACTGGAGTCAAAGGGGGTGATGAGGCAGGGAGTCTGGGACCTGAAGCTTTCTTCTGCCTCTTGACGGGCAGTCGGGATGCTGGCCCTAGCACAGGGGGGCAACCTGATGCTGATTTGGGGACAGTTGTGTTGCCTTTCTGGTGGGGTAGGAAGGATGAAGGGAAGGGGCACTTGGGAACTCAGAAGGTGGGAGGACAGACAGCCTTCAAGAACATCACCAAAGGTTCAGGCGAGACTAGAGATCTGAAATATACCACTTATTTCAATGAGGCTTACTAACCCCTCAATACTTCCCTTTCTAAAGTTCTCATAATGTTTTTTAAAAAAAGTGAAAAACAGAATACCAATACAAAGATGGAATCAAATAACTACAGGCATGCTTAAAGTTGCGTGTAACTATCCTTAATCCTGCCTAAGACCTCTGGGGCTGTTCCTGGACCTCCCTCCGGCCACACTGCGCCTCAAGAAGCCGTGAGAAAGCTGGGAGGTAGAGGAGGGCCTCCTGCCCACCCAGAGTGCACTTCAGGGCTCTGGAGTCAGCCGCTGGGCCCTGGGGTAGGGTGGTTCTCACCAAGAGGCCTGAGACATCTGGTCTGCCCTGCTCCCCGGCAGACCACGGGGAGATAACGGCTAATCAGCCTGTCACACACAGTTTAGGAGCCTTTTCTGGGCTGAAAGAGGAAAAGAACATCAAAACCTAAATAAGAGATAAATACATATTCAAACACACACACATACACACACACACACACAACACCATACATAAATGTGCGACAAAAAGCAAGACCATCAAAATTGCCTACTGCTGCATGCAGGCAATGTTGTGGCATCTGGGTGGGGGATCCAGCAAACCCTGCTCTGGTGCCCCATTATATAACCACACTCTTACCGGCCCCGCCCATCTTGAGCTCTGCTGCTGTTTACTTTTGCTCGGTAACTCACACACCGTATTAAGGTTGAATGAAGACATTTATTTGTAAAACCAATTCCCGACAGAGGACAGACTGTATTGGCAGGATGCAAATGGGCAGTCGCTCAGAGGGCCACATGCACACCACAGTGAAACACGGGGAACCGGGCAGACAGTGCGGCTGCCGACCCCCCACACTGCTTCCAATGTGCCAACAAGAGCAGAGTCCTTTCCACTGGAGGACACGGATGCAGGGAGATGTCCTGTGAGAAGGCAATTTGGTTGGACCTCCACCATGGAGTGGGAGGGAACAACAGGGGGCCTCCTTTCTGTCGCCCGTGGCTAGTTTGCTTGCTATAGACCCGCTGAAGGTCTCCGCGGTCCTCCGCCTGCCTGCAGGAGGGCAGCAGCATCCAGCACTCTGGCCTCCTCACATGCCCATCCTTATGCTCTGTATGATCTGGAAGATAGCTGGGAGAGGAAAGAAAACAGACGGCTCAGATACCAGACGGCTGAACACTGGAGACCCAGCCCACCCAGCACCCCACTCCTGCTGACCCTGCCCCTCGCCGGCTGGCTCAGAGCTGATTAGATGCTTCCTAACGAGAGGTTACGTTCACAAGGGGTCAGTGAGTTTCTTTCAGAAAGACAGCCGGGCTCTGGCTGCTGATGGGTGCCTCTGGGATTAATAACTTCTGCTAATTCCACCAGGAGCTGCAGCCAGAAAACCCCGAGGCATGGAAGATAGCCTTGGCCTCCTTCCCCAACTCTGTTCTGTGGGGCTGCTGGGGAGAGAGATGTGGGCCTTCGTGCAGAAACTGAATGCATTGAGCGGGTCAGTGAGTTTGCCTGTTCAAAACGGCCGTGACCTGTGAAGCAACCAGTTCCGTGGGGGAAGGCCAGCCAGGTGTTCAGAGCACACACACAGGGCTGGCCTCTGCTGCCCGGGACCCTGATCACATCTGTCATTCAGCCTCCTTGTGACTCTGAAGCCCACTGTGTCTCTGTGGGCAACACTGATGAGTTTAGGGCTCCACCTTTAATTAGCCGGGCTGGTGCGATGTGGAGCCGGGTAGAAAGAGCCTGAAGCCCACAGAGAGCTCCTGGGCACTTGGCATACCTGGAGACAACTAGTTAAGCAATGCCTAGCCTGGTTCTAGCTATTGGCTTTTAGGGAAAGAAGGTCCTTTGTGTGTGTCGGGGAGGCTGGGCATCACCTCATTGAATCACTGGGTAAAGACAGAATAAACATGGAACTGTCAGGACTCTCACCCATTCTCTGCACAAAGTCATCTGGGGAAATACCCAGGGAAGTCCACTTCCTATGCTGGGCTCTCAGGAACCCCGAGAAAACTAGCCATTTGGGGTGATATCACCTCACGGGACTGAGCACCTGCAGGCTGAACAGCTCTTATCCGAGCTCTTGAGCCCCGAGTGTTGATTTCAGGGTCCTCTTTTGGATTTTGGAATATCTGCCTATATACTGGAGAGTTCTTAGGAATGGGCTCCACACCTCACCACGAACTTTGTTTATGTCTCATGGGCAACTTACAGCCTGCAGGTAACGTTACACAACATTTTCATGCATGAAGCAAAGCGTCATGGTGTTGAACATTCCGCTTGTGGCATGACACCATCATCAAAAAGTCGAGATTTTAGAGAATTCCAGATCTCAGGGGTTTGCAGTAGGGACATTCAACACTGTGACGCCGACAGGAACTGCTTAGAGACAGACAGAAAGGCCACAGAGGGCCCTGGGAAACCTTCCTTGAATGGCTGGATTTGGAGATAAAATGCTAATGTATTCTTTTTCTGTGAGGGGGGAAGTTTTTCTATAGAGACACTGTGTATATACATTTATATGTATTCTTGTCTTCCTGAACCGGAAAACCTAATCATGACATGACATTATCTCTTCATGAATGTCCAGTGAGCACACGTATCACTAAGAAAAATGACAGCTAACGGTCCTTTGCTACGGCATCATTATTGGGGGGGGGGGCGCAGCGTTTTTACCACCTGCACATCTCAGTCCAGTTTCTTATCGTCTTGTCTCCTCATTGTTGCCTCTGGTCACATCTCTGGTGTCACTGCACTCGTATGCACCGTGACTTTACTGCTGTGGGCCAATGTCAGCAAAGACTGTTGGGATCGGCAAAGGAGTCAGCTCAGCAGCTTAGGATATTTAATCCTGGCTCTGCTCACAGATTCTCCCGGCTGGCTTTGGGTTCTTGGCTCGCTCTTGATGGGAACGTTTCCTACCAGAACCTACAAATGCGGAAAACTACCCAATGTTTCTGTCCTCCCGCAAGCCCGACAAGACCTGCAGGTTAAAGAAGCAGTCGGCATTCTGAAGGGCACAAAGGAGTTACATACTCAGTCACGTGAGGGAAAACACGTGCACACCTGTCACGTTCTGGGCTCAGGGTCACCCTGATCATCTCAAGCGAGTTGGTTTTATAAAGGGCAGCAGGTTAGATTACGGTGGTACGGGTTGAATCACAGCCATCAGGAGTGGACACATAATTCAGTGTCTCTCAGGCTAGTCCCTCTTCTCCCCTGGGAGGCAAGTACCCATCAGGATTAACCGCACCGTCACAGGCATTAAGTGATACAGGTGTGAGGGCTCCTCACATAGAAAGCGCAGTGCACACCGTATGTCATGCCTGCTGCAGTCACTGGCACAGCCTGGGACCAGAAATGGTCCAGAGTTCAGATTATTTTTCTCTCTCTCTTTTTTTTTTTTATCTTTTTGCTTTGAGGTTGTTTATACACACACAATGTGCTGATATGGAAATGAGACCCAAGTCCAAACATGAAATTCTTGTATGTTTCTTTTATATCTAGCATTATATCTAGCTTGAAGACTTCTGTTTTAAAAACATCTATTTGTGTGTGTATGTGTTTGTGTGTGTGTGTGTGTGTGTGTGTGTGAGTGTGTGCACGTATGTACCTGCTCACCAGTATGTGCACCATGTTTATGTTGGTTCCATTGGAGGCCAGAAGAGAGATCTTGGAGCTAGAGCTACAGGGGGTTGTGAGCTACCTGATGTGGGTGCTGGGAAGTGGGTTAAGGGGCTCTAAACAACTGAGCCATCTCTCCAGTCCCTAAAAAACTGTTTTGTACAATTTTTTAAGGGCCCCTCAATGTTGTCTGTGGCCCACTCATTTCTTGAAGTCAAAGGAAGAATTTTGAGATTTGGGAACATTTTGGGTTTCAAATTTTTGGATTAGACAATGGACCCATATTACAGTTACCACAGTGACCACGGCTTGCCCAGGCATGCCCATGAAAGTTAACACTCGCATGTCATTTGCATCCTGATAAAGTATGAACTTTAGGAAATTACAGTTCTAAGTTCGATGTTCTCTGTTTGTAAAACCATGAATTTCCAGGAATAAATATAGTGCCATATGTAAAAATCTGCATGATTAACACCCCCCAAAAGTTACCTTTTCCTTAATCTCATCTGAGGATCAGTGGGCCATAGGCCACTGAATAAGATATGGGCTAAGCCTTCATCTATCACACTTTATATTAAGTTGATTTGGGGCTTTAGAAGTTCTAGATCAAGATAAAGCTGTTCTATTCTCCTTACAGAACTGCTGTTAGTCTAAGGAATCTTGGACAAACTTGGTAAGTCTCAGAGGGGCAAAACCTATGTTAAACAGTTACCCTATTTGAGTGTTCTTTGAGAGTAGTCATAGTATCTGACCATAACTGAAGCCATGAATTAGCATACAGAGAATTTACTACTTTTAATTTGCCCACAGAACGACTCCCTCTGGGGAAATGGCTGACGTCTATTTTAAGTTCACATCTAAGACTGGCGCGATAGGAACGCTTATTATCCCTTTTCCATTCGCATCAATGTCTTCGAGAGGTTTTCTACACTTTATACCAATTATTTTGCCTGCAATTCTGTGTGCCTGCCAATGCTGACCTGCATGGTGACCCCGGCCCTCTAAATGCCGACTTTCCATGCTGCGGACAGGAAGGGAGCCAGCAGTGAGATCAAAGAGAGAAAGGAAGCAGGGAGTCCAGACCCTGACAAGTTAATAACTTAACAGTGGGGGAACAAAGCTGAGAAAACAGATGAACAGGCTGAAGGAGAGGGGCCGAGGGCAGACTAGACAGGGGGGAAGAGAGATGCCAAGAAAGGACAGGAAGGCGGGCGTTCTGGGCCAGCCGCTAGGTCCTGGGCAGGGCACAAACAGAGGCCCAGGGAAGTCTCTGCAGGAGTAGGAACCGCAGGAGTGAATGGACTCTGCACCTGCCCGTGTGACTGGGACCTTGACCCTCGGAGACCATGGGTGGTCACAGCTCAAGGTTTTTCCCTCCCCGTTTCAGCCATCTCAAGCTTCAGTGTGTCTGCTGCTCTATCTCCCCACGGCTGGCTCGCATGTCTGCTGCTCTATCTCCCCACGGCTGGCTCGCATGTCTGCTGCTCTATCTCCCCACGGCTGGCTCGCATGTCTGCTGCTCTATCTCCCCACGGCTGGCTCGCATCTCTGAGGAGCGGCTCACCGTCATTCTCCTCGATCTTACCTCACAGTCCTACCTCAACCCTTTCATTCTACCTGCTGCTCTCTCCACAGAAGCATATTCTGCTGACGTCACAAGTGACCTCTATGTCCCTCAGCCCTTTGTCTCGCTTCCCTCCTCCTGACCACTGGGTGCTCTCATCTGGAGTGCTCCCCTTTTGGCCTTTGGGATGTTGTGACCTCTTTGTTTCTTCTTCTGGGCTCTTTCCTGTCACAGTGATTAAGGGGTGATCTTCCTCCACCACGCACTGAGATTGAGCCCTGCTCAGTGATTTGCCCTCCTCATTATATTCTCTCTCCTGAGGTGGCCTGTCCAGTCCACAGAGGTGCTGGTGAGCACTCACAGTGGAACTCTCCGTCCCTGACTGTTTGGAGCAGCAGATCTTCACTGTCTGTCATCTGATTACTGTCGGGCTTCTCATCTTCTCATTCTGCCTTCTGCTGACAAAATTGGTGACATCACCTTCCATCCTCCATGTAAACACAGAGCTCTAGTGTCGTCCATGACGTCATCTCCATCCTCCATGTAAACACGGAACTCTAGTGTCACCCATGACATCACCACCATCTTCCATGTAAACACAGAACTCTAGCGTCATCCATGACGTCACCTCCATCTTCCATGTAAACACAGAACCTTAGTGTCACCCATGACATCGCCTCCATCTTCCATGTAAACATAGAACTCTAGCGTCACCCATGACGTCACCTCCATCTTCCATGTAAACACAGAACTCTAGTGTTGTCCATGACCTTGTAACTGATGATGTCCTGTGGAATCTTGGGACATGTAGTCTTCTGTCTCCCCAGACACCACCCTAGCTCAAGTTGCCACCATCTTTCCTGACCTCTGCAATGACTTCCAACTGCTCTACTCGGGTTCTTCTTCAACCCCTTTCCTGCAAGAAACTCAGATTTGGCCTTTAACTAAAAGGAGATCAGATGAGATTACCCCCGGGTTAAAGCAAACCAGGAACGATTTGTTGCTAAATTCTCAAGGGCTACCATGACCTGCAGAATCTGGTGCCTGCGCCCCTGTCTAGAGTCACCTGGAAAATTCTTCCCCTCACCCAGAAACTCCCTCATGATTTCCAAAACTCCCTGGCTCAACCACAAGGCTTTACCCCAGGCCATTCTTTATCTGAGATACATACTTTCTCCGGCCACATGGCCTGCCTTCTCCATAAGCTCGAAAGGTATTCCCTCAGAAAGAATCTCTTTGGCATCTCAAGCAGACAATCTTAACTGTGAGCATATGCCACGATCTTCTGAGAACGTATTGAAATACAGATGCAAGAAAAATCAAATCCCCATTCAACAAATAAAAAAACAACAAAAACCCTACCCCCAGTGAATAAATCAGCTAATGAACAGAACAGACAGTTTTTTGTTTGTTTGTTTGTTTTTGTTTTTCGAGACAGAGTTTCTCCGTGCAGCTTTGGTGCCTGTCCTGGAACTCGCTCTTTAGACCAGGCTGGCCTCGAACTCACAGAGACTCATGGGCCTCTGCCTCCCAAGTGCTGGGACTAAAGGCATGCGCCACCACCGTCCGAACAGACGGTTCTTAAACCTTCTTAAAAAATGATCAGTATCCTTGGCCATTAAGGTATTGCAAATCAAAACTGCTTTGGGAGTCTATCTTACTCCAGTCAGAAGGCTATGGTGTGTGGGGGGAGACAACGACAACAGATGTTGGTGAGGATATGGTGAAAGGAAAACCCCTCTCCACTGCTGGTGCGACTATAAATTGGTTGTGAGCACACGGAAGTCATCACACCCCAGAAGTGCACGCACATTCATAGTTACAACTTCACTATTGAAACAGCTAAGAAGTGGACCCAGCCTAGATGTAGTTGTAACCATGACTACGCATGCACCTCTGGGTTGTATTTCATAGGAAAATGACAGAAGCTGGGAATCCGCTCCAAGAGAAGGCTCGAGGCCACTTTTACCGTACACAAATACTTCACGATAAAAGATCAAGAAGAGTTGTTAAGAAGAGATCAAGGCATGCCAGCTCAATATCCTTTAGGCAGATAGAATAACGGCAGAAATTGAACTTTATTTTTTATAAAGAGAAAGATGGAAAAAAGGTTGGTTAAAGAAAAGCGCAGGTCCCCTGGCAGAAGCTCAGGAGATAAGGCCCAGCAAAGGCGACCCAGGAAGCTCTTGTAGGGAGAATCACAAAGACACAAGCAAGGTGCCATTTCCCATGCGTTGTCCCAGAGAAGAAAGGCTAGAGATGCCAGACTGGTTAGGACAGGAAGATGTTGAAAAGCAGGCACCACTAACAAAGATTGGGATGTCTTCCCAGGAAGAGACCCCACACAGAGGCACACTGACAAGAGTGTCACAGGTCACCTTAGGAGAGCTGATGGTTGCTGAGATGTCTCTTCTAGACCATCCATCTTGGTCCTCCGGGGCTGTCCGGTTCTCACGCACCTCAGGATGATCTCTGGGGTGACTCCCTCTGGGGGCAGTTTCCAGAATGTTCTGCCAGTCTTCAGGAAAAGCCAGTATTTATGTGGTCAACCTGCAAACATGGTGGATTCAAGTCTATCCTGGAACATGTTTCCAGGAGAGAGGGATGGGAGTGGAACATTGGGGAACCAATGAAAGATCAGTCTGTGCCTGGGAAACCAATGAAAGATTAGTCTGTGTCTGGGGAACCAATGAAAGAGCAGTCTTGTCTGGGGAACCAATGAAAGATCAGTCTGTGTCTGGGGAACCAATGAAAGATCAGTCTGTGTCTGGGGAACCAATGAAAGAGCAGCTGGTAGCTGGGGAAAGATCTCTCCATTTGGGAGCAGATGTTAGATGTCTGATTAGATGTTTAGAATCCAGAGGATGCTTTAGCAGGAACTGTTTTCAACGCAGGCATACCCAAGGCCTAAAGTCAGCAAACTTTTGCTCCTTTGTGCTTTTAGGAAAATCATATGAGAGAGAATGTGTGGCAAGTGAAAGCAGATAGGGTTTGAGCCCTGGAGCCCGGAGCACTAACCGTTAGACCGCAGGATCACGTGGGTTTGGGGTCTCGAAAAGCTAGATTTGGGAACTAGTTATCTCGGTTTTTAGATATGAACATCTAGCTGGTTTTCTCCATGTGTGACAGTTTTATGGTCTGGAAAAGGGGTGTAGTAGCCTCCTTGTAGGGAGGGCTTGTAGGGCTGTGTGGTTGGGAGATAAAATGTACAGAGCCTGGCATTACAATGAGTCCTTGGGACACGGTAAGCCAAACAGTAGGAAGAGACCTCGCTCTCACCTCGTGGGCTAGATCATAATGTGTTCCTTCTAGAAGCAGAGAATAGGTTCCCTCTGTCCCCTGCTCTCCGTTAGATGCAGCTGACCAAAAAGGGGTTGTTGTTTGCTACATCAGAGCTCCGTCCTCCACAATGCATGTCTGCACCAGCATGAAGCGCGGCTACTAAAAAGGTGTAAGCCTTTACAACTTTGGTCACGACCTAACTGGGGAAGTGGAGGGAGGCCCCATTAAGAAGAGCCAGATACATGATTACAATAATAAGAAGAAACATAAAACCACTGAGCATTTGTATGTTAAATGTCAATCATCTGGAGGAGCTGTCATGAGGATTGTGAGTTCAGAACCAGTCCCACCCTCTTTAACAATGGGAGACTCGAGGCTTAGAGTTTCTATCAGTAACTTGGACACGGCCACATCGTTGGGAGGCAGGTGGCAGACCCAGGTTTCAGTAGAGGCTGGGTTTGGTGTTGGAACTCTTAGCCACTGAGCTAACTCTGTCCACTTGGTGGCTTGCAACCAACACATTCTAAAATGCACACCTTCTCGCTGGGTTCCTGGAAGGTCTCAGTGAACAGCAGCCACTCAGAGCGGCCTTAGCTGTTGCAAAAGGTACTGTTTGGGTGACTGAGCCTTGGGTTCAAAGACATGTCACCACAAAGCTGGTGACCACACAAGGGTCACACAGGGAGCACATAGAAGACACAAAAGGGAGACGGTCTCTGGCCTATTCATGACTCAGCCCTTTTTCTCCCCCATAGCATTCTGAACATAAAAGGCCAGCCTTAAGCAAGGTGGGGGTGTGGGCCTACTGGAAATAGACGTCCTGTGGCATCTACTCAGGGACAGAGCTGGACTATCTGACATTGGAGTCTGGGCATGGGGAAGAGTTCAGGCCCTGTCAGGAACATCCAGAGAATCACCTCACATCAGTTCTAAAATGGCTGTCCTGAAAGAGAAGCTGCCTGTGACAAATTATCTCTGTCCGCATCACCAGCTCCCCAGGCAGAGTCCCCAGGGAGTGCAGGAGAGTGCAGTCTGTCAACTGACCAACAAAAGCCATGTCCCCACCTGGAAACAGAGGAGCTGGCAGGCTGCATAGTGCCAAATAACCAGAGCCGACTCTGTTCTCCAAGCTTTAACTCTGGAGTGAGAGGCCAGATCCAACTGACGATTTAGTGAGCCAAGATGGCTGCTGCTTTCCACATGTAGATACAAAAGTCAGAAAATCTAGCAACACAGGGCAATAGGCCTATACACACACACACAGATAAAAACATAGACACATAAAAACACATAGTTATAGAGATACATACACACACAGATACATACAAACAAACACACATACACATAGACACATACAAACACATCTACACATAAAGATACTTAGACACACACAGATATCAAACACACACATAAAGATAGATACACACACAGATACATTCACATACATACAGGCTACACATAAGTACATGCACACATATACATATTCACACACATGCATTCATAAGCATATTTATACATATACACAATACATATAGACACATATATGCACAGACACTTTCCTTAACACACACCCTATCCCCCCACATACACAGACACACAACTTACACACATGCACAGACATATACACAGACACATACAACACATATGACTTCGCATTCATTCACAAACACATAGAAATCTAAACATATGCATAAGCATACATATAAGCAGCCCAAATAGAAAATGTATACATGGACACACAAACATATAAACAAATGCAAACACATAGAAACACACAAATATACACAACACACATACATATATAAATATACACATCAATAAACATATATACATGTAAACACATGGATACAGAAATACATTTGTGTATATGTAAATGCACACATATAGAAACCTACACATCAACACATAGAATATCAGTACATATATAAACACATAGATACACAAAAACATATGTGATGTGGGAGAATTGTCTGTAATCTGTCAATCATGTTTTAAATAAACGCTGATTGGCCAGGCAGGAGGTGTAGGCGGGAAAACCAGACAGGAAGTGGAAATGATGCAAGGATTGCAGGAGAATTCTGGGGAGGAGGAAGTTGATTCCTCCCACTCCTGCCCAGACCACCGAAGCAGGAGGATGTAAGCTGCCCCACTGAAAAAGGTACTGAACCACATGGCTAACATAGATCAGAAAAATGGGTTAATCAAGATGAGAGAGTTAGCTAATAAGTAGCCTGACCTAAAGGGCCAATCAGCTTTATAACTTACAGAGATTTCAGTGTGATTTTTCTCTGGGACTAAATAGGTGGGGGGCCGGACAGGGCAGAAAACCCCCAACAAGCAGGCCCCCTTATGTTACAGAATGGCGCCCACATGGATAGCTGCATCCACAAGAAGCCTGAGAAAGTTTGGGAAAGACTAGACTAAAGCAATTCAGTTTTCAGTCGTAGCAGGAAAAAAGCTGCGCTGATTTAAAATGCCGGCTTTCTGGGCCATCCGGCCAGGGAAAACTCTGACTCTTTCAAGCAGGCGGTCCTGACTATGAAAACACTGTTGCAGCTTGCTTCCTGGCAAGGACCTTGAAACGCCTTAAGAGCTTTTGACTGTTGTCTTCTCCATATTCCTTAGCAAATTAAAGACCCATGTGATCAGAAAAAGAGAGATATACAGTAAGGAGAGATTCAAAGAATAAGAAAACCTCTAAATGGTTTACAGTGTGTTAAAAATATATGCAGGCTTGGGAAAAAAAGGTTTAAAGCCTTAAAATAAAAAAGAAAGAAAGAGAGTAGTTGGGTGTGGTGGAACACACCTTTAATCCCAGCACTGGGGAGGCAGAGACAGACGGATCTCTGGGAGTTCAAGGATAGCCTGGTCTACAGAGGGAGTTCCAGGACAAAGATATGCAGAGAACCTGTCTCAAAAAGCCAAAAGTTAAAAGTAAAAATAAAAGAAATAGAGGTTAAAATAAAGCCATGTAAAGATGGAAAATACACAGAGAATCTTGATACTGCATGCTATTATGTTGTCTTTGAATTGTTTAAATGCTGAGGAAGGAGCAACAGCTGCTAAAAGATATTTGCTTATAAATGCTGCAGAATTAATCCAAGATAGGTATTTTGAAAAAGCTATGTTGCTTTGGAGAAGAGATTTTGCTTTTGTTTCCACAGAAAATGAGAGGCTGTGGATTTATTCAGAGTTAAGAAAAATCATCTTTGACCAAGGGAGACCACCTGAGCAATCTCCGGTAGGAACAGATGGCCCAGATATCTGAGTTCTTCATCCAGAACAGGTTCAAGACTGCTGCCTGAGATGATCAAGACTCACAGGATACTTCAGTCAGGACTTGATCATAACTCTAAATTTTCTTTAGGTCCCCATAAGATTATCAGCGCCCCCAACCAGCTGGAAGTAGTCTGAAATACTACACCCACATTCCCCCAAAATGGACTATGAATATTTTCCTTTGTTTTTTTAAAAAAGAGGGGGAAGTGGTATGTGAGAATTGTCTGTAATCTGTCAATCATGTTTTAAATAAACGCTGATTGGCCAGGCAGGAGGTATAGGCGGGAAAACCAGACAGGAAGTGGAAATGATGCAAGGATTGCAGGAGAATTCTGGGGAGGAGGAAGTTGATTCCTCCCACTCCTGCCCAGATCACCGAAGCAGCAGGATGTGATCTGCCCCACTGAAAAAGGTACTGAGCCACATGGCTAAAATAGATCAGAAAAATGGGTTAATCAAGATGAGAGAGTTAGTTAATAAGTAGCCTGACCTAACAGACCAATCAGCTTTATAACTTACAGAGATTTCAGTGTGATTTTTCTCTGGGACTAAACAGGCTGGGGGTACTGGGCAGAACAAAAACCCCAACAAGCAGGCCCGGCCCCTACATGTTACACATATGTAAGCACAGAAACAGAACCTAAATGTCTTATACACATGTAGAAACCTATGCATTGACTAATACACATGTATACAATAAACACATACATAGACACACATAGCAGCTACGCCACTACTTCAATTACAACAGTTGCCCTTCAATTTATTAGGCTTTTAGCAGAAATCCTCAGCCTTCCTAAGAAAAAAGGGCTAAAACGCACTCATCCAGGGTTTTGTTGTCAGAAAATGTTCTGAGTATAAACTACACATTCATGGGAAATTCATACAACACAGAAAATTATGGAGGAAAATAACGATCATGAATTAATCCTGTCCATTACAAGTTCCCTTTGATGGGGAAGCTCAAGAATGCCCAAACTTTGGGGGCCCTTAAACCTCTCAACTTCTAATTAGGAAATCAATATTAAGGTTTGCCAGAGAGGAGAAATAAAATTGAAATTAGGAGAGAAAAACACAAGAGAAAAACAGCCTGGGAAGGAACTGGGGTGTGACTGGGATTTAAGAGGTTCTGGCAAAGAAGCAAAGGATGCCGGGGATTAAATGGTTCTGCTGATCTCAGCTGGTCTAACTGGGGCTGGAACAGGCTACATCTCTGCCACAAGGAGAAAGCCTCAGATCACTGCTTTTTGCCTCTTAGTTCAGGAGAGGGAAGTCGTATTGTAAGACCACCAGAAGCAGGCACGTGCTAAATCTAAATTTAAGAATTGCCCAGAGAGCATATTAAGAAAAGACCGAATGTTTAGGAGACATCTGGTCAAGGAAGATGGTGGAAAGCGTTGCACAAAGTTGTTTTGGTCAATGTGAATACCACACAAAGCTTAGTTCAGGGATAACAGAGATGAGGACTGGGCTCTGGTGACCACAGCATGCTCTTGGCAGACATCACTAATCAACTGCTACCTACTGTCTAAGAATCATCTTTTCAGAGAAAGTTTTAAGGAGTTGAGGGCTGGGAGTGTAGCCTAATGGTAGTGTTTCCCTCCACATGTGTTCAGTCTCCAACATCACAAAAATAAAAACACCAACCAACGAAGAAGAGGAGGAGGAGGAACCAGGGGATTATAGTGTGATGCACAAAGAGTCCCAATGAGAGCCATCAGTGGTCTGGGGATTGGCATCAAGTCTGCACGTCGGCAAGAGGCTTGAGGCGGCAGCAGACAGCAGCTGGAGTGTCTGTGTGACAGGATCTCTGCAGGGACCAGTCACAGACAGACATTGTGGATGATGCTCATCTCTGAGTCCTGAGATAAAACACCAAGCAGTCCTCTGAGGACGCTGTGAGCCTTTCTCCAGTGGAGGTGATTGGAAAAGCCAAGACTGAGTGTTCCAGGAGATGCTTATCTGCAGAGAGGCCTCATTGCCTGAAAAAACAGAAGATAAAAAGCAGGACAAGGGAGGGGGCACAAGCTCCTGCAGGGCACTTGAATGCCTTAGGCTTCAATAGGGGGCTGGATCTGAAGAGATCAAGTAGAGAGAAACAAATCCAGCCAGTTCAGCAGGTTCAAGAACTTCCGAACTCCAGACTAAGAGCAGGTATTCGACTGAGAAATAAGTTTTCCATTTCAGACATAATCTATATAATATTAATAAAAAATAAAGCTCACTGCAGCATTAAGTTTAACAAGAAATGGTCCAGAGACGGCCCTGCTGGGCATCAGTAGTCACAAAAGAATACATGATTCCTAGTGTTTTGAATTTCACAAGGAAAACGATACAAAATGGGGAGTGTGTTAGCATTGCTTTAAGGAAATGAAACACACTATGTTTTTTATGCTCAATTTGAAGCATAAACCACTATTCTCGGAGGCTGGTCCATATGGTGGTACTTCCTTCCTCGTGAGTGGGAGTGGTGGTTCATGTGTTATCACATGAGGAAACAGGGTTAGCCTTGAGAACGGCTCTCATTCACCCTCTGAGGCAAGAGCCAGGCAGGCACGCTGGCTGATGGTTTTCTGATAGATCAAGAATGGAACGTTATGGTTGGGTCCGCCAATTAGATACCCAGCCTGGGAGAAGGGTGAGTCTGAGCATCCCATAGCTGGACTGACATTTTCTACAAGGTGTGGGTATTTGTGATGGATAATGGTAGGTTTGGGCTTGTGATGGGCCACATCCCCAGAGCCATTCAACACCTGTGGTAGACTGCCTCTCCCAACCCCCACTCTGAGTCAGAATTTTGCTCCATACTCCAGATGAACCTCAAACACATGATCATCCTGCCTCAGCCTCTTGAGTAAAGTGCTGGAATAGCAGACCTGTATCATCACACCCGGCTCTTATCTCCATTTTCTCAACAAGAAAAGTCGCACGGGGCTGCAGAGATGGCTCAGAGCACTCACAGTTTTTCTGGAGGTCCTGAGTTCAATTCCCAGCAACCACATGGTGACTCACAATCTATAATGCGATCTGATGCCCTTTTCTGACTTGCAGACAGAACACTGTACACATAATAAAGAGGAGAAGGAGGAAGAAGAGGAGGAGGAGCAACATGGAGACAGTACTAACTTGTCCAGTGTACTTCACCTGCCTACTTTGAAGCTTTGAACCATCATATCTTGGCAGATCTACCCTCTTCTCTGAGGCCTCTTATTGGCTGCTGAGAAGTCCCTTGCTCAAGGCACCTTTTGCAGTCTCAGAAAGCAGAGATTTATTTATTCTGCAGGTGCACGTAGGCAACCTCCATACTTGCCTTTCTTCGGGGGTAATTGTTAGAGGGTACAGCCGACTACCTCGGCCAGAAGCAAGAGCAGGGGGGCCTGCTGCTCCACCTGACTTCTCAGTGTGGGGGTGGCATTTCCCCGATGTGGGTCTGTGCTGAAGCTTTTGGATAAAGACTCCAGAAAGGGCGAATGCACCGAACGAGGACGGCCAGAGGAGGGAACACTGGGAAGCAGCATGGGACTTTCAGAGATTTGTTCACCAGCTTTCCCCCATAATGGAGCAAGAGTGACTAGTACACACGCGCATGTCCAAATGCTAGCTCCCACACAGCCCTAATTCTCTCTGAGACTACAGCGAGAGAAAAAAAGGAAGAAAGAAAATGTGTGTGTCTTACTACCCGCCTGACCTGAATATTTACTTACCATCAGTACGCTGACTCTATGTCTAAAACGGGTACTTTGCTCAACCAATCGCCATCTAGGAAAGTAGGCTAACAAAATAAGGGAATGAAAGCCACGGGACTTTCAAGAGATTAGGACGGATGATCAATATCTTTAGTCATACGAGATGTTGCCTTGTCCCCGGTGTCTGTATGAAAATCCACAAAATAAAGGAAACTCAATACATAAGCTCACAGATGGCAAGAAGACCTGTACGCTAACAAGGGAACTTGGTGGGACAACGCTTTTGCCTACACTAGGGGGTATATCATGTTCAAAGAAGAGACGGAGGAGGGAGAGAGGGTGCAGAGGTGTGGGGCTCCTTCCCAGAGCTCCAGTGCATGTGCATGGCAGGCAAGAGCAGCAGGGGATGCTTTGGTCCATGCTGCAGAGAGACGGGAAGGGGAACATCTCCTCTGTACTGGATTTTAGAATGGGAACACTGGTCAGACTCTCCAGAGATGAGGGTTTCCAGCGCTAGTGCCATAGGAAGGCTCGTCTCTCTAAAGGAGAGGAGCAACCCATGGGGGAGAGTTGACAAAATCACATCTTTTCAAATAGAGAGAAAAGAGGGCTGGGAGCTGTAGCTCATGACCCTAAAAGGGGAGAGAGCCAAGAGCGGGAAAGGTTCTGCAAGATGAACGGCCTCATCCTGGCGAGCTGGCGCGATTGTGTTTTTCGTGATGCGTTCTGTTTAGAAAGGGACGTGAGCGAAGATGGAAGAGTAGTCACCAAGGACGGACTGGGAGGAGCGGCACAACTCTGTGAGCACAGTGGCCGACTTAAGCCGAGGTGTGTAAAACCAATGCTACAGCTGTTAAAAGGAGAAGTGGGGAGGGGGTGGGCGACGCGCGCACTATTTTTAGTTGCGGCTTGAAAACAGATGAGTCCGACGCTCTGATGCTCGGGGGCGATGGCAGCACATGAAGAGGGGGCAGGAAAAGCAAGGCGACTCAGCTTCCAGAGCTCACCTGCCCGGAGAAGCAAAACGGTCTAACTAGAGAGACTGAACGAGGTGCCATAAGAACGGTGGAAGGAGCCGGGCGGTGGTGGCGCAGGCCTTTAAACTCAGCACTCGGGAGGCAGAGGCACGTGGATCTCTGTGAGTTCGAGGCCAGTCTGATCTACAGAACAGATTTCCATAAAAAGTGGAAGGGCAGGGTATGTGGCACAATGGGAAAATCTCTGACAGGAAGGAGGTCTTATCTGTCATGGGAAAATCTCTGTCACACCCCCAAATCTTATCTGTCACACCCCAAAAAGGACAAAAGAGGTGGGGTACAGTAAGTGGTTTATTCTCTGAGCCATTTGGTTCAAAGTTCTAGGACGTCCTTATTGCTCATAGAAAAGGTATATTTCTGGTCCCTAAGAAATGCCTAAACTCTAGGAGTGTCATAGAAATGTGATATTTATGTAAGGGGCATGGATTTGAGAAAAAGAAGCCAAACTAGAATGCTCTACTGACCTGCACCCAGACAGACACACTGCAGGGCTAAAATGTCCTTTCACAAACCTTGATGTTAGGAAATAAACATGCATTAGCTCGCGATTACTTAGGATCTGGGCAACAGGAATACTGGGCAGCACTGTACTGTGACTGGGCTTGTGGGGCGCCTCTGTGCTTATGGTGTATCCTGTTCCCTCCTGTGTGGCCACCTTCCTTGCCCCATCTGTTTGAATGCTCCGTTTCAAACTCAGCTCAACCACAGGGAGGTCCCTCCCGCCCCAGCATATGTGATGGGCAAGGCCCTTATCCACATCGCTGAGCTAATATGGTCATTGTGGTGTGCTATCTCCAGACTGCACCACCCCTTACCCCGCACCTTCCCCAGCACCCACAAGCTCTGTCCTAAGCTCCTAACCCAACACAGAGCCAGACTGAAAGGTACAGAGGTTCAAAGTCAAGGTGAAGGAGTCTGCTTCACGCTGCCTGACTGTTTTCTCCGAGTCTAGACCTTTCATCGGTGACTTGGAACTATAAAGTACGTTCAGAGATCATAAAGCTGGGAGAGCATTATTATATTAAAAGCTCAAGGTTCAAGCCCATCTGTCCATATACAGTCATAAAGCGTAAGAACACAGATAACTTTTCAGTGTAGGCTGGCACCTGCTAAAGGTGAAAAATCAGAGGCAGAACATTAGAGGCTGTGAAATTCAGGTGAATATACACACACAGTGGGAAATTCTGCATTAGTAGACCGTACCTCATGCAATTGTGCACACTGTCTCCATGCACACAGTGCTGACGAGGAGCCATACGTGGAGCACACCAGGTAATGGCATTGATCATATTGCATAGGAGATCATAAAGTCAGAAGACCTCTTATTCTGTACACTTGTCAACTTGGCCACTTTGGAAAGACAACTGACAACCAACAAGAAAAGTTTTTAAAATCATAGAGCTTTATATGGTTTAGTCTCAAAAACTAAACCACATTGTCTTTCCAAAGAGGCCAATTGCCTGCAGCATAGGTTTCGAACACTCTCTGTCTGCAGAAACACTGAGAAGACAGAGGAGGATGGGGACCCCTGAAGCAAGCTATGCCCTGAATTTAGAAGTGATATCTGCTGATCAGTATTGCAGAAACTTAGTCCATGGGAACCAGGAGCACAGACAAAGCCCCACTAACAGCACTGAAGAGAATTGCATGCTGTTTTCTTTGCTCGTGTCCCTCATGCATATGTGTATAGTATCTGCAAGGATTTAAGCACAGCTCTCTGAACTGACACCCCAAAGAAGCAAGTGACCCGTATCTGTGGCTTAGGTCAAAGGTCTGTTCTGTTTGGCCTTTCTGTAGAATGCTCTATGGCGTAAGGTTTCTCCCTATCTTTGGAATATG
Organism: Myodes glareolus; assembly: GCF_982192425.1. Lineage (NCBI taxonomy): Eukaryota > Metazoa > Chordata > Mammalia > Rodentia > Cricetidae > Myodes > Myodes glareolus. The sequence goes on from NC_142037.1 coordinate 41,897,466, forward strand.
AGTTTATCTTGATCAGTCAGGTTATTTCACCTTCAGCTCCAAATGCTCTATCTATGCTGTGTATGTATAGTATAACTTGACTGAACTTCACAGCATATACAAAACACATTTAATTTCTTGTAATCATTTTATGACGATAATTTGATAGTGTATCAACTCTGTCTCATCATACTTGCAACAGAAAACTACATGAAGACCCATTAAGATTAGGGTTTAAGGCAGCGATGGACTTGGACCCCGAATCAATACTTCTTTGTGTATGTAGGTTATGGATAAAGCATGGTTTTTCCAGGACAGTGGGCTATAATTCAGTGAAATACCATACCTGAGCCACAGACAACAAAAACAAACAGTGCCAACAGCCATGGCCCAACAGGATATTTCTCTTCTTGGGGCCTCTGTAAGGGAATAGAAATGTTAAGGTTAGGTTCATTGATTCAGCAAACATTTCCAGGGTGCTGCTATGTCTTGGATGTGTTGAGAATCCTAATGTGTACAAATGGTAGACTTGGCGCCAACTCTCAGTGGGTAGATATATGGCTGAGTAAAGCTAATTACAAACAATCGGGATCAATCCTGTAAAACAAGTCACTTCTTACTTTATTAATATTAATGAATTTGGTGCTCTAAAGTATTGTAGGGGCAAATGAGGTATAAATATATAAATACACGTGGTGATTTTAAAGGCTAGTGATAATTATAATAATTGTGTCCATGTGTTGAAAGCGTAGTCTAGGCAGTCCATGAATGTTAGCTTCAGCACAAACGGTGCAAACAATAATCCGTGCAAGGATTATTGTTATTCCTATTTTGTAGTTGAGAACCTGAGGTTCAAAGTTTGCTAATGAGTAAGATATGGGATTCAATTTATTAATGGGCTTGCATAGCTTTTTATGACTTTTTAGTGTTTTTTATGACTTTTTGTTCTTGTGTCTGTGCATTCCCAGAAGGATCAGAGAGCAAGGATGTTTCCACTAACCGTCAATATATTAAAAATAAAGACGTTTGTGCATCAGAAGTCCTTGTAACCACAGAAGTCATGCATCATTCTGGGGAGTGGTTGAGAGGGGAGCACATGTTCTAAGAAATCTGGTAAGCCTTAATGGTGCTTGCACCTCTGAGAAGTCTCCGCACACTGGCAAGCAGGACAGCTGGATCTGCAGCAAGAGCCTGGCATACCTGGTGCTCTTCTCAAAACAAGAGCAAGGGTATTACAAGAATATCCCTCAGCAGCACCTCTAGGCCTGAGTGCAGACGCTCCTTAAGACCAAATACATGAACAGAACACCCCCAGGTTTTAGGGAAGACACCAGAACAAGCAGGGCTTTATCAAACAAAAAAGACATAGAAAGACTGTGCTGCGGGGGGGGGGGGGGAGGAGGTGAGCTTGCATCCTCCATGACTTGAGCAAAAGACTGGCTACATGCAGTGTAAGCTGAAGACCTTGCCGTGAAGCACATGGTAGAGAGGTGATCTGTAAATCTGTGAAGCCGAGGAGTAAATCACAAGCGCAAGCTGTGGGTTTCCATTACGGGCTGTGGACATTGGAATAGATACTCAGTATTACACAGTATGGGCTGAAATAGGTTCCTGTCTATGCAGATCTGACAGCTACACGTTTAGGGGGTATATCATATCAGTATGGAAGAGGAAAATGAATGTGACCGTATTGGGGATGCAGTTTTCTGACATGTTGAGCAAGGCTGAGTAAAGTTTTGAACAAAACAGTAAATTCTCTCTTCGATTTGCTTTTCTCCTAGAAAGTTTACTGTATTAGAAACACAAAACGTGTAGTGTTCATTGATGACTGACATTCCATATTTAATAATAATCCCCATTTAATGGGCATGATGGCACATACCTAGAACCTCTGCAATTAGGTGGCTAAGGCAGTCTGATGTGAGTTTGAGGGTGGTCTGAGTAAGTTTAAGGTCAGCACGGGCCACATAGGACAACCGTATTTCATTACATAGCTCAGTGGTAGAGCACTTGCCTATCATATACAAGGCCCTGAGCTTAGTCCCCATGACTGGAAAAAAAAGTTAGTTAGTTTTCATTATTTTATAGATTAGACTAAAGTTTGTTAAGTGTCAACCTACCTATCACATCTTTAGCCTCCCTCTACCTCACTCGGGTTCATTTGTTATCTGTATGACCATTTGTATGTTTTGACTTTTTTTATAGTTTGGAATTGTTGATTCCTAGGGAAACATGTTTAAGGTGAATCTCTCCGTGACAAAAGCCATAAGGGCTGACAATGAGTTTCTTTCTTTTTTCTTTTTTTTTTTTTAAAAAAGATTTATTTATTTATTATGTATACAACATTCTGCCTTCATGTATGTCTGCACGCCAGAAGAGAGTGACAGACCTCATTACAGATGGTTGTGAGCCACCATGTGGTTGCTGGGAATTGAACTCAGGACCTTTGGAAGAGCAGCCAGCACTCTTAACCACTGAGCCATCTCTCCAGCCCAACAATGAGTTTCTTCGAAGAAGAAATGTATAGTATCAATGTATAGTAAAGCCTGGCATAGACTTAAAGAAGATAATCCAAGTTTATTAAAGAATGAATGGGCATGCATGTTTCATTAAACGTGATTCCACAGGTCAGGTAAAATGTGAGTCTACAGAGAGCATTGTCTTCTTATTTATTTATGTAGACACAGGCTTTCTTCTAGTCCAAGCTGGCCTTGCATTTAATGGGCAGCCAAAGATGACCTGACCTCCGCAACTTATGTAGACAACGATGACCTGACCTTCTTTTTCTCCCCTTTCACCTCCCAAATGTTGGGATTACAGCCGTGCATCACCACGCCCAGTTTTATATGGGGCTAGGGATCAAAACCAGAGCTACCTGCATTCTAGACAAGCAGTCTACCAGCCGAGCTACTTGATCAGCTGTCTTCCTAGTGATACTTTGTAATTGGTGGGTCATTGTTTCCCACTTACTGGATACTGAAGTAGAGACCAGTGGCTCAATTTTGACTAATGATTAAAGCCGTTCATTCTTTGGCCTTGACCAGCATGTGTGCTGGGGAATCATGATATAACAGGCTGATGCTCTTGAACGAAAAGAGAACCAAATACGTCTTTACGAATCGCACAATAGAACGTTACCGTGTCACTCCTTAGCACATAAGACTAGGTCAGGCTCAGATCAAGTAAACATCCGAGATTGTAAACAAAGTCACTTGAGCGGAGTGTGATATCTACCTGTCCTTGCCTCTTCTCAGACGTCACTGCCCTAGTTCCCTGCTTTGCTGCTGGCGCGGCTCACGGCACATTATAAAGAGATTTATCTTAGCTGTATTCCCAGAAAAGCCAATAAGTGAATCCAGGAGCTTCTATATGAATCACTGGGCTACCACGGATGCCAAATGGAGTCCTGTATTTTATACCTACAGTTAAACACAAATTATCATCGCGTGGCCTGAAGGGTTTAACACAGAACCCTCTTGGAAGGCATTCCCCAGTGAATGGAGATTAGCTGTGGACTTTCAGAGCCTGGAACACATGGCTGACCATGATGCCAGTATATTCCCTTTGGAGAGTCTTAATTTTTTTTGGAAAGGGTGTCAACTTCATTGTACAACCTCATTGGGACAATTTACATAAGCCCCATTCTACTGCTGCAAAAGGCAGGGGGAATGGTTCTACAGCCATTCTGTAACGAACCAGGATCGCCTCAAACACAAGGCCCCAATTTGTGAGGGGCTGTCTTCTTCTTTGATAAGATCTTTGCAGGCAGGGCAGCTCAGAACTCTGCAATTTAAACCTCGCTTCCACTCTGGAAGAATTCCCTACTGTCCAATCCCCAACCAGCCCTTCCATTTCTGTTCCTTGTATCCATCTATCTGGGAGAAAAACACTGATTTATCCCAAAGCCATTAGTTAATCATGACAGACAGAAGCATCTGTATACAGTGATGGAGGCTGATTTCTGAACACGGAGCTTGAATTTTCAATGGAAACTTGCAGCTCTGTTCCCATTTACTGAAGTCTATCCAGAATTAGCTGCCCTTTCTAACCTACTTCTATCAAAGTATAACTATGTTTGACTTGTAATTAGAAAAACAAGATTCAGCATTTACAGAGAAAAATGTTTTCTTTTTGGATGTGGATCTACTTACAATATAGCTAACCAAAAGACTCTTCCAAAACAACTGGAAACAAACGTTTATTGGGGCCTGGAAATCTTTCATTACAAAGATAGTCTGGCCAATTACTGGCAGGTCCTTGTAGGCGCCAGGCACAGTTGAGGCGGGTCGTCAGTAGTATAGCAAAACCTGTTAAATGCACTTATACCACACATCAAATATAATTTAAATGCACAGGGAAAGTTGAGTTGAATTGCAGATGACTAGTTTCAGCCACTACACAATGCTTTCTCATTATCTTTCATTTTGGAGCCAGTAACTTACTGTTTTGTTCTAGGTTCCCAACATTTTCTCGAGTCTACAGAGGCCTGGCGGAGAAAACAGCCCCACAAATTAGTTCCTGTGTGGTTACTTTTGCCCTCATGTCTGAATTCATTGAACACCTGAACTCTGATTCCTCAGCTCATCAGAAAGAACCATATCTACTTATCTCCACTTCAGCAGAAAATGGGTCTGACACCTTGAGGAGGAAGATCTGATCTCCTGGGAACACAAAGTAACTGCTTTTAATGTCAGCTTGGGCAGTGGCTCCCTGCCCCCACCCAATAAAAACACAGAGGGTAAACATCTCTGTAAAAGTATGGCTCCCATTCCACGATGCCTTGGCGTTTTGTGTCCTCTAATCACAGCTAAACACTCCAGTGCCCCCAAAGACAGAATCTGAAGGGTTACTTAGCCAGGAGCAGTGTAGAAAGGTCTGAGTAGAGCTTGATCTCTGCCTTCTCTGCCACAGTTCTGCTTGGTTGTGCAAGAATTTCGGTGTGATGACTGCACATCCAGCTTTTCCCTCGGTTAATCAAACCAACATAATGTCTTTGGCTGAAAGGCATTGCCTCATCAAGTCTGCATTTCCAGACAAACCCCAAGCTTCGGCTGGACTTCCCCTTCATCTTATGGGATAATAGATTCCAGGCGCCTTTGCAAACCAGCTCTCCGCAACGATGCAACCCACTCAAGCCTCGGATGGTTCAAAGTCACAGGCCTGACATTCTCTGTAGCAGACAACCTAGTTTACTGAAGGAAATAAATATCTGCACCTAAGGTACATATTTTACTTAAAATGCCAGGAGTAAAGCTGTAGTCCACAATGCTGGGAGTAAGGAAGCCCTGGCAATAAGCTGCTCTCTACAGTCACGGCATCGTAAAGAGACCGAATCCATAGGGAGAGTCACAGACAGCACCTTTACACTTAAGCTTTAGCCCAGTGGAGGCTGGAGGCCTCATTTTGCAAGAGAAAGAGGATGGAGAGACATTGGGTCAGAATCTCACGCCCTACTTTTTAAAAGCCCTTTCAATATATATATGGGAAGAAGAGACGGATCATCACGCACACACACACACACACACACACACACACAGAGAGAGAGAGAGAGAGAGAGAGAGAGAGAGAATCTTGGTATGGGGGTGGGGAAGAGTCCAGGGGCGGAGTCTGGAAGCATTTTATCATTCGTTCATCCATCCATCCATTCATTCATTCATCACATTCACCTACTAGGCTCTCAGCCCAGTTGGCTTCACTGGACCCTAAGATGCAGCTTTAAGCCTTTTCCAAGGACGATGGGCCATTTTCTCCTGGGGGGGGGGGGGGCTCCACCAACCAGAGCCCTCTCCGCCCATGAGAAAGCAGAGCAGTCTTCGCCCCCAGAGCCCAGCCGGGTCCCCCAGTCTGCGGGACCCCGGAGGAGGGGCCGGGAGGCCTGGCATTGAGCCCGAGGCCCGCCCGCTCCGCCCCGCTCCGCCCCGCGGGTCCTGCCAGCTCGGCCCGGCCGGCGCCGCCCACGCCTTACCAGGGTTTTGGCTACGTTTCCCCTCTGGGTGATGTTTTTGCTGTGCTTCTCGTTAGCCATCCGGATCCGCTGTTTGGCCACCATGGCTTGGGCGCTTGGAGATGCTCTCGACTCCCACCTGCAAGGATGGCCGGGGTGAGCCGCTGTCGCAGGTCCCAGCGGCCTGCCCGGGCGCTGCAGGTGGCAAGGCGCGGCCGAGCCCCGCACACCCCGCTCCCCGAGCCCCAGCCAGCCGGCTCCAGAGAGAGGCCAGCGCGCGGACGGAAGTAATCTCTCATCTCAGGAAACCCTCTCCGACTTCCTCGCCATCCTTCCGGTCCCCCCAGCTACCTACCCTGCGCGGCCACCGAGGCAGGAGGCGGGAAGCGGGAGGCGGGCGCTGCTACAGCGCAACGCACCGAGCCAAGGGGACCCTAGCCCAGGCTGTCTCGGTCCTGAGATCGAACGCTGCGGGGCACAGGGTTCGGGCCACTCCGCGTTTGTGCGTGCGTGGGGGGTGGGGACGCAGCCGTACCCGGCCTGGAGACCCCCGACTGTGTGACCTAACCTCCCAGGCTAGGCAACAGATTGGGGCACTGATGCTTCAGGGCAAGCTGAACCTGACCAGGTTTGGATAGTGCTGCTGGGGGACAGTCCAAAGGAACCTGCTCTTCAGGTGTTTGAGGGAACTCCACTAAGGGACCTTCTACAGGACTGTGCGAAGAGACCCTTTGTGACATAGAAAGTTTCACCAGGAAGCCTCTTTCCAGTCCCTGGCAGATGTGGACGAGGGGTCTCAAGGAAGGAGTTAGAGCAGGCCTTCTCACCTTGGTAGAGGATGGTGGGCATTACGCTGGAAGACTGCCCGCGAACCAGCTGAGTGGCGCATAGAGGATCTAGTGGAAGTGAACCTACAGCACAGGAAGATTTGGTGCTCAGTGCCCATAGCCAAAGCCTTGCCCAGGCTTGAACACCTTGCCCCACCCCCACCACACTGCCTTGGCCTTGGGGCATCGTGGACCTTCTCCAGCCACCCTTGCTCCAGGGGGTGCTGAGTATGGATTCTCAGACAGCATTGGGCATTTTCCAGATGCTGATACTGAGCTGTAGAAAGGGGAGGAGGGGCTTAACCGCTCATCTTTCCATACTGAAAATCCTGGAGTGAGTTCTTTGGAGCCTGGGGAAAGGGGGGAACAAAGAAAGAGTTGGGGAAGTGGGAAGTGATAATCCAGGGTTAGGGCGACGCATAGTAGCACCCCAGGGTGGGAAAGAAGAGCGGTGTAGACCAGATTTGGCTAACGCAGCTCTATCTTGCAGGCGCTGGAGACTGAGTTTCCATGGGCTGTGGTATGAGCAGAATGTCCTATGTGGGCAGGAAGTTAGGAAGAGCTCTTTTGTTGATGCACTTCCATCAACTGGTTGCCTGTCCCACACCCTCCTGTCATCCAAGCTTCAGTAGTGTCGGGGACCATTCTTCCCATGCTTCGACAAGTATACCACTTACTATAGGGTAGGGGCACGAGGATTAGAAAAATGTTAAGTAGGAGGAACAGAGATAAGGAAGAGAGAAACCTCAGAGTAACCCTGTCTCAAAACAAAAAACAAAAAAAAAAAAGAAACAAAACAAAAAAAATCACTAAAACATAGGACAATATGGGGAGCGCAACTCAGCGGAACAATGAATGCTGAATTCACCAATATTTATTTTCCCTGCACTTTTATACCACAATACAATAAGGGGAAGAAGACAAAAAACTGCTTTAACATGATACAAAGGACAACTAGAGCAATTACTTGCTTCAATACTTTGAGCCATAAAGCCATTAATCCTTGAGAAAAGCATTCTATTGTTGAGGCATTTGAACCTACCCTTGAAAACAGCCAACCTGCTAGGTCAAACCTCTTAACTCAAAGGAAGGAGCAGAAGTTTGCTTGAATTCTCTGACCTAGGTCAAGGTGGAGTGGATCTACCTGTATGGATCATTTTAATGTTCAAAACACCGAGGAAGGTGGGTAGCCACCCTTATTGTCAACAACTTTGAACAAACTAAGACTCTCTGACCTTCAGGCAAGGTGAAATAGGCTCACATTTTTGGGCCTCTACACAATAGAGGCCTTTAGTGGGTTGCTTTCTGGAAACCAGAGCAAGAACCAGTCATCTGGGGCATTAGCACCATTTGTTCATGCTTTTCTCTGGAAGGATGCAGGCTGCATAACTGTCATCATCTTCACAGGCCCACTCGAGTCTGTTCCACTCTAGCTCCTGCTTGTAAGGACCATTGGCTTTCATTAAGGGGACATCGGCCATCTCTACCCTGTAGGTGCCACCTGCTGAGCCTGGCTATTGCATGAGACCCAAAGGTGCTCCTGCCTGACTTAGTTACTTCAATAATTGGGCAAGAATCAGAGTAAATTCTCACCAAAGCTGATTAGAGGCCAGTCTCTTGGGAACATTCAGGGTAGTGACCTTAGACAGGCAGTTTTCCCTCTGGGACTTGAAGCAGAATATTCTTAGTGTCAAGGAGGCAATCTTATCGAGGAAGACTTTTTTTTTTGTTCTTTGTTTTTTGCTTGTTAGATATCAATTTTACTCCTTTATTATTTTTTTTTACTTTATGGCATTTTAAATTAGTTTTGATTATAAATAGAGGGCATGCTCACAGTGAAAAGGCCAACGGAAAGTAAGTCCTAAGTTGCTTTCTTAGTATTCTATTATTCATCTAGTTATCATCTGTCACCAATCTCCCTATTGGAGGTCCCTTCAAAAATTCCAACAGAAGCCAAGTATGGTGGTGAATGCCTGCTCCCACATTTGGGAGGCTGACACAGGGGCATCTCTAGTTTAGGGCAGGCCTGGGCTATATATGAAGACCCTACTTTAAAAAGAAGACAAACCCTCCAAGACAAATAGAGCCACACCCCTCTGTCACCATGCTGTCTCCTCACTTAACATATCACTCTATACACTATTTTTGTACTTCGCTCTTAAAACGAACATACGGTAACTTCGAACAGTGGTCCTGGTAGGTTATTACCAACACCCTTCATTAAATGATTTACTGACTGGTTGAGCAACACTCAATAAAGCACCTCTGTGCCTGTGCTTTTATGTTCTCTTGCAGGTCTATCTGTGTGATATTGCAGCGTATATCTATTGTTCTAACTGGACTTCCTAACAAGCTTCTCCAGCCTCAGAGTCACTGCTGTCTGTGATCAGAAAACCTTTTGTGTGCTAACCAGTACCCTGGGGCTGGAGGGGTCCTAGGTAGCTTGTAGATGGAGAATGTTCACTAGGAAGACCAAAGCATGATTAAAGTTGAGACTTCTGGCCCTGTTCCCAACCTCCAGGGAAGGAAAAAGGGCCACAAGTGGAGTTGGTAACCAATAACCAGTGGTGCAATCAACCACATCAGTGTAATAAAGCCTTTATAGAATCCCAAAAGGATTTCACTGAGTCACTGGGTGGCAGAGCACAGGGAGGGTCATGGAGTGTACGGACGGACGCTCTGGGACGGACGCTCTGGGCTACCCTCTTACCTTGAGCTATGTTTCTCTCCCAGCTGGCTGCTCACTTGCAACTTTGTAAAAATCTCTATGGTTAAGTGCTCAGTGTTCCCCTGGGCTCCCTGAACCCTTCTAGCACATTGCATGCCCTGGTTAGTCACTCTCCTCACTCTGGCATCAACATGATTGGCAGAAGCAACTTAAGGAAGAAGGGTTTATCTGGGCTCATAGCCCCTGGGTCATTCCTCACAGCAGCAGGAGCTTGAGGCAGCTGGTCACAGAATCCGGGGAAGAAGCATGAATTCTTCACAAACCAACATACGTTAATCTGAAATCTGTCCTATTTGGATTTATGAGAGCCTGGGTTTCACTCCCTTTAAAAGAAACGATACATCATCAAAGTTCTCAGAAGCTGCTCTGTGGAGCTAGGATGTTGGGGATGTCTGACATTTTTCTCTGCAGCAGGGTTATGTGCAAACTCCCCATCCCCATCATGAATCTTGGGATGGTCCCTCCCACCGGGAAACATAAAGAAGCACATTTGGTCTCTGGATCCCTGACAACTAGAGCTCGTTAATCAAATGTTCCTATTGAATTTCTGATCCAGTGATTTTTAAAAAAAAGGTAAAGGGAGATTTTAAACTTCATCCTGGTGCTGGAGTCCCCAGAGGCAAGGGCTTCGAGCAGCTGCGGTGGTTAATCCAGCGATAGAATACGTCTCTGCTACCTGAAATCATCACCGTCAGTTCCCCATCTGCTTCTGTTGCCCAGAGGCAAGAACTCTGGAACACATGCGCGTGGTGGTTTGAAAGAAAATGGCTCCCGAAGGGAGTGGCCTTATTAGGAGGTGACTTTTTTGGAGTAGGTATGCCCTTTGTTGAAGGAAGTGTGTCACTGTGGAGGTGAGCTCTGAGGTCTAATATATCTTCACTCTTCACTCAATGTGGTACCCAGACCATTTTCCTGCTGCCTTTTGATCAAGATGTAGCCGACACCGTGTCTGCCTGCCTGTTGCCGTACTCCCCGCCTTGATGATAATGGACTAAAACCTCTGAACTGTAAGCCAGCCCCAATTGTTTTCCTTTGTAAGAGTTTCCGTGGTCATGGCATCTCTTCACAGCAATAGAAACCCTAAACCCTAAGTAAGACTACATGAAAACAAGCAAACCCACCTACACAAAGTGCTGGAATGTTCCATTCCACATCTGGGAAGACTGACAGGTGTAGCATCAGGCACTGATAATAAGTGGTCTTTCTTCAGCTTGTCCCTTGCGGGGAAATGGGGATAGAGGTCATGGAGGATTGAGGTCATAGTGTTGTAAGAGGCCAGTTCCTCAGTATGGTTGGGTGTGGTTAACAGGCATCACCTGTTCAGGTAAAGTCAGCACATCACCTTCTTTTCTTCCTTTCTTTCTTTCTTCCTTCCTTCCTTCCTTTCTTTCTTTCTTTCTCTTTCTTCTTCTTCTTCTTCTTCTTCTTCTTCTTCTTCTTCTTCTTCTTCTTCTTCTTCTCCTCTTCCTCCTCCTCTTCCTCCTCCTCCTCCTCCCTTCTTCTTCTTCTTCTTCTTCTTCTCCTCTTCCTCCTCCTCCCTTCTTTTCTTCTTCTTCTTCTTCTTCTTCTTCTTCTTCTTCTCCTCTTCCTCCTCCTCCTCCCTCCTCCTCCTTCTCCTCCTCCTCCTCTTCTTCCTCTTCCTCTCCTCCTCCTCCCCTCCCCCTCCTCCTTCTCCTCCTTTTTTCTCAAATCATAATTCTGCTGGAGAAGAGAAAAATCAGGGAAACCTGAAGGCAGCCCCCTTAATGTTCTCCATGCTAAGAAAGGTTTGTGCTGGTATGCGGTGGATAGAGAAACATAGGATGCAGGCTGACAGCTAGTGCTACCTCGAGTCCACTCAGTTCTCTGCATGATGGTTCTGGGGACACATGCTGGACTGAAAGTAGAAAACTTGAGCTGTCGTTTACTCTTGTGTTTACTGAGTGCCTGTTGTGTGTTAGACACCATTTTAACTGTGAAAACTCAAATGCTAGTAGTTTTTGCTTTAGGGAGCTCTCAGTTGGCAGGACAGCTAAGCCTGCATTGGGAGACTGCCCAATTTCCCAAGTGAGCAGGAGCCTTGATGTTGCAGAGGGAGCCGTAGCAGAACACAAAGCAGGACTGAAGCCTCTTGACCCACCTCCATTTTGGCCAGGTAAATGAGTGGGAAGAAGGGTTGTTCAAATTCTTGAGAGGTGGAGCTTTGGAGTGACTGGCATATGTATGAGAGAGTAAGTCATACACGTGTGTGCACACATACATGCTCACCGCATAGCAAAGACAAGCTCCATTGCAGAGGAATGTCAGTCCCCAAATGATGGCAAGAGACAGAATTGAACTGCTGTGATAGCTGTGTGAGCCCTTGACCTGAGAGGTGATCTGTTTAAACTTTAACATAGGAGACACCAGCGCTTGAGCTGGTTAATTGCCTGGCCACATCTGGTACTAATAACTGTAAAGCCATTGTATCCCGAAGGGAAGGAAAACACAGCCCGCGAAGCCCTCTCCCTGGTGACACCCCATAGCAGCACACGGGTACCTGAAGACATGAGACGTGAGAGGTGCTGACACATGTCCCAGCTCAAGTGTGGCCAGGCCCCGGCCAAAACTTTACAGTTTATCTCACACCTTGTTTCCATTCAACCAGGTAAATACTTGCAGTGTCTGGAAGAGTTCCCTAGAGGGAAAGGAGTGACATTAGTCATCAGACCCAGAGTGTTTCCTAAAAAGGCCAAACCTGTCAGGTCATCTGTTCTTTCTTGCTTCTGTCATGACCCTGTAAGCACATGGATCCTGAAAACAGCCAGTGTTGGCTCCTCTGCTTGCTTTTGTAATGAAAGTCTCTTTCTTCATCTGTAAAATGGGTATGATTGCAAGGGTACTTCTTAGGTTGATATGTGTCTAATTTGTGTTTTGTTTTTTTTTTCATTTAACATTTAATCTACAGCCATTTGTTTCCATCTGGATAGCTTTCGTTCTTTAAGAATGGCTGCTCGGGGGGAGGGGCAAAATTCCTCAGTGGGGAAAGTGCTCGCCACCAAGCCTGATGCTAAGCTTGATCCCTGGTACTCAGGTAGGGGAAGAAGAGAATTGACTCGTGTGAGTTGTCCTCTGATCTCTAGAGGTGTGACGCACACATGCACACGCACACACACAATATATTATTGTAATCACACATACACACAATAACAAATGTAATCTTTAAAAATGGTTGCAAAGCGTCGCTTTGTATTCAGATAACTCAATGGATTAAGCCAATCCTCTACTGGGAAATTCTTAGGCTGTTGCGGTTTTTTTTTCCTACCACAAGCCAACAACATCCTTGTGCAGTGTTTTGTAGATGTGCATCCATATAACCATCGGAGAATTTTCTGGAAGAGTAATTCACAGGTTATACTCATCATAGTGTAAAGGACAGTGTCCATCTGTCCTTCTGAGGTGTAGCATTAATTTATAACTTATAATTAATTTATAATTTATGAGTCCATACTGCTTTTTCCACATTTAGGTTGATATTGGGTAAACAACCTTGACTAACTTTCTATATTTTCTATAGACTATATTTTCTCTTCCTTTATAAAGTTTACCAGTTAGATTGAGTGCTGTATTTATGAGACCAAGGCCACATCTGTTGACATATCCTAATCAAAAGTACGTCTTTGCATGGTGGTTTGTGAATTACATAAAGACAGAGGAGAAAACAGATACGCAGGCAATGGACTGCCAAGATAAAGCCGTGACTGTTCACCAGGGTTCCTCAGAGACTAGCGCGGTGACACAAGGCCTGAAAAGACTTGAGACAGTCGTGCATTACTTACATAAGCTGTCCATCCAGTGGCTTAGATGGTCTGTATTTCATTCATTCAGAGCACAGGTCAAGTTGTGCTGGAAACACAACTCAGGCTTATACATCAGGCATCAAACACAGATGGCGCCCCGTCTTGAATGGTTTATGTGTTTATCTTCATAGAAATGGGAAAATTACCATTTTAAAACACGTTAACATGTAGGCTTTATCCAATTAACATATTCATCACAGTTTTTATTCTTAATTCTATCAATCAACTTTCAAGTCCTTTTCAAAAACTTCATCATAAGTTGCTGAATGAAGCTGTCAGATCTTCAGGAATGTCTTGGCTCTCCAAATGGCAGTTATGCTAAACTCAGGATCCCAGCTGCTAAAAGTTCCTAAAACCTGTCCTATCTAACATACTCTTGAGTTTATGAAGGACCACATTGGCAATGATATATGTGGATTCCTAACCCATCTGCAGAAACCCCAGGTGTGTGGAGAGCTGTTTTGACTGAGATAAGGTGACTTTTGAACCACACAACACCCCCAGGCCAGTGGCTTCTCCAACTTTATGTGGGTGGAGCTACCTCTTAGGCAAGAGTGGCCTGAAAGTTGCTAAATATTGTAAGGGAGCCTCTGGCAAACTGAGGAACTAGGTAGAGACTAGAAAAAGGAAGGCTGTCTAGTCTCTGGTAGAAAGAATATTAGAGCTCTCACGTTGCCGGCACAGCTACTGTCTGTGATCCCAGCACTTAGGAGGCAGAGGCAGGGGAATTCAGCCTGGGCTACATAACAAAACCCAGTTTCTAAAAACAAAACCAAACCAAACAAAAACAAATCCCAAACCCCAAATTGAAAAGACAAACTAGTTTAAAAAAAAAAAGAAAGAAAGAAAGAGAAGAAAAAGAAAAGAAAGAAAGAAAGGAAGGAAGGAAGGAAGGAAGGAAGGAAGGAAGGAAGGAAGGAAGGAAGGAAGAAAAAGCCCAAATCAACTGGCCATGAAGGCAGAGAGACAGGTCAAGGGCTGTTCTCCCACAATAGACAGAAATACTGTACCATTTCATCAGGGAGCAGAAGTCAGGAAAGAGCCAATCCATGGGGAAAAAAAAAAAAAAGGGAGAAGGTGATTCAGGCCAGTTGGCCATCCTCAGCAATAATGAATCCCAAGAATTCCCCTCAGCTTCATATTGGGCATGTGGCTTAAGCTGCCCTTTGACTCCACTGTCCTTTGTCCAAGTGTGACAAAATACCGACCTAGGGTGACATGTGCTAGAGCCTTGGGCCGGGCCTCCGGGAGTAGCGCGAATTCTTTCTGACAGGCAGGCTTAATGACTTGATCCTCGCAGCATCACCTCTGGGAGATCGGCACACTAGCAGGCAGATGGTAATCGCTAGGGCTTCTCTGGGGAAGGACCTCAGGGACCAGGTCAGAAGTGGGGAGGAAAGGTCAGTCGCAGGGGTGCACAGAGCTTTTGATAAAAGGGGAAACCTCAGCTGCCTTGTCCCCCTCCCCTTCTTGATACCATCCGTATCCCACAGTACCTATGATGTCACAGGGAGGAGATGGGCCGTTCCATACTCCCATGCCAGGACTGGGTGAGGGTTCAGTTTGCTGTGCCCCTTGCTCCTTTCTCAGAGCTCCCTGTGCAATTTATAACCCCACGTTCCACACAGACTCATGGGAACTTGGGGTTGGAAAGGATCTTAGAGAGTGTCGGGTTCAACCCTCCCAATAAAGAGGGTGCAAAACAACCATCAGTGGGCAGGGACATAAGCATGGAGGGGGCCTGATAACAAGACGGATGGTTTTTAGATAGAAACACGTGGCTCAGTGAATTCGAGAGTGTGTGTTTGGGGTGGGTGGGTGGGGCCCGTTTTCTGTCGCTTTCTCATTTTGATAGTCTACAGAGCACACAGTGAAAACAGATTTCATTTAGCACAGCTAATCATAATCCTTGTAAAAAGTCAGAGAATTTGGCAGCTGAAGGAACAAAGTTTAAAAGGAAGAAAATAAGACTAATCCAAGTAAGGTTTTGTTTTCCATCCTTTGGAGGAGTGAAAAATACACTTCTTTCATTATTAGTTGTGGGCAGCGTCAGTAACACTGGATTAATACCCCCAAGCATTTACGCATCTCTGAGTAAGCTGGGCTCCCCAGGAACCATCTCAACTCTGCTTCCCGGGTCCTTCTGCTCTCTGGGGGCTCCTTCTGAGCTGTACCTCTTTGTCACACTTGGGATTTTGGGTCACATCATCTGATTGACGCTTTCGCTATTATTATTTTTTCTCTTTCTCCGGCCATGGCTCCTGCTGTGCGCAGGGTTCAGTGGGCATGTCAAAGACGGCTAGACCATCCGACGCACTGGCTTCAAACTGACACAGTTGTCTTAAGAGCGGAATCGTCCCAATTCGTGGCCAACGGTTTGGCGCCACGCTATGGGAGGAAGCCAGGCTTGTGCTTAGAGATCCCCAAACCGACACGTCTGGCTCATTCTGCAGCTGTTGGTCTGAACATGGGGGCTTTGTGGAGTTCATCTACAGCCAGCCACACCTGATGGCTTTGTTTGACTTTTCCTTTTGGCTTACGGACACAGGGTTTCTCCGTGTAGCCTTGGCTGCCCTGGAACTCGCTTTGTAGATCAGGCTGGCTTCAAACTCAGAGATCTACCTGCTTCTGCCCCCTGAGTGCTGGGATCAAAGGCACATGCCATTGTGCCTGGCTTTTGTTGTCCTGGTGCCCAAACTCCTGAGAGGAGCTCATGGAACCCACGGGTCGTCTAGGTCTGTCTTCTTTCGGTGCTCCTCAAGAAGGCAAGAGACCCACGCTTCCTGTGGTTTCTACATCACTCCTAGGATGCCATCCAGACCTGGGCAGCCTACGACCCACTCAGTAACTGGCTGTGTGTTCTCTGTGATGGCTTTGTTGCAGCCTTTCTGCTCAGCTCCCCGGGAGGCAGGGAGGTGTCCTGCTCCCACTGGCCCTAAAGTCACCATTTCCTGCCTCCTCTGCTGCCACCTGGGTAATCCGTTTCTTTCCCTGCCCCCAGCCCCAGTCTGATCAGCATCCAGCAGGGTTTTAGAACACGTTGGACTTTCTCGGTGACAGCTTACTGAAAGGCAGCCTTAACACCTCTTCTTGTTTTCCCCTTCTATCCCCTTAACTTCGACTCCACCCTGTGTGAACTTGCTCTGATAAATGGTACCGTTTGCTCTCTCCATCTCTGGCCTGTTGAGATCTGGAAACAATTGGCTTGTCTGACACGTACTCCCAGAGCTGAACTTGTCCAAATCAAACCGTGGTCGCTTGTGCTTTCTTGGCTGTTTGTTTTAAGTCTGAAATGGGCCTTGACCTCACCATCCCCCTCCATCCTGTGTGTTTTGTTTGTTTTACATGGGTGCGTGCCAATATAAAATAAAGTGTCCAGTTAGGGCTCCAAATAGTCGAGGGGGAGGAAAGATCTAAGAGGCCAGAGAAGAAGGATTGGGTCTCTTGGAAACTTCTGCCTAACAGGACTTTGCTAGCCAATGACGCAGGTCGGATGTTTGCTGAGGTATGGTCTAAATGGGCTTCAGATTTATAGCAACCTGTTTTATGAAATATAGCCCCTCTCCCAATAGATACAAGTTCTTTAATAACCGTTTCCTTTAAGATTTAAAAAAAATCTTTAGTTTGTTTCATGGTAAAATCCAGTACAATTATTTCAAAAGGTACAGTTTGTTGATTTTAAGTACATTCACACAAAATAAGACCCAATTGCACACTAAAAGATACACTCATCTTTGTGTAACAATCAACCCTATTTCTAGAACTTTCTTGGGCCAGTGAAAACTCTGAACCTATTTAAAAAGAACCCCCCTTTCTCTCCCTCGCCCATGACGTCTGTTTTCTCTCTGTGTAATGTGGTGTGTTCTAGGCATTGAGACTGGGTTTGGATGCCTGGATTCTTTAGCTGAAAACCACTGCCCAGAAATCTGATGTTCTCCTCTTAGGTTCTGGATCACACAGTGGACCATGGGACTGATCTTTGAACAGTCAGGAAGCAGGCGTGATTCACCTGAGTTACTCATTCGCCTTCCAGCAAACAGCTTGCATCATCTTCATGCTGTGCCCACTAGAAGATTTTCTTCTTCCGGTCGTTTGTGATGGTTTCCAAAGTTTACTAAAATGGTACCAGTTACCCTTCTTGTGACTCTGATTCTACTTCACTTTTTTTTTTTTAAACATTTGAGAAAAGGTCTGCCTGTGCATAGACGGGATTGGCCCAGAACTCGCCTCACAACCTCATGAGTTGGTTTCTAAGACAAATTCTCTTCCCTCTCAGTTAAAACACATGTAACATTTATCATTTTAGCCAGTTTTAAGGCTATGTGGTCTGATGGCATTGGACACGCACACGTTGGTGTGACACTATCATGCACCCCCATCTCTAATGGAACTCCTGAGCCCACTGAGTAAGCCCTGCCCCCACTCCATGGCAGAAAAGGGGTTCTGTACCTGAAGGGAGGAGATACGTAAAACTTCTCATTCCACAAACCCATTGTGACCTGGCTGGATCTGTACACAGAGACTGAAAGCCCAGAAGGTTCCTAGCTGAGGGCCCACCTTCTGTGACTTCTTAACAGTGGTTAAGGAAGCCACTTCACTAAACATGCCAATATTGAGAGTTGGCTTCTCAAGACATTCCGTGGGTACGACCTCCTAGAGCCAGGGGATGCTGATTGGGGAACAGGGCGGGGTAGGGTGGGGACAGTGCTGCTTGGCTTCATTTCAGAGTGTGCTCCTCGGGGCTCTTTTCAAAGCTTTGGAAGGAGCTGTTCAGACAGCCGTCTCCATGCCATAGCTGGGGAACGTGTCGTTATCCTTATTTTTTTTTTTCTTAGAGAAAGTTAAGATGAATGCATCTCCCATCTTGGTTCAGAACAAATTAAGATCAATGTATTTATGAGTCAGAGCAGACAAGGATTCTGGGTAGAGTTCCCATCGCCATCATCCTTCCTGGAGTCTTGAAGTCTTTTTTTGACAACTCAAGATTTGCCACTCCTTTTTTCTGAGTCAGTCATCCAACAGACACTGTCCATCACTTGAAAAAGCCTTCACTCTCTTTAACCTAATCCCTAAGGCACTCTTGCAGGACGAGAACCTTGAGTGCCCAGCATTTGCCTTCTCCAACACCAAACCTGGCAACCACAGATGACCATCGTTCATAATTCCAAGGTCTTCTCAGGGCAAAGGAGACTAGCTGGTTACAGTTTTCTGGTGCCCCTGCCCCCAGCTTTCATCTCCCTGTCAGGGCCTCTCCTTTCTTCTCAGCACCAGTGGGAATTCACTCCTTACCCCCAGGCTCCAAAGCAGAGAGCTCTTGAGGTTTGTGTGAGGCAGCTGGAGGAGAGTGGAAAGGCAGCCTCACTTGGGACCCAAAGTCATGAGTTTCTGTTCTAGAACTCTGTGATTTAGGAAGGCTTTGTGTTCTCATGTATGGACTGTCAGCAGTGTTCTCATCTATGGACTGATACAGTCCACAGCCATAGGTAAATTACAACCCGTAACTGTATGAAGACTGCAGCCCACAACTGTACGTAGAATACAGCCCACAACTATATGCAGAATACAGCCCACAACTATATGCAGAATACAGCCCACAACTGTACGTAGAATACAGCCCACAACTGTACGCAGAATACAGCCCACAACTGTACGCAGAATACAGCCCACAACTGTATGCAGAATACAGCCCGCAACTGTACGTAGAATACAGCCCACAACTATATGCAGAATACAGCCCACAACTGTACGCAGAATACAGCCCACAACTGTATGCAGAATACAGCCCACAACTGTACATAGAATACAGCCCACAACTGTATGCAGAATACAGCCCACAACTGTACGTAGAATACAGCCCACAACTGTATGCAGAATACAGCCCACAACTGGATGCAGAATACAGCCCACAACTGTATGCAGAATACAGCCCACAACTGGATGCAGAATACAGCCCACAACTGTATGTAGAATGTTCTGAATTCTGGCTCAGCATTATTGTGTTGCCCATGCCTCTAAGACACTCATCTGGTCCAATGAAAGTGCCAACAATGCCCACCTTACAGGCTTACTCAACAGTTGGTGAGTGTAGGGACACAGAGTAAGCACTGAGTGATTTCATCATAAATTGCTATCATAGCATAGGGCAGACAAATTCTCCTTGTATCCATATGTATATGTTTTTTCATACACATATATTTCATCTGCACAGTGCTTCCACTAAGACATTTTAGCACCACTTAGGTTTCTAGGTCTAAAATGGAAAATGTTGCTGGAATCCAAATCTTTACAGCTCCCCAGCTCGACCGCTACTGGTAAATGACTACATCCTTTCTTACCCCACCCCAGGTTACTATTTTCTTCATCACCTTTGGCTCTATTTCCCCTGTCATCTTGTCCATTCAAGTCATAAACAGGATGCGCTCTTTCAAACACTCTTAGGCTCAGATGGGAGACAACGTCTTTTGCAATAGGAGAATTCCCGTGAGATCGAGTCAGCAGGGAACACTAAACACGGTTTGAAGTCACTGACCACCAGACTCAGCTGGAGACCCTAATGACTGTGTTTTGCTGTTTCCTTGGTGGTCTGCTTGACACAAACTAGGGTCACCCGGGAAGAGGGAACCAGACCTGATGATTGCCTCCATCAGTTTGGCTTCTGGGGGGCCAGAAATGTGGGGGACATTTCATTGGTGGAGGCAGGAGGATCCAGCCCACTGTGGGTCGCAGGTGGTGATTGGTTATACAAGAAAACAAGCCGAGCAAGCCACTAAACAGGGCTCCCTCATGCTAATAACTCTCTCTGCTCCCGTCTTGAGTTCTGTCTAAACTAGTCAGCGATTGACTGTGATTGGCATGTGCCAGCCAAATAAACTCTTTCCTCACCAAGTTGCCTTTTGTTGTGTTTGCACCTCAACTCCTGAATTTCTACTTACCTACTTACCGTGTGATCCAAATACGCTTATTAAGTTCTCCAAACCTCCACTGTACTCACTTGTAACGTCAGGTCAGTTGTTCTGCGTCTCCTTGAGTGGTGTATAAAACACTTGGTGTACAATAGGCATGCAATGAAAACCGGTAATTATTATCAATCAAATGCCTTGACTGGCGGCTCCGCTGAATACAAATTAACCTCCCGTCGTTCTCTGCACGTAAAGATAATGGATGTTTGACCTGAAAGGGCGAGAGAAAGAAGTCCATTAAATATCAGAATCAGCCCTCTAAATTCAGAGCTCTGCACATCTCTCTGTCTCGGTTTAAAAATAAACACGGATCCATCTTTGATGCCGCACATCCTAATGTTATCTGAACTGTATTTTTAAAAAGCTGCCACACGATCCACTTGACACATGTTTGTGACTACATATTCTAGAAGCAATTTCCATTTTGATGTGGTGTTTCACAGATTGCGTTACTAGTGACTTAGGCAGAATGGAAAATAAGATATCAAATTGACATCTTGGCTAGATGAAAATACAGATTCATGGGGCAGGGGAATTCACTCAGGTCTGTGAGGACAGATACCGTAAGTCGAATCGTAATTTCGTCAGAATATGTCAGAAGACACAGGCAAATTGCCAGACTTTGATATATCCAATGTGAGCACGTTGGCTTTGCTGTCACATGGACTGTCAAGTTTATTTTCCTTAAGAAATGGTCTTATGGGCTCATAAATTGGGATGAAAGAAAAAGAATTCAAGGCTGCTGTCAGTTTTGAAACAAGTTGGTCAGAAAGCCAGATGCCTAATAACACATTTGGTGTGCAAATCTCAGAACAGACCTCAGAACCAAACTGTAAGTGCGCTCCTCTTGGTTACTTTCAGAGTAGATGGAAAAGGAACTTGAGACAGGAATGTAAACATTTACAACCCTTTCGGGATTGTGATCTTAGCAAGTCATTCATTTCACATTTCATTTGTTGGGTGTGTAAAATGAGAATGTTTTCTTGATTTACAAAGTGGTGGTGGAATTGAATAAAATAGACTTTTTTTGGAAATGATTCTTGGAAAATATAAGGCATGTATGTTCTTATCATATATGTTTCTTAAGGCTTACTCCTCCCTCCCCTTCTTTCCTCTAGTCCCCCTCCCTTTCCTTTCTCTTCTTCCTCCTCCTCCTGTGTATGTGTGCATGTCTGTGTGAATGTCTGTGTGTTTATGCATGTGCCATGGCACACGAAGAAACTGGTGTTCTTCCACCATGAAGGTTCCAGGGATCACATTCAGGTCATCAGACTTGGCATCACCGTTGTGGAATCTGAGCTGAAGATGTGTGACATTCATTTATGTGAGGAATAGTTGTTGAAGGTTGCAAAGATGTGTCGCATTCTTTTATGTTACATTTTTTTTAAAAAAAAATTCTATAGAACTGTGTTACTCTGCCTGCCTAAAACACCTGATTGGTCTAATAAAGAGCTGAATGGCCAATAGCTAGGCAGGAGAGGCATTGGTAGGTTGGGCAGGCAGAGAGAATAAATAGGAGGAGAAATCTAGGGAAGAGAAGGTGAAGTGAGACAAGGAGAAGGGGATGCCAGGGGCCAGCCACCCAGACACACGGCCAGCCGTGGAATAAGGAGAGAAAGATATATAGAATAAAGAAAGGTAAAAAGCCCAGAGGCAAAACATACATAGAAATGGGATAATTTAAGTTAAAAAAAAAAAAACCTGGCTAGAAACAAGCCCAAGCTAAGGGTGGGCATTCATAAGTAAGAATAAGTCTCTGGGTATTTATTTGAGAGCTGGGTGTCAGGCCCTCAAGAGTAAAGGAAAATAAAAACAGCTACCCATCACACTAGTCCCCCCACTTTCACCTAGAGCAGTGGCTCTCCACCTGTGAGTCTCGACCCTTTTGGGGGTCGAATAACCCTTCACAGGGGTCGAATATCAGATATCCTGCATGTCGGATATGTACAGTAGGATTCATAACAGTAGCAAAACTACAGTTACAAAGTAGCAACAAAACCAGATTTTATGGTTGGGGGTTAGCACAATGCGAGGAGCTGTCTTAAAGAGGGCCAGCATTAAGAGGGTTAAGAACCACTGGCAGAGAGACGGAAGTAAACGGTAAGAAATTAAGTCTCGTGAGTACTTTCCTTGGACTGGCCATCTAGATTAGGCTAAAATAGCATTGCTGATCTGTCTGCTTTATGCATAGTTATTCTTTAAAACAGAAAGGTCAAATTCCTCCAGGTGTAAGACAGGCTGGTGTTGTTCACTACAGAAAATGTGGAAAACCCACCCCATTAGAATTTTGCAATACGTTGATTCGGGTCAGTTCCGATTTCAAATATTTTAAATATAGGATGTTTGTCAGTATTTCTTGTGCCTGAGAAATAAAAAAAAAATAAATGAAAAATAAAATTCATTTAGTTTCCAGAATAGGATCTTTTTTCATATTTGGTAGAGAGGAGTGTGGATACAGATGAGTCCAAATGATTCAAAAATAATTTTAAAAACTCTGCAGCTTAAGTCCAGATTTGTCTAAATGCAAAGATTACTGAGCCGTGTTGTACTTCTTTGTTTTCTGTTTGTTTGTTTTCGGTTTTTCAAGAGAGGGTTTCTCTGTGTAGCTTTGGAACCTGTTCTGGAACTTGCTCTGTAGCTCAGACCGGCCTCGAACTCACAGAGACCCCCCCAGCCTCTGCCTAGTGCTGGGATTAAAGGTGTGCACACCACCACTGCCCAGCTTGTACTTCATTTCTTATTGGCCTGTGGTGAAGTTTCAATTTTCCTTTCCCTAAATGTAAAGTCAAAATTTGGGGTTGACAAGTCCTACACCCCTGGTGGACTTCTCTCCATTTACAGTTCCCGAGTTAGCTTTGACTTTCACAGTGGAACTGGCCCCATAGTTAGACCTGACAGGTTTGCTCAGGCAGAACCCTGCCAAGACCAAGCCGCCAAAGTGGGGGCGGGGCAGACAACTGTTCTGGGTGCTGTTTGTTGTTTTAATTCCCTGTTGATGGTTTATTGCCAGTGTGTGCCGGCCTCCTCAGGATGTAGGCTATGCCCACAGCACTGCTAGCCTCAGCCTGGTGGGAGTCACAACTGCCACCCACCCTCCAGCCTTACTTCAGTGTTCCAGGCAGACAGCGGTGGTGGGCAGGCCAGGGTGGGGCCCCCAAGATGTGGGAGGTGTGTCATACTCTGTTGATTGCCTCTGTGCCCACATCCTGTTAGTCCTCAGGACTGTATGACCATAACAAATATTGTCCCCAATTTTCCTAAGTGTCGGCTTCTCTGTGTTTATTGGCTGAGCACATTGGAAGCCATTTTCTGGCTGAACATGCAGAAGTCCAAGTGCCTACAGCTATAAAGGAAGTCAGTAGGAAACACTGCTTTCAGACAAGAGCAACACTTTATGCCCAGGAATTTATGCCAAGTACCCACGGTAATAAAAGGCTCTTGAGTGAATGCCTCGATTTCTTATTTCTCAAGAGAACGTAGGCATCGGTAACATAAGGTCAGATGTCTGTGTGTTGGTAACTCAGAGGTCCCTCTGCGTGGGGAGCTTATTCTCTCGGTTCCTAGCTCCCTGCATCCACACATCACCTCCTCTGAGCCAGATGGCACGCCTCTAGTTCCAACATTTGGGAGGCCAAAGAAGGAGAATCAGGAGTTCAAGGTCATCCTCGGCCACACAGTAAATTCAAAGTCATCTTAAATCCCCGTGTCACCTTGCTGACAAGCTCCTCCCTTTTCTGCTCACACTGAGTTTTCCCAGCTAGATGCTGCCTGGTGCTGAGGGCCCTGGGATCTGGAAAACAGATAGTTGGTCTCCACTCCACCTGTTAACAGAGAGATGATCTTGGGAACGCGCTATCAGTCGTGAGATAGCGATCGTAATTACTAACACCCGTGGCCCAGGAGCCTGGGGATTAGCTAAGGAACGCAGTCACTCTGCCAGAGCTCATTAAATGCCAGCTATCTACCTGTGGGCCTCAGTATCTGGCTTGTGTGTGGACTTGCAGAGCCTGGGAAACGACACAGGTGTCTCAGGATCTGCACGCGTTGTGAAGTCTCGCTCACTATGCGGCGCGTGGCACTATTCGCACTTTGATTTTCCTGGAGACTGCATATAGAAACATACTCTCTTAAACACCACATTTGCTTACTTCTATGCTCTGTCTCACGCAGGCATGCAGCCGAGCTCATGACAAAGCCCGCAAGTGGACAACTTGTGGGAGTAGATTCTCTTCTTCAACCGTGTGGGCCCAGGAGTCAAAAGCAGGGCATCGATCGGAGAGCGAGTCCCTTTATCCACGGAGCCATTTCATAAGCATGGTCATGTGGTCTTTGACTTGTGTAACACATTTCAAATGTTAATTTAACACAGCTTTTAAAACTGAGGACTTTCAATGAATGTCTTGATTTTCTGTATTTCCAAAAAGCAAAAACAAAACAAAACAAAAAGAAAAACAACAAAAATACCCCTTAGTTTCAGTAACACTGGGCCGGCTGTATGCTTATATAGCTAATCCCCAGAGGTCTCTCTCTCTATGGCATGTTCTCTTATTTCATTTCTCCAATGTACATACACTGAGCATGCCTAATAATGTTATTGGAGCCAGTGGGCACACCTGTAATGCTAGCACTTGGGAGGTGGAGGCAGGGACTCGAGAGTTCAGGGTCATTCTTTGCTACACTGTACATTCAGTTCCAGTTGAGACTATAGGAAACTCTTCTAAAATATACACTCACACACTGGAAATAAAGTATACGTATATACACATACTCATCTTAGACCTGGCAGGGATCTGGATTTTCTGGTCGTCTTCCTGGCCACTTGCTCATTCAGGCTCCTTAAGCCATCTTTCTCTGGTTAGATCTGTAGTGTCTCTAACTAGAGCCGTGGTTCTCAGCCTTCCTAATTAATTACACCACCCTTTAGTACAGAGTACAGTCCCTCATGTTGTGGTGAGCCCGCCAGCCATAGCATGTCTTTTGTTGCTACTCCATAACTGTAGTTTTGTTGCTGTTATGAATTGTAACGTAAATATTTGATATGCAGTATAGGTGATATGTGACTCCCTGCCTCCATGGGTCGCGACCCCCAGGTTGAGAACCACCGGTCTCGAGTTCAGGGGCAGGAGTAGGGAAAAGAGAGGCAGGCTTAGTATTTGGTTTTGCACCTGCCAACTGTGTGCTGTGCTGTAACACACTGTCTTGCTACAGGTACACGGTATTCTTACTCTCTCAGCAGCAGGAGCAGAGCAAGCCTGTTGAGTAACTCGCCCGAGGTCGCTGGGGCTGCAAAGAGGCAGGGCAGGTACTTAAAAACAGCCTTTTAAGACGACCAAGCCCATTTTCTGCTCATTAAGTCCTGTCCATGGATAGAAAATTAGCTTATCAGAGACGCTGGTGGTGTAAGTGGGCCGCTGTTTGTTGCTGGTCTGCAGTTCTCCTGGAGAGCAGGAGGGTGTGGAGAGGAGGGCACACAGGTGGGAGCCCCAGGGCACTGGTTAGTGTGCCAAGGCCGGAGCCACCCTCCTTTCTTGGTGGCCAGGTTTCTGCTCACCCTAGTGTTTATTGTCTGAGTGAAAATACCCACCCACCCCCAAGTGAGAGGCGTGACTAATCCCTTGGGGTGATTCAAGTTTGACTCTATTGCAGTGTTGCTCCGAGAAAGATCTTGGGCTGAGAGAGCTGTCTCCAGCTTGTCTGTTGCCCTAGCCTCCTCAACCAGCTCTGGAAAGCCAAGGGGCATGTCAGAGAGTTTGGGCAAGTGGAAACAGGATACGTTCCATACTGAAGGTAATTAGATGGCCAGTGTAGTAAACGGTAATGAGGTAGATGAAGTCTCACCACAGAGAGGCTTCTGATTGGCCGAATGATATATTTTTTTCTTACCTGGATAAATATTTTGCAACAGTTACCTGGGTGAAAACCAACTTCCTGTAAAAGGGTTGATTAAAAAAAAAAATCAAAACAAAGCAGAGACTCCTGCGGGTTGAGTGCCCTGAACTATGTAATTATTTCCCAACTAATGATACCGACTCAACTTTATGCAAAGGGAAGATTCGGAAACAATTCTCATTGGCTAAGGCATATGCTTAACTGCATGGCTGTTGCTTCATAGCGTCAAAGGTGGGGGCCACTTTTTATTTGTCAAACAGAATTCATAGCTGGTGAAACCTTCTTTCTTAAAAAGCCACTTACTTTAGCACTCAGAATAGAGTAGAAAGCCGTCTGTGTGTCTCAGGAGACAGAATAGACTGGGCCTAGAAACTTCTTTTGAGACTTTGTTTTCAGTTACGTAAATGAGACAATACATTGCTTTCTGATTGGTGATGAAAAGATCAAGAGAGATTCTGTTCAATTCAGGCAGCACACAGCTTTGAGTGCCGACCCTGTGCTAGGCACGACAGACACTAGGAACAAACACTGAAATTGTCCACGAGTCCCAAAGTGGTACCGTGATGAGTCTTTCTCCATCTTTCATCGTCATCATCGTCATCATCATGATGTCATTGTCGTTGTCATCATCGTCATCATCATGATGTCATTGTCATTGTCATCGTCATCATTGTCATCGAGAGAAAATATGATCTGTCTTTCTGAGTCTGGCTTATTTTGCTTAGCATGGGGACCTCTAGTCCCATCTATGTTTTCCTGCGC
Organism: Myodes glareolus; assembly: GCF_982192425.1. NCBI lineage: Eukaryota > Metazoa > Chordata > Mammalia > Rodentia > Cricetidae > Myodes > Myodes glareolus. The sequence goes on from NC_142037.1 coordinate 41,924,372, forward strand.
ATGATTTCATTCTCTGAGTAGATCTGATGCAAACACGATTTTATTCTTCTTTACTACCAAAGAAAACTCCATTTGCATATGGTTACCACATTTTCTTTATCCATTCATCTGTTGGTTGGATTCCTATCTTGGCGGTTGTGACTCATGCCACAGTGAACATGAGTATGCATTTCTCTATGATGCTGACTTAGATTCCTGCAGGTGTAAGCTCAGGATTAGGACAGCTAGGTCATACAGTAGTTACTGTTAGCATTCTGAGAAGCCTCATACTGATTCTCACAGTCATTGGTGTAGAGGGGGCCTCTTTTCCTGAGTCCTTACTTGGTGTCTTGCTTTCTTGATGATCTAGGCTGGGCCTTGAAGGTTCGTATTGTTCTGTCAGAAGCAGGAAGAGGATAGGAGGGGGCAAAGGCAGAGGGATCAGCGTGAACCTATGGAACAGCTCAGGAGGGCCTGTCAGCTCTTTGGGTGTAATAAAGTAGATGGGCATTGGGTAGGGGTGGGGCTCTGCAGAGGAAGCTGGAAAGGTAGGGATGCAGGGCAGAGCAGGGCAGGGCAGGGAGAACCCTGGCTGCAGGGTGAGGCACCTAGCTTCCTGCAGATTAGAGGCAAAGGGCACCAGGAAGGGAGGGCTATTGCCAGATACTCCAGCAGGAGCAGAAAACTGATGGTCTCTTGGAATGCTGTCCTCTGGCAGTTCAGAGCCAGGCAACAGCTAGTCAACTATGCAAAGCAAACCTTTGGCCTTTAGTTCTTCAGCGTCTGCCCTTCTGGGCCATGCTGTGTCTAGTTTTAGTGATTTCTTGTCGCTTTTCAGGCATAGTTTCAGTTGCATTTCCTGGCAGGGCCTTAGATTCAGTCTCAGCTGCAAGTAATATGTGGCTCTCATTTGAGGATAACCTACCCCTAGGTGCCCCCCAACTCTGTCCCTGAGAAGGTTGAGGTCAATGACTAGGCAAAGCTTTTTTTTTGCTGTGCACCTGAGGACCTTGTTGGTTCTGTCTTCTTTCACACTGCCTGGAACTCCAGGTCCAGGGGAACAGACACCCTCTTCCATACTCCGTGGGCACCCGTAGACATATTACACTGTCTTCACTCCCCGCCTCGATGTTGCTTCTTCAGCAGGGCTGCGAGAGCCAAGCTTCCTTGAAACCAGTGCGGGAAGCCGCTCTCAGCTGCTACCTTCTCACTCTATCCGGGGATCCAGAGCATCGTGGCTGCTCTCTTTCCTCCCGTGGGTTTCTCAGACTGCTCAGCACGAACAAGTGTGATGTTTAGTCCGATCGGTGGAGAAGCACGGCCCGCAAGTCTAACCATCGACAATTCAGCGGAGGAGCTAAGAGCTGGTGAGAAAAATGTGCTACAGCGGCCCATCAGGCAGACTGGCCGCAAGTGGAAAGATACGCAATAAAAAATGGTTTTCCAGCCGGGCGGTGGTGGCACACGCCTTTAATCCCAGCACTCGAGAGGCAGAGGCGGGCTGATCTCTGTGAATTTAATGCCAGCCTGGTCTACAAGAGCTAGTTCCAGGACAGGCTCCAAAGCAACATAGAGAAACCCTGTCTCGAAAAAATTAAAAGAAAAAAAAAAAGGTTTTCCCTGAACTGATAGATGGCATACTTGACTGAATGTGTTATTGTCCATGTCTGTGATTTCTGATGTGCTGAAAATGTTTAGATTAATAATAGAGATCCAAATAACCATTGAATATTATGTACAAAAGACTCAAAATATGTTGCCGGAATATTGGTGGATTTCTTTGCTGCGTTTATTATTTGTTTTACTTACATTTTTACTTACATTTTTAGTATGTAGCATTCTCTACATAACAGTTCAGGCAGTTAAATTTTAATTATTGTTATTCAACATAGCTATATCCCACGCGATACTTAGTGTAACATTTTAATTTAAGTATGCCCCAAATATTGCACGGGATCTACTTATACTAAAAATTGTCCTTTGTTTACTCAAAATCCATGTTAATTGAGCATTTAGTAATTCTTTTGTTGGCTAAATAAGTCCTTTGTCAGAAGAGTAATAAAGTACTAAGCTGCAAGGGCATTAGATGGAACCCAAGAAAGAGAACAGCTGATCCCTAAATTCTAGAATCTTAGCCAGGACTCCCGAGACCGTGTCAGCTAATATCCTTTCTATCTTTTGCTGGAGGCAGGCTGAATCTAGAAGACTGATTTCTTATCACCAATGCCTATGGGAAATTAGAGATGAACTCTCTGCTCTCACATAGCCTCTGAGTATCATTAGTTCATTCTCTGATTTACTTTAATTACTGACTCTTCCCTGTATTTATTTACTCATTTATAAATGGTCAGGATAAACCTGCTAATGTCCCTGGCACATCACATTTGATGGTTGCAACAAGGCCGTAGGTTGGCTGCTTTTTCCTGCTTTGTTCAGTACAGAAATGAACATCACTGAGGTTAGTGGCGTGCCTGCGATCTTATGCTTGGTTAATGGCAGATGCAGGATTTGCATCTCTATTCTTCTGAAGTCTAAGTTTTGGTGGAAATGCAAGCTGGGATGTAGAAGGGAAGAAGTGTGTACCCCCTTTAGTGCCGATTTTACCCCAAGATCAACTTTATATACTTGAGACTTCTGACAACCGTTTTTGTTCAAATCAGATTGAATTCTGACCTTTCTCTCTCTCTCAAAAAAAAAATAGAATACTACATTGTTCCCATAAGATAAAAGGTATAGTGAAGAGAACCATGCTTTTCCTATTTTCATCCTACTATGAAAAATTGAAGTTGCTGAAATTGTCAAAATTGTTTCACAAAAGATCAGCAAAGTTAGAGGCGTATATGATTCAATTTCAATACTTTATAATAAGCAAAATACCTGTGGTTTTGGCAAAAGGAACAGTGTATAAATCAATGATAAAAACCAGCATCTAGAAATAACTGCTATATTTGTGGTCAATTTTGAAATGCACTAGTACAATGGAGGAAAATATTTTGGGGAAATTGGATATCTATTTTTATAATGACTAGAATGATGAATGACGTGCTTGATGTTAGGTCTCCAATGGGACAAAAGGCTAACCATGATGCCTATTTAGCATAACAAAGCAGACCTGGACACCAGGTTCTCCCAGCATCCTTCAGTCTCTCCCTGTTACCGGGTATGGCTGGCATATCCTGCCCCCTACCCTAAAGTTTTCCAGCCCAGGGGTGGGGTTACTCTTCCAGCCATTTTGGTTACCTGGTCCTTTCCCTCTCCCTTGACTGGTCTCTTGCCCCTTTCCCCCGTCTCCCCATACGGCCTGGCTCAGGGTCATGTCCACTTGGGACTCTCCCAGATGTCTCTTTCTCTGGCTAGACTCTCCCTCTATCTGCAATAAACCTTCTCCTCCTCCATATCCAGGAGTAGCCATGTTTTTACATTTTTATTTCTTTTTTTTCATTCACCTCAATCCGTCATGTACACTGTGCACACAAATGAACCCACACTATAGCACATATCTGAATATGGGATCGAACCATAAGGCTATGCTGTTTAGTCATCTTGACGCAAATTAGACACACCTGGGAAAACAGAGGACTTGCCTCCTTCCAATGAGTCCGTAGGCACCTCTGTGGGGAACATCTTGATTGCTAACCAATGGCGGAGGGCCCAGACTACTGTGGGCGGTACAACTGCTGCACAGGTGGTCCAGGGTTGTAGAAGAGAAGCTGTTGGAGCCAAGCCAAGAAACATCAATCTTCCATAGTCTCTGTTTCAGTTCCTGCCTCCAGGCTTCTGCCTTGAAGTCCTGGCTTGACTCCCCTAATGATGAACTGTAAATGTGGAAGTAGAAGCCAAATACACCCCTTCCTTACCCAGCCTTCCTCTGATTAGGATATTTTATCATAACCACAGAAAGGGAAGTTGGACAGAAGATTCTAGGAAAACCTCATAGGAGGAAAATCTTTGTGTGCTTGGGTTAGGCAATAGTTTCTTAAAGATGACACTAAACATGTTTAAGTAGATACATCACCAGTAGGTTCATGAAAGCAAAGTGCAAACAAAAGCTTGGAGGAAGCCACTTATCTCATTAGCCAGGGAAACACACACACACACACACACACACACACACACACACACACACACACATTGTGAGAAACCAGTACACGACCCTTTATAAACAAACAAACAAACAGACAAAAAACAAAAACCCACCACCAAGCGCTGGAGAGACTGGCATGCAGGAGCCCTCACACAGCTGGTGTGAATTTTAAAAATGGTCCAGTCTCTTTAGAAAGCTACTAAAGATTTAAAGCTGGGCAAGGCAGCCCACATCTTTAATCCCAGCACTTGGGAGGTCGAGACCGAAACAGACTGATCTCTGTGAGTTTGTCACCAACCTGGTCTACAAAGTAAGTTCTAGCCCACCAAAGACTGCATAGTGAAACACTGTCTCAAAACAAACAAACAAACAAACAAAAATTAAGTATACATTTACTATTGGTGTAGGAGAGTCTTCTTTCTATGTGTTGCTTTCATTGGTCAAATAAAAAAGCTGCCTAGGCCTTTTGATAGGGCAGAACTTAGACAGGCAGGGAAGACAGGACTGGATGCTGGAAAAAAGAAGGCAGTGTGGCAAACGTCATGGCTCTCCTTTCCGAGACGGACGCTGGTTAGACTCATGCCGATAAGCCACAGTCAAGTGGAAATACACATTAATGGAGATGGGTTAAAATAATATGTGAGAGTTAGCCAATAAGGGGCTAGAGATAATGGGCCAGGCAGTGTTTAAATGAATACAATTTCCGTGTGGTTATTTCAGGGATTAAGCTAGCCGGGCGCTGGGGATGCAGCCTGCTCCTCCATACTATAACTATACAGCCCAGCAATTCTCCTTTTATATATAAAGTCCAAGAGGAATTAAAATGCATATCCAACAAAGAATTGTGTATGATGCTCCTACCAGCTCCAAATGTCAGTCAACAGATGAGTAGGCAGAGAAAGTGATACAGTCATGCCACATCATTGTCCTCAGCAGTAACAAGGACAGATGATAAAAACACATCAACATGAGTGAGACTCACAAGCACTGTACGAGATGAAGAAAGCTGCCCCCTTCTCCACCCCGTCCCCCGCTGGTCATCAAAGGCTATATAATGTACAGGTCAGTTTATGTGAGGTTCCTGAAAAAAGGTAAAACTGGAGATTGAGAACCAACAGATGTAAGGATGCTGGTTACATCAGGACCAGGACCGAGGCTATGGTTTGCCAGCTCTGTGAGTTTACTGAAATCCATGAAATCATATGCAAAGTGGGTAAATTTTATGGTGTTCAAATTATACATCCCTAAAGCCTTTCTAAAACATGTGTTCATACAATCAGTCTCTTGTTCAGTCTGGTACACTTTTCCCCCAGTGCCTACGATGTCAGGGCTTTTCTAAAATTTGGCAGTTTCCAGTAGGAACTTATTTGTAAAGTCCATTGGTCTGCTTGTTTGTGTCTTCCAGCTGTTGACCTCAAGGGGACCATTCTACGCTACTGAAAAAAAGCATCGTACAGAGCTATTCGAGAATTCCATAAGAGATGGTTTCTTCATTGTTCACCCTTGGATAAGTGGAGAAGAAATGACTCAAGAGAGACAGTAAACTCTTAAATGTTCTCTATACATAATGGAAGTATATTAGAGCCCAAATACCAAAAACATATATATGTTTTTGTTGTTGTTGTTTGTTTGAGACAGAGTCTCACTATGTAGCCCTGGTTGCTAGAACTTCATAGATCAGACCAACTTTGAACTCACCGAAATCCTTTTGCCCAAATCTGGGGTTAAAGATGTATGCCACCGTGCCCAGGTTGCCTAGGATTTTTTTTTCCATTTGTATTCATAAAATTGATTAACACAAGACATCTGCTCTTTGCCTGAATGATTCAGGGCAAAGGCTGTTAGAGACAGCTCATCCAACAGGAAGGCAGCAACTCTGTGCTCTTGGAAGATTATAACATGCAAGTTCTTGAAGAACAACAACAATGACAACAATAACAAATGATCAAGCATCTTAGAGACAGAGATGGGACCTGTAGCAGGGTTCCTGCCCCATTGTTTCTACTCTAGAGGATGAAGTTGCTTGCTGGGAGGGACTTCCTTAGTTACTTTCTTCGGTGGGCAAAACGATGACCCCAATGACGGATTCTGATCCTGGCACTGTATTCTTTCAACCTTTCAGTTCGTCTCATTTGATGGTGTCAACTGCCCCAAACTTTAATCACAGTAGGATTTATTATTTATTCATTCATTCATTTGCCTGCTCCAGTGCTGGCTATAGTCTTGCTACTTAAGGGGTAGTCTATAGACTATCTCAGAAGCATCAGCCAGAACTTACCAGGGAAACAGAACCACGCTCTGCTCTCGACCTTCATTTAATGAAGATTCTCAAGTGATTCTTACACATATTAAACTGTGGGAAGTTCACATTTTCTTTCCTGTAACTATGCTGCAAATGTAAAAAAAAAAGGCTGAAAGACATTCAGTAATCTAAGTAGAAAATCATTTTCTATACATAAAAGCGTTCTCTGCAAAACTAAATACAATAACAATAAACAGCTTTTCCAGAATGAATTATGAAAGCGATTGAGACAGACAAAACAATGACTTCGTGTCTTGTCTACTGAAATTTTCTGGGCTATTTGTGTTTTTCCTTGCCTTGGAGCTGGTGTTTGGTTTTTGTTTTGCTGTTTCTCTGAGACAGGGTTTCTCTGTATAACATCCCTAATTGTCCTGAAACTTGTAGACTAGCTGGTTTTGAACTCACAGAGATCCATTCCCCTGCCTCTGCCCCTCAAGTGCTGGTAGTAAAAATGTGTTCCACCACGTTAAGCTGCTTTTAATACTAGAAGGTGTAGGAAAGCTACATATTAAAAACATATACCATGTAAATAATTCTTGTTATTCAGACAGCAGAATTGAATTGATTATTTCTCGGCTTACAAGTAGAAGCAAAACTAGCCAAAACCAGCAGTTTCTCTGTATAACAGTTCTGACTGTCCTAGAACTCACTTTGTAGATCAGGCTGGTCTCAAACTCACAGAGATCCGCCTGCCTCTGCCTTACAAGTGCTGAGATTAAAGGCTAGTGCCACCACTGCCAGACTTGCCTATCTGCCTCTTGATTTGCACGCTATCTGAGCTCACCTTGCTGGCTCTCACTAGTCCACCGCCTTGCCAGCTGTTCATCGCCCTAACAACTGAGACTTTCCAGCTAACGGGGGTGGGGGGTGGGGGGGGTGGGGTGGGGTTGATTCTTACTTCCTCCCACCAGGGTCCACTTCTCAATTAAAAGTTTCACAACACCTTAAAAGAAAGCATATCATTACGGGAGCAGCCCAGGTTGGTGCTAAGGGGTAGCAGGTATCTGTCCGGAGCTAATTCTGATTCCCACATTTGTAGACAGGGTAGACGCATCACTATTGCATGAAGACCTCCACTCGTTTGGGGGAGTGAGGCTTTGAAGACGGGGCCTCCCTGGCAGTGTGGCTAGGACCACTCTGCGCCTGCTCAGTCTGTCCGGAAGGACGTGAGTACAGCCTGTGTAATTAGGAAGTAAACACGTGGAAGGCTGGGTGAGGAGTCAGTTTGTGGATGTGTTCATCTTCCTGCCCGGTGCGATGACGCACTCATCTGGCCCCAGGTAGAAGAGGGCAGGATCCTCCTCGGTACCTCAGGCATCTACTGGTTTCAGAGAGGGTGGGAACTGGAGTTCTGGCCCTTGAGCAGGAGACTGGGAAGAGAACTCCGGGTAGCCGGGTGGTGGTGGCGCGCGCCTTTAATCCTAGTATTGGAGAGGCAGAGGAAGGGAGATCTCTGAGCTCTGAGTTTGAGACCCGCCTGGTCTACAGAGACAGTTCCAGGACAGCCAGTGGGGCCTTGTCTTGAAAAACAAAACAAAAAACCACCCAACAGAAGTTCTTGCTTAATGAGCTTTAATAGTAACACTGCTACACAGATACTGAAAGACCTGGATAAATCCAGATCCCTCTAGCAGGAAAAATAGGGCGAAAAATCTAGGTTCAGTGATTCTGTTTCAGGAACTAGCTGAAGATAAAGTTAGATTATAATCTTGAGAAACAGGGAGTTACCTCCCCCCCCCAAGTGATTGTCACTGGTATTTTCGGAATTTTCAATGACGCCCTCTTTTGGATTACTGGGTTGTGGTTTCTTCCCTTAAAAACTCCTTCTCCCAGTTACTCGAGGTCGGATTTCTCCCCTGCGTGGGTTATGAGTCTCGGCCCCAGTGCACTGGTTCCTGTCCTGTCAAATAAACCTCATGTGATTGCAGCAAGGATGGTCTCTCGTGAGTTACTGGTGGTGTGTGTGTGTGGGGGGGTCGTGTTATCTTGAGACTTGAGTGAGAGTCTCCCTACACTGGGGGTCTTTCAATACTACACAAAAAGGAATTTAAAAGTATATAACATTAGCTGCTGATATGTGCTACGGAGAGCAGTAAATCAGGGGGAGGTAGTGATTTTATGTAGCTGGTGTTGGGGACAGCACCCCTACAAAGGTGGAATATGAAGGAAGGAAGGTCATTCAGGTGCCTAGACTGCAGCATCCTGGGTAGAGATAATGGCGAGCCGAAAGGTCTTGGGGCTGGAGTGTCAGGTTCAAGGACCGGCGAGGATGCCCATGAAGTTCTAGCGCAGCCTGTGAGGAAAGGGGATAGAGAGAGCTCAGAAGGGAAATTGGAAGCCAGGTTGTTGCAGGGTCCTAGGGATCATTGAAGGCGACTAGATTTATTCCTCCAGTGAGATGAGGAAGATGTGCTAGTCACAGCTAACCAGAGAAACAGAAATAATAGGATGGGTGGATGATGGCTAAATGACACTATGGGAAGCGGAGGAAGCCCCCAGTGAATGAGGCCCTGAGTGAATACGTGCCATTAACACAGGGATAGCCATGCCAAGGACTCACAGCCTCAGGGTCAGAGGGGTGGCAAAGCCTTCCTGGGGGGTCCCACTGTGAACGTTGATACTGTGTGCAGAAAAAGTCAGCCACAGCTTTCTCCCCACTCCCACCCCTCCAGGATATTTACATCCTGAAGACTGCTTCCCTTCAGAGGCTTCTCCTACTGAGATTAGCTAAACCTGGTCCCTGGATCCAGCTGTACACCACAAACCCCGCCTCCCAGTTCAACTGTACACCACAAACCCCGCCTTCCTGCTCAGCTGTTCACCACAAACCCCGCCTCCCAGTTCAGCTGGGCACCATACACCCTGCCTCATTGTTCTGTTGTGTGCAATAAACTGCCTCTCTGTTCAACTCTATATGATGCACTTGATGAACTTCCAGGATGCCGAAGGACCCCCATTGGAAAACCCAGAATGTCTGTCTGATCTCAGCTTTTCCGTGAGCCTGTGTTTCTGTCCACGCGCCTATGTTTGTCTTTTCTCTATTCCTTCTCTACCGCAGTCAGGTCTGGTCCCAAAGTTGTGCTGGCTGAGGCATAATGCGCTGGAAGACGACAGACACATTTATTGTGGGAGATTGGTTTTCATAGTTAGGGAAGCCAAGAAGTCCCATGGTCTGCCCGCTGACTGGAGAATGAGGAAAGCCAGTGGCATAAATCAGTCTGAGCCTGGGGAGATGAGAAGCAGCGGAGTCGAGGGTGTAAATCTTCGCCCCGGTGAAAGCCTTGGGAACTAGAGCGCGGAGGGGCTGCTGGTCCTCACCCTGGCAGCTATGACATGAGAACCAGCCCTGCCATTATTCACAGGCAGAAGAATAAACAGAACAACAATGAACAATTACACCATATGTTTCCAGTTATTTTTCCCCCCTGCTATAACAGAACACCCAGGCGGGATAAATTGCAAACAGTAGAAGTTGAGTTTGTGGTTCTACAGGCTGGGAAGTCCAGGATGTCTGGCTGGTGAGGAGGGCCTTCCTACTGGATTATAATGGGGTCCAGCGAGTCAAGGCAATGTGTGTGAGACACGGGAGATGCTTTGGCTGAACTCTTTCCCTCTGTACATAACTTACTCTTGTGATAATGGCCTTAATCTATCATAAGGGTACTGTCTTTATGATCTAATATTTTTTCCCACAATGCTGGAAATTGAATCCAGGACCTCAGGCATGCTAGGCTAGCACTCCACCACTGAGCTATGGCTCTAACACCTCTAAGCACATCTTGAAGAGCCAAATCTCTTCATGCTGTTCCAAAGACAATGAAATATAAACCCGAGTTTTGGAGTGGACGTCCAAACCATTAACACCACAGACAGCACGGAGAGGGCCTCAGGGAAGCAGCATATGCCCTTATTTTGACTTTTAAATCTTCTTTCTTATGAAAAGCAGTCAAAATACTTACGTTTCTACTTGGGTTAGGATGGCCAGCTGCGCCTCTCACAGCTTGGCTGGGTCAAATCATTAGGGATGTTTCTCTTGCTTGACTGGGTCAACTCATGCGGTTTATTATTAATGTATGTATGTGTGTGTAATATATATAAATAAGATATATTATATATGTGTGTGTGCACGTGCATGTGTGTGTATGTATGTGGGAATAGTAAAGAAGAACATTGGTTCCTCAGTGCTTTAAGGCGCCCTTCCAGCAGTATAACTTTTGCTCAGATCCGCTCTCTAGGGACTCAGTGGAGTTACAGGCATTACCTAATGTAGTCTGGGTGAGGAGGAGAGATGGGAGGTGCAATACCATTTATTGTATGGGATGAAAACCAAAAATGGATCAGAGGTTTGCACAAGCACACCCAGGGGGCAGAATCAGTCTTGCTTTCCGGCCCTTGATTCACATCTCTCTCTGGTGTCGTCCAGTGTTTCGAACAAACACAATTGTGACGGCAGGCACTTCATTTGCTTTATTCTAAGTTGAATATTCCACTTTCCAATGCCCTTTTGATGTTTTCAAGAGTTTGGGATCGGAAGAATTATTATGGTGGTAAATTTACTAACACCGAGAACAAACAGGATTGTTTGGAAGCCAAGGTTTGTCCTGGGGATGGGTGTGGAAGCTCAGAGAAGGTCATCACTTGACCCCAAGACCCTGTCCTACTCTGAGATTTCACGATAGAGGATCTGAGAAATCGCCAAGGGACTAAGCACGTGCAGCGTCTACTTCAGTGACCTCAAGATGTTTACCTCGTGCACTGAAGGCCTTTGGACAGTTGGCGGGCCACCTTAGTTTTTCTTCCTCAAGGGGAAAAGTGGTCCAGAGGAAAAGAAAATGGAACACCGCATAAAATTGCATGTTGCTGGTGTTTCTCAGACGCTGTTTCCCGTTAACTCTAGTTTCTTCAAGCATTATTGAACAAGATGTAGAAGAGTTCCGTGGCCACTTCCCTCCTATGGGTCTGGAAATAAACCCTGAGCTGGTGGAGGAAAAAAATGTACACAGAATACTTAAGAGCCCCGAGGAAGACACTTTATACAGCCTTGGGGTGGTCGGGGTGGAGGTCAAGGATGGCTTCCTGTAGGAGGTGGTGTCTTCGTTTGGGTCTCAGGTGTGCTATGTTTATCAAGGAGAGGAGATGTGGGAAGAGAGTGGAAGGAGGTAGGACCCTGGCAGCACCGAGGATGCTCGTGGGAGGCGCCATCCTTTTAAGTGGAGCCAGATGGGTCTGCAGAGAATTTTCCTTAGAGTAGAACAAGGGTGGGAGTGGTGGATTTTCCCAGGATTTGGTTTTCTTTTCCATATGAGGATGAAGTAAAGGAGAGTACAATTGAACAAGGTGCATGCAGGGAAGCCTCCATGGCTCATAATACCTTAGCTGGGGGAGAGAAAGTATAGGGGAAGGACTTTTGGGGTCTGGGAATTGGACCCAAGGAAGCAAAGTGGAAAGGTCTGAGATGTGACAATTAAGAGGGTGGTGATTGGATGTGAGGTCACAGGAGGGGTAGGCAGTAGTGAGGTCGAGGGGGCGTGTCCTGAGGTCAATGGCAGGTCAAGACCCTTGGGAGAGCATCAGTGAGCAGAGAGAACTTAGTTACTGGGAGCTTCACCTATTCTGTGTGAATATTAAAATCACAAGGGCATGTGCCAAGATGCATTAATCTCCTATTGCTGGCGTAGCACACCATGGGAACTCAGTGGTTTAAAACACATAAAAGCCATGTATTATTTTCTTTGGGGTAGAAGTCTAACCTAGGCATCCCTTGGTTGATATCGAGGGCTGTAAGAGGGATCACACCTGGAGACTGTCTCCTGTCCTTTGCAGATTGGGCAGGGTTACCTCCATTCCTTGGCTGGTGGGCTCTTCCTTCATCTTCAGAGACACTGACAATGAGTGGAGTCCTCCTTTGGGACACTTTGCTTCTGTTTTACTTTGGTTAACCTTTGACACCATATATATATATATATATATATATATATATATATATATATATATATATATGTCATGTGTGCATGTGTGGAGCATGTTCGTGAGTGTATGCTTTCATAGGTGTGTACATGGACAGAGGTCAACAGAGTGTCTTCCTTAATTCCTGTCCACCTTAATTTTGGGGACAGGGTCTTTCAGTAAATCCAGAAGGTATCAATTTAACTAGTGGGTGTGGCCATTGAGATCCTGGGATCCTCCCCGTGGCTCCTCCCTCCTCCTGGCACTGGAATTACAGATGCACTTGGCTGAGCTCAGCTTTACCTGGTGTCGATGCTGGGGATCCTGGCTCAGAACCTCAGGCTTGCACAGCCGGCATGCCAACATCCAGTCGGCACCCCTCCCCCACATTCTACCTCCTTTAAAGCCAGTTCATTAGCAGTCTTCATTCTGCCTGCCACCTAACTCCCCCGTTTCCTTATATCATGTCCCTAGGTCTAGGTCGACCATAACAAACCTCACAGGCTGCAAGCTTAAGTCGCAGAAACCTTGGCAGCTCTGGTTTCTTCCCAGATCTGTCTGCTTGTCGTGTAAATAGCATCCTTCATGCTATAGCCTCCTCAGGCCTGTACAGGTCAAACCTCTGGTCTGGTCTTATCACAGTTCCAGCTAGAAGAAGGAAGGCTTCATTTTAATACAGTCCACCTTTAAAGGCCCCTCTAAGTACAGCTCTATGATGCTGTGTTGTGGCTTACGGCTTCAGTATATAAATTTTGGGAAGACACAATTCAGCCCCATGACACTGTGTAACGTAGTCACACATCAGAGGGATTTGGACCTGGGCATCCCCGGAGCCCTTTGTCTGCCTGTCGCTGGAGGGATGTTGAAGATGGTGTCACTCATGCTGCTGCTGAAATCGTCAAGATTTGAGGGCAGGTACAGGGTGTGTAGAGGTGACAACATAGGGAGGTCTGGAATGCGATGGCGGGGAGCCTGGCTGGGCTAGCGAATTACTAGGAGCCGGTCATATATACAATGGGGCACCACTTGAGATGCATGCAGGAGAATCAGGCCCCTCAGGAGGGAGCAAAGCATAGTTAGGGCAAGAAGCTGACCAGGATTTGAAGAGACAGGGTTGAGATTTCAGGGTCATATGAGACCAGGGGAAGTTTTGATATATAGGAGGCAAGAGATAAAGGCATAGAGAGAGGGACATAAAGGTGTCAACAGGAAGTTGGGCGGTGGTGGCGCATGCCTTTAATCCCAGCACTCGGGAGGCAGAGACTGGTGCATCTCTGCGAGTTCGAGGTTAGCCTGGTCTACAGGGTGATTTTCAGGACAGGTTTCAAAGCTACAAAGAAACCCTGTCTTTAAGAAACAAAACAAAACAAAACGGTGTTAACTGGGCTATGGAACATATTACTTGGGGCCTCCTCTGACTCAGCTGCTGGGGAAGATTATTTCCAGGTGTGGGACTTTTGTTTACGCTGCATCTGTTTAACTCTGTGAAGCTGTGTTACTGTGTTACCGCGCCTGTCTAAAACTCCTGATGCTCCTAACAAAGAGATGAGCGGCCAATAGCGAGGCAGGAGCAAGGATAGGCGGGGCTAGTAGGCAGGGTATCAATAGAAGGATGACCAAGTAGCAAGAGAACAAGGAGAGGAGGACATTGTGGTCAGTCACCCAGCTACACAGCCAAGTCATGGAATAAGACTGAAAGACATACAGAAGGAAGAAGAGATAAAAGCCCAGAGGCAAAAGGTAACTGGGATAATTTAAGAAAAACTGACAAGAAACAAGCAAAACTAAGGGCAGGCATTCATAAGTAAGAATGAGTCTCCATGTGTGATTTATGTGGGACCTGGGTGTGGGTCCCTCAAAAAGCAAAAGGAGAAAAACATCCCACAACACCTTGGTTTTGCAGAGCTGGGAAGACTTTGCCCACTGTCACTTGGCTCATAGATACCCTTACTCCCCTTCTTACTCCCGTGCCAGGACAACAGGCTACTTGTAGGAATTAGAGAGAACGAAAGAAAAGCAACAGCAATGCTCCAAGATATTCCCAGGCGCCCAAGTAACCACTGGCATTCTCATAAATGGACTATGCTTTTAAGGAAGCCATGGGCTTGGAGCTTTGCAAAGAATGTGCTTCCTTACAGCTAAGCAGTTAACTGCCAGTCCTGCAGTCCTGGAACCTCCCAAGGGGCACTCTGTGACTCCCCATCCGGTTCTTCACAAGGCCACCAACTAAAACTGGGACTGACGGGGCTTCCCAGCACGAACACAGCTGGCACATGATAAGTGCAAAGCTGTAACCAGGGCAAATATTTGCTCGTGGGGCGACTGTGCAGAATACGTGAAGCCGAGCTTGTTGCCATGAACGGCTCCTGCCTAAACCTTGCTGGCTTCGGAGTTGCGGTCCAACTGCCATGTTTTCAGCGGCGTGGCAGATGAGGACAGCATTTCACAGCTTGATCTGCAAACACACTCTACCTGGGGGGGGTGCATTTGAGGGAGCTGGCTGGGCTGTTTAGACTTGAATTCAGTGAGTGTCAAAAAGTGGACCCCTCCTTCCTCTAAGTACTTTCTACTTCTTTTGGAAAATGGTTTGCTGTTGTTATTTTGTTTTTTTTTTTTTTTCTGGATTAGAAGATCTGCAACTCAGTGTTTGCTCTAAATAGTTATGAACATTAGCCTGAACACTTGCTTGCCCTTCCTTGCTGGTTTTTCTATTCCCACATGCAGCTTCCGGTGCAGAAAGCCAAGGAGGGGAACACATTCTCCCAAGGTAGCCTTCTGCTGTAAGACCCCCTGACACTATGAGGGCCCAGCTCAAACTGTGCAAGGGGGCATACCTGTTTCTTTTTATGCCCCCATTATAGCATTTTTGAATTTGGGATTTTAAAAGGTGATACCCTAGTGAAAAGGAAGGGCTCCCCCAGTTCTTTCCACTCTGGCTGCCCCGCTCATGGGTTCCACATGTCACAAAGAGTCTGTCTTTCTTAATTACTCATATCTTTTACTTTGAATGACAGGAATCTATTTCCCCGCCCCAAGATTGCCCTGCTGAAGCCACACGTGTCCCCAGCTTTTCCTACAGCTAGCAACAGCAACACTAATAAGTGCCCTCCATGACTCCCTGCTTAGCAACAGGACCGAGCCACCCCAAACCTTTCAGAATATCTTCCTCCTAGACCCAACTGTTTTTTTAAAAAAAATTCACATTTCTCCCACTCCAGGGCTTTGCAGAGGAGCCAAGATCAGGAACTGCTCCGGAATGTTTTCTGTGGCGCCCGCTCTGTTGGAGATGTTCACCCTTGCAGGTATGTTTCCCGTCTCATTTCGGAGGGCTGAGCACCCTGTCCGTATTTCAGTGCCTGCTCCACCGTCGCCAGTCCCAGGCTTCTCCAGCCATCCCAGCTCACAGGGCTCGCTCTCTGCTCAGTCTCCAACTCAGTTTCCAGAGGGTTAATGACCACAACATACGAAGCACCTTGTTTTGGTTTGTTTTAAAAGGCAAGGAAAACAACTCAAGCAAAAATGTAATAAGGAACGAAATAGAATATTCAAAGGAAGTGATACAAATGGCCAATAGACTTATGAAAGTATCCAACATCCTTAGCCGTAGGGGAAACGAAAATTAAGGTTGTTTCTCGTCGCAATCAGAATGACTATCATCAAGAAAGCAAATGACGACAAGTGCCGGCGAGGATATGGAGAAAGACGAACCTTATCTCCTATGGTAGGGGTGTAGCTTTGGTACGGCCACTAGAATGTCGGTGTGGAGGTGTATTATGAAACCAAAAACAGCTATCTCATGACCCAGCTACACCACTCCTGGGTGAACACCCAAGCAACTCATATCCTACTTCAGAAGTATTTGCACATTGATGCTTCTTGCTCCTTTATACCAAGGGAATGGAATTGGCCTAGATGTCCATCAACGTGAAGGAGAGTGAGAGGGACTCAGGGAGATAAGGGAGGCGAAAGCAGGCTCTATGATATGGGGCCTGCTTGTTTTTGGAAGACATTGACAAGGAAAACATTACTAGGAAGGCAGATGGGGGTTGGAGGTTGGGTTGGAGGTGGGTTGTATCTAAACAGGACCAATAAGGGGAAGGGGAGGACCCAGGGGCTCTTTACCCAAGTCAGATTCTGTTTAGCTCCCTCTGTCCACACACCAAGAGCATGATGTAGTACTTTATTCCCCGTCTTCTGTTTCCACTGGGAATATGGAAGGTGGTGGACGCCCTCCTCCCCAGTGGGGATGGAGGCATTGATCTCTCAAGGCCAAACAGGTTTTTTCTTTTAGAACAAGGGTGGAGGCTTATGCCACCTCTCCTAAGCCAAGAAACACAGGGACCCAGACCCCCAGGAACATTTAACTTTACAGGAAGGAAGGAAGGAAGGAAGGAAGGAAGGAAGGAAGGAAGGAAGGAAGGAAGGGCAGGCACAGACTGCCACCCCACCCTCCCCACCCCCCCTCCCGCCACACACACACACTGTAGGCCTGGGAAATGTCCATAGGGAAGGTCACTGCTTTACTCTTGGGCGCTTGAACTCTGGGTAACTGAAGTGTTGGCACCTGGTAATAGGCTGTGTGTGTGTGGAGGGGGTGCTGTCTCACTCTGCTTTGTGTCTTAATCCATTCTAGCATAGAGGCCATCCCGAAAGAGTCTTGGAAGTTTTCTAGTGTAGAGAAAAGAAATTGATTCTAAATTTCCTTGTGGTCAAGGTGGGGAGTGCCTGAGATGCAAATGGCGGGGAGTGACCAGAAGGGAAAAGTTCTGTCTCTGTAGCAAGGCATCCCTGAGGGGCTTTAGCTGTCTGTCCTGAGCCCACGTGGCTTCCGTGGTGGTGACAGCACAGATGTTCCCGCCACACATACACCCCTTCTCCAGCTCCTCCTCCCCGTGTCCATGCTGTCTGTGCAAAGCTCTCTGTTGGCCTTGAAAAGCCGCTGGACTCTGAAGGTCCTCAGGGGAAGAAAATGACAAGATCCCGGTGTGGGGCTCTGCAGTGGGAAGCTAGCCTAAGCACAAGGCCCTGGGTTCCACCCCCAGCCCTGCAACAGTCAATCCATAGAGAAAATGAGGGACCATCTGCCTCTGCACCTCAGTTTCAGAGAGTTACTGATTCCTGAAGGAGACTTTAGAGTTTCCCCAGCCATGCGTCTCTAGCCTTAGAGGCCAAACCCTGGGGAACTCGCGGGAATTTCCAGCGGCCCAGGGCCAGGTGCAACCAAAGCTGCTGCTAGAACAGCTAGAGGCAAAGGCGGGATCAGTTTGCCTGGGGTTGGAGGTTGGAGATGAGGGCTCTGCTGGGTCTTAAAGCCTGCTCTTTCCTTTTGCTTCTCTGTTTTGCCCTATTGGTTTATCTTCACTGTATTCAAGGGGGCACAATAAAGAAACTGCCGACATGACCTCTCCATGATATGGTCAAGGTTTTTATTATAGGTGTGTGTGTGTGTGTGTGTGTGTGTGTGTGTGTGTGTGTGTGTGTGTGTGTGACAGAGAGAGAGACAGAGAGACAGGGAGAAGGAATATTGCCAGAGGGGTCTGGAAGAGGAGCGAGAAACAAGAGCAGAGAGAGAAAAGACTGAACGTGGCCAGGACCAGGGAAGCCAGGAGAGGAGATAGAGATTAGAGCGTAAGAGAGAGCATAAGAGAGACTAAGTGGGAGCAAGTGAGAGAGCGTAATAAAAACAAGAGCAGAGACTAGTGAGAATAGCTGGGCTATAAGGAGGAGTAGCTGGGAGAGAGAAGCCCATGAGGGGGGCAGTTGAGAAGGATCAGGATGCTAGGGTGAACTTTGAAATGTATAACAGGTACTTTTGTGATGCCGAGGAAGCCTGGAGACCAGCATGGGCTTTGATAATACTGAGAGGTGTCGGGTAGCCATCTGTCCCTTCTGCCAGAGGTAAGGGAAATGACCCTTCCGGTAGATGGGAACTGGTTTCACAAGTTTCTGAGCAATGCTGGCATTTATCTATACCCCAGGAGTCCTATAGTCCAGCCTCAGCTCACATACTTGGACTGCCTTTTGGAATTTGGGGGAGTGGAATTTCCTTTGGATCTGATACTTGCTGACTGCTGTTGTTTCTGCCCCATCATACTCCGGACACCCCTATTTTTGCCTCCACTTTCCAGTTGGCTATGGTATAAACCGATCAAGGCAAAAGAACATCCCATATTCTCTCCATTGTGGGTAAATTGCTCACTCTAGGGCTCATCACACTTGCTTTCAAGTTGTAAAATTGAGGCAAAAGGGAATATTTGCTCCAGAAATTCTTTGAATCGGGGATCTTCCATGGGCAAGACAAGCTTGGGAGTTCATTAAGGTCACGGGATATTAAAACATCTCATTGGTCAGAGAAAACATTGTCAACAGGCATCCCTTCTTAAAGGTCACTAGTTAGGAAGGAGAGGATAACGAGAATCTACTCCCATGTCTACAAAAACTCACCAGAGGACTGTGTGTGTGTGTGGTTTTCTGGAAGGTTCTAATTTATCTTGTCTCGATGGAGAGTCATCAACAAAGACTCCCTGCCCAGGTGCCTAAGCATAAACTGGAGAATATAAAAGTGGTCTGGGTAGGAAAATCGATCAGTATACTAAATGTGTAAGCCAGCAGGGCAGGGAGTCTCCACCGCTGTGGGTGGATCCCGGCTGAGGACGGAGAGCTGGATGCGCTGGTTTCCTGCTTGGGTGAGGCACCGGAGACTGTGGTGGGTCCCCATGTTTCTGAGTACTTCACAGTTTCTTTAAGTGTTGTCCAAAAAGAAAACACTTTCAGGGCAGCCCCTCGAAGCAACAGAGGGGTGAATTAGGTGTCACAGAAACCATTCATGCCTGCGAGGCCAGGACAAGAAGAGTTAAGCGCTGGGGATCTGGGGTCAGAAGGCAGTGTTCTGAGCCCCCACAGTGAGGGATCCTCATTTTAGGTTCTCATTTCTTGTGGGACATCTAGTATCACCTCTGCCCTGTTCCTGATGCTTTTCTGCCTTAGCTTGCACCCCTTTGGGCTGACCCCGGCCTGGTCATGGGATCTCTGGAGGGCAGAGGATGGTGTTATCCTTGTGCTGGCCAACCACGAGTGTCCTCAAAGACGTCCACTGGTGGCATGGTGGACCCTTCTGTTCTGATGATCCTTGAGACGATGACCACTTTCCCTTCTAATTGGGTACCGCCCTGCTCCGCTAGGATAGTTTTAGGCCTCTCCCCGTTGAAGGGTCACCCTCTCTGTGACTATTTCCTGCCTGAAAACTCTGGCCTCGTGACTGGATAGTGAGAGACAATAGGGGAGGTGGTTCTGAGTAGCCAGTTTCTGTTGAAGCATGGGCAGAGGCAGGGGCCAAGTTACAGAAGACGGAGTTTACATAACCACAAGTCATCTCCTCGCTAGGCCTCCAGCATGGTCATCTGAGAACCAGATAGGCATGTGATGGGCACAAGAGACAGACCTGTGAGGGAGAGCCAACCCTGCCCATGGCAGCTGTGGCTGATCGGGGCTAGGAATTCTAATTGTTTCTCTGAGATCTCTGCAAAGGACACTAGAAGAATTTCTGCATGGGTCGGTGTATGGGCCCCAGAATGAGGCAGAACCTGAATTCTCAACTTCTTAGAGCTACCTGTAAAGCATTCTCCCCAGTAGGCGCTCGGCCATTTGTACTCTAATGGCAAGAGTCGGCTTACCATCTACGTCTGCCTCTGACTCCAGCTCCATAAACTTGAGTGAGTTACAAACCACTGGACAGCACCCATCACATAGCACGTGCTAGGTGGACTCAGTACACGGGGCTTCGGGAGCCTCTCGGGGTTCGTGTGGTTTAAATATCACATTGAGACATAGAAAGTGGATCTGTGACAAGACGAGCATCCTGAGGAGCAGTGACATCAAGAATCTTGGATACAAACAGAACTATGAGCAACCTGAGACCATGTCCCTGTGGGAAGGACAGGGTGGCTCTAAGAACACCTAAAGGAGTAAACAGAGAGATGGCAGGGGACAAAGCTGCGGGCAGACATGGAAGCCCCGCTCCCTAGTCCTCACCTCTTCCTGGGACAGTCTAGACACTTGCTGATCCCCACTCTTAGGCTAGAGAATGCCTGGTGGGCTAGGGAATGTGGGTAGGGGAAGAGCAACCCTGACTCAATACTTCCCTGTCTTTTCTCCTCTGTCATGTGGATGGGACCAACCAACTCCAAGATTCCCCCAGAATTGTCACTCAGTTGCATCCTTAAAGCATAGTAAATTTTTCAGGTTGTCTGCTTCCAAGTGGAGGTGTACACACGGCTGATTGTGGATACAGTTGTCAGGGAGTAGGGAACTACGAGTCTAACCTAGGGTCTTAGGTTAGACATCAGTAGATAGTCTTTTGTTGGCTTTATCCTCCTTGATCATATATGTATCTTATAAGGTTGAAAGATTCTAAAGGGGAAATTATTTCCTGCTTCTGGTCAATCACTATACTAGCCAATGAATGATAAGACTTATCTGGATGATTAAAACTCATTGGGACAGATCTATAATGGTCATAAGGACAGTTGCTTCAGAACCAGCCCATTGTCACTGATCCAACAGCAAATCTCCCACTCCATGTAAAGCACTAATTCAGTTTGATGGAAAAACAAATGCCATCTGCAAAATTTCTTGTGATATCCGAGCTCGCTGGGAGCTGACTGTAGAGATCAGATTTGGCCCAATCTCTAGACCCAAACATGTTTGTCTCAGTGTTCCCCAGAAGCCCCTTTCCCGAGTCCAGCTGGCCCACTGACTCTGTGGCAGTGGGAACAAACCAGCCAGAGTGAAATCGCTGTCGCCAACTCTCATGATCTAAAGCTCCTCCACTTACATTCATTCTACATCAAAGCACAAATATGGCAGATCATTCATGTACCATGTAAAGAATGTCTTGTGTTTTCTTCTTAAGGATTACTTGGGAATGTGCCAAATCTCATGATTTAACAGTCTATACAAAGGCGCTGTTATGTATGCGTAGATCTCTGGGTGGGGGGCAGGGCTGGGGCTGACACTGAAGCAGAGTTAGGAGGGTATAGGAGACAAAGAAAGCAAAGCCAGGCTCTCTGAGATGGCAGCGGCTGGTACCCAGAAGCTGTTGTGTGAAGATACAGCCAGAAAGCATGGTTGGGGGGGGGGGTCTCAACAGGACTAAGAGGAGAAGGGGGAGAATCCAGAGGCCCTATAAAATACCCAAACTCGAGGCCATTTAGCAAACGGCCAGCCTTAAGGCCCCTCCCATCCTGAAGGTCAGCTGCTTGATCTTCTGTCTTTGTGCTAACTGGGTGATCCTCCAGATGACCACCACCAGCACCCCAGTTACAAACCAATGAACAGACAATGAAAACGTGGCATGAAGACAAAAGGGAATTTTATTCATCGCTAAAGAAAGATGAAGTTATGAAATTTGTAGGAAAGTGGATGAAACGGGGAAATACTAAGTGAGGTAACCATATGCAGATTGTAGCCTCTCTTGTATATGTACATGTGTCGGCAGAGCTCAGGAAATGGGAAAGGGGCCCACGTAAGGAAGAAAGATTCTTTAAGGTGTGTGTGTGTGGGTGTGTGTGTGTGTGTGTGCGTGTGCGCGCGCGCGCGTGTGTGCACGCACGTACGCGTGCATGCATGTGTAGTAAAATGTATGTGATGCAAAAGTGGATGTTAAAAGGCTCAAGCAGGGATGGGGGAAGGGAGCTGAGGGAGAGAAAACTAGGGGTAGGATGAACGAAGAAGGATGCATAAAAAAGCCATAAGGAAATCTGATACGGTAACCTAGTCAAAAAATAAAAATCTACAAGATTTAAAGCGAAGCACCTTCTGGGTTCATGAAGCTCTTCCCCAGAGGTCTAAAATTATTAAATAAAAGAAATCCACTGCTGGTGTGGGTTATTTCCTGAGTTGTTGGTCCTGGAAGCTGCTGAGTCCCCCAAAACAATTCAGACATGGTCATTGCTTGCTGTTCATTGGCCACCAGAATTAGATGGTGAGAGTCTATTACTGATGGAAACACGCGCCTTCATCACTAGAAACAGAAACATCAAGCTGAGACTGAAGCGTTCTCCATCCTGGCTAGCCCTGGTAGGGCTGGCAGGTGCCATGCAGGCTACCGGGAGAACTGTCATTACCACTCATTATACATCCTACTTGACTGTCAACCATGTATGCTGGGTTACTGACCCATCCGGGCAAGACAGGCTTACCGGTCCAATAGTAGTAAGTCTGTTATGGGGAGGTAACTAACAGCTTTCTGATTGGATGTGATGCTCACTCCACAGGAGGGAATTCATGTCTGGTACTGTACTTTTGATCAGGTCAAACCCTGTGGCCGGTGGTGGGGGGAGGGGGGGGTCATGGTCCCTAGTTGGGAAGCTACTCAAGGCACCCATTAAGTTGCCTTCTGAGTAACTTATTTATGCCCATTGATTAGTGCTGCGTTGGCTCTGGTCAGAGAAGACTCTTTCGGCAGTGGTCAGTGGTGACCGCAGAGACTCCTAACTGGTTAAAGTACCAAGAATGGGATGGCTATTAAGTGCTTAGCCGTGAGGGGGGCCATCTGTGTCACACACCACCCCAGCACTCGAGGAACATCTAGAAGAAGGGACAGAGAGAATGTAAGATCCAGAGGAAGTAAAGACGTGGGTATGGAATCCTGACTTCTGGGCATGGCATAGCTGAGACATTCTTGAATGCTAAAACTGGGATTGCCTGTATAAGATTGGTCCCGTCAACGCCCTGTCATGGAGTGGGGAGTGGATCATGTTGACTCATGTTTTTTTCAAGATTTAGACCTAGTCAGTGGTTGATGTGGGAGGGAGAATTGCTGGCTTTGGTGTAGCCACTGGAAAGGGGTTCATGTTCCTGTCCACAACCCTGACCCATGTCCCTTCAGGCAGCCGTAAAACCGTGACAATCACGCAGACATGTAGAGGAGGGTTAGTTGGCAGGAGGAAGGGAATCAGAGGTGACATGGGGCCAAGGGAGAGGGAGTATGGTCAAAATGCATTTTATACATGTATAGAAATGTCATAATGTACAATGAATATAAATTCATAAACAGCATCTCACACCCCAGCCAGAGTTGCAGAATGGGAGCGTATCTTTTCTTTTTATGATACTTGGGATCGGGTAGAGGCTTTGTAGACCCTAGCGCTTTGTTCCTGGGAGGTACTTACTTTTGATGTTTTCATTTTGAGTCATCTCACTAAATCTGTAGGCCGGACAAGCCTCGAACTTGTGACCCTTCCACCTCAGTTCTGGAGTGCCTGGAATTACAGTCCTGTATCACCAGCCCCGGCCCAGAGTCTGCACTGTGAACAATGTCTTAGGTGGTTCCTGAGTCTGAGTACGTGAGAAGCATCCCCTACTCATGGGCAGGCACATGAGCTGTCTGGGCTGGCTTATTTGGGGTCCTCTTAGGTCAGTCAGCTTTCTGTGACGAACAGATCAGGGAGGTGATTGGTTTACAGAGATGGAAGGTTTGTGAGGTTCTGCTACAGTGGACCCTGTCACTCTCAGGGATGAAGGAGAGACGTTTCTCTTCTTATGGCAAGGACACAAAGAGATAAGAAAAGGACTGGGATCCCATAATCTCCTTCTAGAGTATGCTCCCAGTACCCTGAATGCCGTCTACTGGGCGCCACCTCCCTAATATGCTGGGGTACAACAAGCCTTGTAATGTGGACTTGGAGGACCTCCTTCTAAACTAGTGTTCCACAAAGGCTGAGTCCACATATTGCTACTTTGTCTTCCCAGAGCACTGAACATGGTCCTTATGGACAACAGTCCCCTCGGTTGGTGGAGAGATTTGAGAGGGCGAGACCTTCAAATGTGTGAAAGAGAAGTACACTCAAACACACGGATACGCACAGATGCACACACACAAAACCACATACACACGAGAGAGAATGACCAGGCAGCAGCCGGTCCGTATATTACGGCTTGTGCTCTGCACCCTCAGCTGAACATTTAGTACCTGGCTCAGTGCTGTTGGCTCGTACCTCTTAGGGACTATCTCAACACACCCTCACATGCTACTTGACTTTGCTCTTTCTCTTTGAGAACTTTCTTGATCCCTTGTCTAAAGTCTTACGCCTCTCCAATCCTGCTTTAACAACGACCGTAACTCTTTGGGGTTTCCCCTTTGCAGGCCACCCACACTTTGCAGACGGGGATGTTAGCCCTCAGACCTCCCTGGGAAATCTGGTGCAGAAGGGGGAATTCTGCAATGCCACAGAAAAGGCATAGGGCCGGGGAGTGACTTTACGACTGGGGCTCAGCCCCAGATTTATTCTGCTTGCAAAGCCATTTCAGTCACTTTCAACTTCATTAGCCCGCACCTTATGGGTTGTTAAGGAAGAAGCATCACCAGCCTCGTTTCCAGGGGTCATCTTGACACAGAGAGGGTGACCACTGGACAAACCAACGCTGATACTCGAGCCTTCTCTCTGCGGGTGGCCAGAGGACGTTTTCGCTGTGGCCACAGACTTCTGGTTGTGCTCCCGACCCTCGTTTCACAGACAAGGAGCATGACTGGTGGTCTGGAGATAGCCACAGTCTAGGCTGGGCTGAGTGAGTGAAGGAAATAGTCATCACGAAAATTGGTTTTGCTCAGTGACTTTGAGAAAGCGCTTGGTGCCATAGATACCACTGGCCAGTAATGATCACAATCCTACCTCTGTGAAACTCAGAGATTCTTGGAGACCACAGAAGCTTGTTCTCGGCAAAGAGAATGTCACCGTCGTGGAAATGATCCAACCAGACCTTCAGTGCCCAGGCATCCTCTGGACACCCTTGAGCTATGAATCCATCCGTGTGCCTTAAGTAAAGAAGGGCAAAGCTACCCCTAGAGATCAAAATTCCAATCCCGCTACTGCTGGGCTGTGCTTATCCAAGCTTTACTATAGTGGGTGCTGTGCCCTGCTTTTGCTTTAGTACAGACCCACCCTGCAGTGTCATCAAGTGGTGTCACACAGGAATCCTGACCCAAGTCACTGCCGTCTGTGTGATGTGCTCAGATGAAACCTTCAGGTCCTACAGGAAGGTCCTGCAGGCATCCCCCTTCCCTGACCTCAGATTGGGCTGCGGTGTTTTATGATGTGCACACGCCATCCGAGCCCTTTGATGCTACACAGCGCACCGTAGAAACCGCATCCACCTGCCTTCCTCAAAGCCTTCCAGCCCAGGCTTCAGGATGTAGTGTGTCCTCTGCTTCTTGCGGGCCATTCTGAAATGCTTCAGTTTCACGCATTAGCAGCTGCATTGGTCCCGGGCTGGGATTTTGACTCCAATAGCGGAGAGACGGCCTGTGTAAATGTGTGTCTCTGTGTTCACGGAGACAGTGATGCAATCAGGCAGAGGCAGGTCACATTCTGCTGCATATACAGGAATCCCCAGGGACCGCAGATAGGCTGTGAGTCACTGCGCTTTGCCTGTAAACACAGTCCCGTCCCAGAGCTGTGTCGTGGCCCCGGAGGCAGGTGCAGAGTACCTGTTTTGCTTTTAAACTGTGTGCGTGTTATGGTAAATACTGTTTTACCTCCTTGATTTTATGTAACACTTTATGTTTTCCAGGCCTCTTCCAACTGTTACCTCATTTCATCTCCTAAATAGCCCTGCCAAATAAACAGTTATCATCTCCATCTGATAGGCGAAGAAAGAAACTCCGAGGTCATTTAATGTGATGCTTGGCGAACGCTGGTAATGAATACCTTTGAACAATTCCGACAGAGCCCGAGTCTGGACTTTAAATTATTTTTTATTACAGTGCTTATATACAAGTGTACGAATAGGGAAGAGAGCTGTGCATTACGTACACTCATGCCCATTACACCATCAGGAAAATATTTACCGGTTAAATGCAAACACGAAAACATTTAACCTGACAACATCCGCTTCATGCGTGTGGCGATGTTTGGTGGAAGCGGACTTGCTTGCGTTGGGCTTAATTGTAGAGCAAGGCATCTGTTTTTCATGCCACTTGCCAGCATGGCTCCTGGGTACACTGAAGTTGCTGTGCTTGGCACAGGCGTGGTTCTTCCATTTTAACCTCACCTGCTTCTAAACCACGGCAGGGTCAGCCAGATGAAAGGGATAAACCAAATGCCGTGTTGAAAAGTTATAAAAAGCCCAAATGATAAACTCTTCATGGTATAGTTGCCCGAATGACTTCTGCGATGAACCACTGGCGATCGGCACAAATTTAAAAAGGATCTGTTCAATGTATCTGCTTGTGAGGGTCAATTGCTCTGAACTGCGGCTCTGTTTGATGCTTCCATGCTCTCAATGTGATGGTTCATTTGATCGTCAACTTGACTGGGACAAAGAATACCCAGAGAGTCATTAAAAATACCGAAATTGTTTGAATGCATCTCTGGTGGCGTTTCTGGAGGAGGTCACCATTTAAATCAATGGAGGGAGCAGAGCAGATGGCCCCGCCCACTTCAAGGTGGGTGGCATCATCCGGTTTGCCTAAACCCCGGACAGAACAAAAAACGACAGAGGAAGAAGCAGCTTTTCTTACTGCTTGAGCCGAAGAATCACATCGATCCGTGAGATCCAGGACTGACTCCTTCCTCCTGTGATCCACCCCTGCTTACTTGTTCAACCTTCTCTTGGTTTTTCTGGCGCTCCAGCTTCCAACAGCAGATTTGGAGACTGTGTAACCCTGTTAGGGAATTGCTATGATAAATCTCTCATATAAATTTATCTATATTATTTATCTACCTACTTACCTACCTGTTTTCTATTGGTTGGTTTGACTCACAACTACCATATTTCTCCATTTGAACTAATTTTATTAGCAAGCACTTTTAAGACTATCGGGGGCCTTGAGTACCCCCTCAGGGCTCAGAATTGGATGTCTATGGCAGGCAAGGATTTGAGGGTAAAACATTAACTCAAATACATTATCTCTGCATCTTCTTTATTTTTTGTGCAAGGGGAAAAATGAAGTGAAGGGGGTACAGAGGAGAGGAAGAATAAGAAGAAGGGTAAGGGGAGGGATAAGGAGAAGAAAGGAGAGTAAGGTGAAGAAGTAGAAGTAGTGAAGAGAAGAAGAAGAGTAAGGGCTGATCTCTACGAGGTTTCTAGTTTCTACAGACACAGTTGGAAAATTCCACAGGCAAGGACAATGATAATATGCATATCAAAATCACAAAAAGGGCAGGTAGAACCTGGACAAAGCTGTACTCCATAACAGGTGACCTGACCCAAGAAAGAGTCAGCATTCAGGGGGAAGTACCTGACATTCCAAACTGTTAGATAAAGTTGTTACTAAACATCCCCGAATCCTGGATTCACTCATTCTCCTCAGCTAATCTCTTTTGTGATAACCAGTTTTGGGATCACCCGGATTTGTAAATTAGCAAAAGTGGGGCATGCTGCCTTCCTGCTCAGTGCCTGTCTTCTATAGAAATTTCTATGTGGTCGGTTAGCAGGTAATTTTGTAGGATTGACTCTATGTAACTTTGACTGTTAGAACAAAGAGTGAATACCATTGCTTCAAGGCCTTGTGGTGTGTGGGAATGGAGCAAGGTCATTTCATTACCCACGCAGAAGTCACACTGCTGAGGTGTTTTGGGAACAAATCCCATTTCGAAGGGAAGAATCGTTGCTTCACAAGGTTTTTACAGATATGACTGTGACTTTTCCAAAGGACAAGTGTTCCCGCAGCTCTGAGAAACAGATTATTCCATGTGGACATGTATGTATGTACTTCCTGTGGATCTGCCCATGGATCTGTCAGCTGTGCATTCACTGTAGAGTCTTGTGGGCTCCAACATACCCTTCCATGTTTCTGGAAATCTGTGCATCCCTTCGAACTTAACAGCTTCCCTGAATAGTACCTCCCCTCTATGCTCCCCCAGAACTTATTCTTCTATTTAATTCTGCCCAGGATTGTATCAGTTAGCAGCTGACAGTCTGTTTTCTGCACCAGTTGAACAGGGAACTTTCACAGTCATTGTCACTGAGACGGATGAATTGTCTTGGTTCTAGGAGAATACAGAGCGAGAGAGCGCCGTAGACTGTGTTTGGACTCACCAGAGACCAGACTCTCTGGTAAAGTTCTTGCTCTCTGACGTGTTTGAAGGCTTTTCAGCATAAATTGGTTGACAGTTTTTTTTTTTTAGTGTTCAAAGCTTCCAAAGCTTTAGAACTTGCCTGATTCAATTCATTTGATGCAACTCTCTTAGCTTTGTAGTGAAGGAAATTGAATCTCAGAAAACTTACCTCACCCAAAGTTTCACAACATCAATTTATTTTAATATCAAAAAATATCAGCATCAGCAATCAGTCCCAGGCCCAGAATGCCCTCTGATGATCAGATCACGTCCCATCCCCCCTTCTCTGACACCCAGAGAAGCTACTTGAAGAGGCTGCCCACATCTCCAGGAGCCTGGATTCACTTGTTGTTCCAAGGTCTGTGACTGATTTGGCTCTTGCTATTCTCCAATATTTATTTCCTTAACAATTCTTACATCACCGTAAAGGGTAGTCTTGGGTCATACTTAATGTCCATGGAGGCTCGAGGAGCAAAACCATCTTAGTTTGGCAGGACTCGAATGTTTGAAAGAATTCTTATTCTCTTAAACCTGCAGCTCATGACAGACAGTGAAGGTGGGAACCAAAGGTAGGAAGAACACAGCTGATGGGAGGGGCTGCTTCCCATGATACCTCCCTGTGCCAGAGCAGGGGCTGGCGAAGTGCGGCTTGGGGGCCAAATATGTCTGTTGTTGTCCAGCACCTATAATTGTCTGTTTGCCTGCTGTGTGTGGTTGTCTTCATGCTAATAGAGTTGCTCAGCTGGCGTAAAGACTGCATTGTCCTCAATGTCTGTCATATTTATTATCTGGACTTTTGCTTCAAACATTTCTAGATTCTTGAACTTGATGTGTTTTTTAACCTGGGGTTTGCGATGATCTCTAGACTTTTGGAATTCCATTGGGATGTTTCAATGGTGTGTTTTCACATCTGTAATAATCAGGGTTTTTATAATGAACATAAGTGTGCTCTGTGCTCCTTGAATAACTACCCAGCATTGGGTGTGGTGCTACACTGTCTCTGCCTGGATCTGAGTGATGATCCTGTTAGAAACATGAGATGGGAAGACAGAAGGACCTCACCAAAAACCAAACCAAGTCCTGTAGAAGCATCAGAGGACCTGTAAGCCACCTCACTTGTGGCTTGAAGGCATCTGCCTTTGAGTCAGATATATTTAGCACTAGAGAAAAAGGGAGGGACTTCTTCTCCCCAGGGAATTATCCTGACATAACTAAATCCGTTTCATTCCCTACGCTAAGGGAAAAGGGGGGCAAATATTTTGCTGGATGGGAGACTGGCTCAGGCCATGACTTTCAGTTGGACAGAGTTTTCTTAGTTATTCATAAATTCATACCTGAGTTTTCCATGAAGCAGTCAGGGGGCTATTCTATCTGGATAAAGGGATTTCTCCGCTTCACTCCCAAATGGCAGTTTGGAGCACACGAGAAAAGTCTTTACCATCCATTTAAGACAGCGTCCTTGAACCATCTATGCCCTCTTGGTGGGAGGTCCCATATAGATCCAATCTAGTTCATGAAGAGAGAAGGAAGATAAAACCAGACAGGCATATAAATGTCCGGGGCCCATGAGGCATAAAAACCATTGCCTTTGAGGAGGGAGCTTTTGGGCAGAAGAAAGAACTTATAAAACTTAAAACCCAAGGCAATCAAAACACTGACTTCCCCACAGTACAAAGGTTCACACGATATTTCAAACTGACCACCTATTTGGAAAAACTGCCATTTAGCCTTGTGCAGCTCAGATAATATCACTACTTACAAACTGGAGCACTCCTTTTGGGAAGAACTGCTTAGCAGGAGGTAAAAGCACCCAGTAATTGTACCTCAAGGATTTTTTTTTCTCATGGAAACAATGTACAGAAATCAAAGAAGTACATGCAAAATGTTCAGGGCTTTGTCATCTTTAAGATGAAAAAAAAAGATACTCATGTATACTAGAAATATCAGTCCTTAGAGTGATGTGTGGTGGTTCGTTCCATCAATCCCATCACTCCACTCAAGAGACAAAAACAGAGGGATACCTGTGACTTTGAGGATACCCTGGGCTATATAGTGAGACCCTAGTATTTTTTTTAAATTCTAGGACAATGGTTAGTAAATTATTGGTGTTCTAGTCTTATAAAATTATTAAAGCAAAAAAGAATATATATTAGTATATTTAAATTATAATTATATTTAAATTCATTTAAATTATATTTAGAAATGAGCAAAAGAGCATGTTTGTTTAGAAAGTGCACGCCAGTGGTAGTGTGAGGGGGAAAATAGTTGAATAGAAAGTATGATTGTGTTAGTTGACTTCCTACCACTCACAAATACTTGAGAAAAATCAGTTTAAGAGGAGGAATGGTTTATTGGGCTCATGGTTTCAATTCATAGTCACCTAGCTTGGCAGGACTGGGGTAGCATGGTCCTCGTGGGAGGGGCTCACGGTGACTGCTGTAGGGGAAGAGAATTCTTATAATACTCCTTTTAGTGACACCCCAATAGCCTAACTTCTTTCCACCATGTCCGACTCCTAAAGGGTCCATCACTTCCCAATAGCCCCACAGTCTACAACCAAGCCTTTAACAGATGGACCTTTGGGAAGCATTTCTAAAAATAGCAGAGACATCATGAGTAGCATTTAAATGCCTCCTTTAATGTCTTCTTTGAAACGAACAAGGACAGCTAACTAATTAAAAATGTTTAACTGGAGAGAGAGAGCAGAGCAGAGAGAGAGAGAGAGAGAGAGCGCTCACTGATAGAGTTCTTGCCTAGCAAATGATTCCTAATATTGCCAACCCCAAAACAACCAAATAAAGACACAAAACAAAAGTTCAGACAGGAGCAAAAAGCAAGAAAAAAAAATTGTGTTGCGCAGGCCCCTTTATCTGTGCACTCAGTCACAGAATATCTCTGCTGCTTCAGAGTGCCGTGTCTTGGAAGTCTTGTGGGCAGGTGCTCTCGTTGGCCCCTGTTTCTCGGATGAGGCATACAGAGGGGAAACTCGCCCATGACCACACAGCTAATTAATGGCAGAGCCAGGAGTGCATCCGAAGCTGTGACTGAGGGCCACTGAAGCTGTCACTTGGCAACCGGGAAGAACTTGTAGAGACATCCTCTCCCATCTGAGGACTCTGGGGATGCAGAGGTGTTTGGTAATTACCAGACTTGAGTTTGGAGTCTGCCTTTTTGTTGTATAACCCAGAATGCTTTTGATGAAAGGAAACTAGAATCTGACTAATGATACCATAGACTTAGGAAATCTGCTCTCCCAAGTATCTCACAGCACACAAAGTCCAGAAGTTGGGCTGGCTCTGGGTTGGAGCATGGACCCCTTAGTGATGTCCTTCAAGACCATGACCCCCCTCCTTTTGCCTTGACTGGCTATCTATCTATCTATCTATCTATCTATCTATCTATCTATCTATCTATCTATCTATCTGTCATCTGTCATTTATCCATCTCTCGTGTGTGTGCATGCATCCATGTTTGTATGTAGGTATGTATTTGTGTGTGGAGGCCAAAGGTTAACACTGGATGTCTATCTCTATCGCTCTCTACATTCACTTTTTCAGTCTTCACTGAGCCTGGAACTCACGCATTTGGCTCGGCTAGCTAGCCAAGGAGCAAACTAGATCCACTCCTGTCTCTAGCTCCCTGGCTCTGCCGGGGGTTTTCATGCTAGTACTCCAAAGTCTCCAGTCCTTCTGCTTACACAACAGGTAGTTTACTGAGTGGCCACCTCCCCCAACCCTTGGCACTGTCATTGTGGGAGCAGGATACAATACATCATTGCTAGAGGATAGAGAAGGGTCTCTGGGGTGCTTCCAGAACAGGGGAAACTTTAAGCGCTCTCTAGAGCATGTGTGTCCCAGTGACATGACTGTACATGTTTCTCCTGGGACCGCAGCAGTTGATTGCTTCCCATTGGCATCATGTTTATGCACATCAGAGAGGCCCCCACCATGCTTTCCTTGTGGTACCCAATTAGCTTGCATTTCGTTGTCTTCACCTGTGAAACGATGCATCCGGAGATGCAGCGTGATGAAGATGCACATGCCTGAGCAGTGGAGGATGCCTAGTCTTTATTAGTTGTGTGTGTCCTTCGTGTATGAAGAATACTGACAGGTAGGTCTTGGTGCTCAGAGGTGCAAACTAAATCTGCTTAATTCTGCCGCTCTCTCGTCCTTCCCTGCAGGGACAGTGACAGCAAGGGAACAAATGAGGTGCTGATGCATCCGATTTCCAACGTTCTGTTCTTGCCTCTAATCTTTCTCCCATCTCCCTATTGAATACATTTCCTGTTGATACAGCTGATAATAAAAATACAAACCCCCCAGACATTTAGAGTTTCATGGAGTCCAATTATTAAAAAGAAAAATTGATTTGCTTTGGAAACGTGTGACTTCATTCAGATTTTAGCTAGACAGTGCGATTCTTGCTGCTCCTTACATCTGCTGGTCTTTGTTACTGATTATCTTTAAGGTTATCTCATCCCTTAGTATCAGAATGCAGTACCTTCTCTGCATTATTATTACGTGTTACTTACACTCGGTGAAAAGACAACGGCACTTGTAAAACTAGCACCTTTTAGTCTTTAAGAGTTCCATGCAATTATGCTATGTACGTGAACCATACCCTCTTGCCACCGCATCCTTCAATTCCCTCTGCTTCCCCTATCCCATCTCTTTCCCAACTTCAAGTCTTCTTTTTATCCCTAATTTCTTTGTTACTAATAACCTCTTAAGTTCAAATATTGCCCCCCCCCCACATGCACACACGAATGAATTCACTGGGGCGTGAGCAACCTACCAAAGGAGGCTCTCTCTTTCAGCCACCATCAATTGCCAATAGCTCCTCAGATAGGAATAATAAGGCTTTTGAAAATTGCAAGCCTGGTGCATCTAAACAGCTGTGGCTCTTCCCTCCCGCAAAGACAGAAGGCTTACACATTGAGGACTATATGTTCTTGCCCTGGTCCCTGTGGTTCATGTGCTGACCCCTTCATTCCCACCGTGGCTGTATTTGTGCATGGAGCCTCTTAGGAAGTAATTACGGTTAACTGAGTCTAATCCCATGGGATTAGTATCCCTTTAAGAAGAGACACCCAGAAGTTTGTCCTCTCTCTTCATGTGAGAACACAGGGAGAACCATCAGTTTATGGCAGCCAAGGAGCGGAATGTGATGATTTGCATAAGACATGCCCCCATAGACTCGGTATTTGTACTCAGTCGCCCGTATTGGTGGCGCTATTTGGGGAAGTTATGGAACCTCTAGGAGGCACGGTCTTATTGGAGGAAAAACGTCACGGGTTGGAGTAAGCTTTGAGAGTTTATGGCTCTTCTTCCTACTTCGGGTTTGTTCCCTCAGCTTCCTGCTCTGGCCACCTCCTGCCGTGGCTCCCCTGGCTGTCTGGTCTCTCCCTCTGAAGCAGTACCCCCACCCCCCCATAAGTGGCTTTTGGTCATGGTGTTTACCCAGCAGCATACACTGTCACAGCGCCCTAGAGTGATTGACACAAGATCTCAGATTTCTCTACAGAGAGTCCCCAGGAGGGATTGCAGGCACGGTTTGTGCTAATAGTAGGCAGATGGCTCCCATGGGCTTTGTCTGTTCCCCTGGTGTCTGCGACACATCCGTGCGACAAATAGGATGGCACCTGGAGGTGGGCGCTAGGAGCTGTGAAAAGGGAGAAGGAAACTGGTTCCCAGGACTTGTTTTCGTGAGTGCAGAACAACTGCCTTCCTCCTTCCATTCTTCCTGCTTCTCTGCTCTCGGTGTCCCCTTGATCCAACTGCGGCTGTAACTCGTCACTGTCAAGTCCTTCTAAGGTATCAGGAGCCATGAATGTATTTCCTTAGTTGAGTGGAAGAGCATTAGCCCCACTTTGCCAAGCAAATCCTGGGGTATTTTGCCAGTGTGTGTGTGACTACAGAGACGGGGCTCTTTGGGTTAACCTTTGGTCAACCGTCATAGCACCGTCATAGCAGCGCAGGAGGCTAGTTCTCTGGCCAATTTTTGCTTAATTCTACCCTCCAGGCCTTACCTGTTTATTGCTGGAATTCCCTGAGAAGGTAGTAAAACTATTTACTATTGAGCCGAATGAGTCCCACCTACTGGAGCGTAGCAGCGGAGTAATAAATCACTTGTGAATGTTGCTAGTTGAGAAGCAAAAATATACTTGTAGGGTTTGAAGAGAAAAACATTACTAAAAATTCTTTCGCCCAAATAGGATTCTTCTTATTGCTTGTCTTTTAACACAGCTTCTACATTTACAAATCACGGTAGCCACAACACACCTAGGAAGGGTCATAGGCTGTGGACATTCCTGAATTGGATATTCTCTATTTCAGTTGTTTGCTTTGGATTTCCAAGATGATAGTGGTTGTTGTGGTTTGTTTGTTTAATTAAAGTTTTAGGGGTTTTATTTTGACATTTCTAGATTTCAAAGATGGTATGCCAGAGGGTGAGACTCACACAGCTTATGAACTAGTCTCGGCCACTGTTTCCAGGGCCAGCTCAGCTTTGTGCTTTCTGAAGGAACTCTGGGGAAAGGAAAGGTTGGCACATCTTTACAGATTTAGGCAGACTTAGGTACGCAGCCTGCTGACGGTGTGATGAAACCTAGAATCTATTGGCAGAATTTAGTTGCATTGATTTATAAGCAAATACCAAGTTCATGGGCTCATTTGAGTCTTTGGGGAAGTTTAATACTTCTGTCACTGTACGGGGTGGGGGAGGTTGCATGGGGGTTGTTTTTACAAACTGGGGATCTGTGGGGATGTGGGGCCACTCTCCTCTGAAGGCCAATGGGGCCCTTCTTCTCAGCTCTTCTACAATTTACTCCTTTGCTTTCCCCTTAGTGCCTATAGGATCACACTGTCCTCACAAAGGGCACATTCAATGACTACATAGCTTTCCGTTGATTTGCTCTAAAGCAATTACCAAACCATTGCCCCAGCCCCTGACAGTTAGGCTGTTCTCAGTTTAGAAAGGACGTGATTGTTTTTAGGATTCCTGATCTACAACATCGCACTATTTCCACAGCTAGATATGCAGACCATATGCTCACCAGCGTATGCAGAGGAGGGATGCAAGGTAAATGTTGTTGTGCATGCTAATAACATGCCTGTTACATATGT
The DNA here is from genome assembly GCF_982192425.1 of Myodes glareolus. Classification (NCBI taxonomy): domain Eukaryota; kingdom Metazoa; phylum Chordata; class Mammalia; order Rodentia; family Cricetidae; genus Myodes; species Myodes glareolus. Next base: position 41,959,865 of record NC_142037.1, read on the forward strand.
GTCTATGAGAAGGCTTAGTGTTATCGGTTTACATGGCAGTGCTTTGACCGTGCCTTTGCTGAACACTGTATATTTAGTAAGAGCTCAAAATTGCCTTTCCAGTGGTGTTAACCGTTCATACTATCTGTGGGGGTTCTTTGAGGAGGTTACCCTAAGCTTGGGGGCCAGGACATCGTATCCCAACTGTATCACTTACTACCGTGTGACCTTGGACAGGTTTCTAAGCCTCCCTGGTCTCTGATTCTCTTCTGTGAAGTGAGGGAAAGGAAAGAGCCACTATGAAGTCCTGAGCACACACAGCAAAAAGATCCCATCAGCTTTGAACCACATCCCTTGGCTTTGGCTGATCGGTAGGTTTTTACTGAAGCCTTATACTGATTACCCACTGTTCTCAAGAAATTGGGCAGCACCGTGACCTCTTTCTTCTCCATCCTTATTCTACTAGCCCCCCATTTAATACAGAGTCTACAATGAGCCTCACGACCTCAAAATTCTGTGTCTTAGGGGCTCATATCCTCACCTCCCTGACAAGTTCCATTCAGCAAATTCCTAATAATTCTTCAAAACAGAGCTCCCAAGAGTCTCTTTACCTTTCTAACATCCTATCCTCCAGTATCCCTGAGTGTGTCTGTATGGTGACATTCATTGCACTATTTTATATTGTCTATTTACTGGTAATTTCACTCTTAAAGAATCTGGCCTCCATGTAAGTAAAATCTGTTGGGTTTTACAGCTTCACCATAGGGCGTTGCCCGACATGTAGGAAGTTCTTGATAAATATTTGTTAGACGGATGAATCAATACCTGTTACTCACCAGGCAAGGATCCAAATGGCTGAAAAGTCACTTTTCCAGGGCAAATATTTGCCACCCCTGGGCTGGAATAGGTGGAGAGCAGCGTGGTGGAAGGAGTCGTCTCAGAGAGCCAGGGACAACTCTGGAGGTGAACACTCTGGAATTCCCAGTCATCGGTCGCGGTTCTGAATGACTGACTCCCTAACCTAAAAGGACAGAACTTCTGGAGGCCGCCATGCTCAGCGGCCTGAGGAGAGCACTCTGGCAGATGAGGAATCCCTAAATTATATGGGCCGTGGCTACACTGGAGGAAGTGATTAATCACCCGAGATGAGCGTTTTGAAAGTGATTGCGTTGACTCTGATGATTAAGCTTTGATGTCATCGTCTGAAGAAAAAAATGAAAAATAGATACATGTTTTAACACATCGCTGGGCACTAAAATTACGCAGGTTAGGGAGGGCCTCATGTGGGCAGGGCTTCAAGTAACCAAGAGCTGAATTTCATGACTGACAGGAATCAGCATGAGAGACGGGAGGGGCCGTGGACTTATTATCCTGGGTCTCTCCCATGATAACCTACGAAGGTCTCACTTCCTAAACGTGTTTCCAGAGCCTGCCCAAACAATACCACCAGCTGGGGATGAAGGCCTTAACACCCAAGCCTGGGAAGGATGTTTCATATTCAATGTCCCGGTGAAGTGCTGTGACAGGCAAAGGGAAACTTTCAGAGACAAAGAACGGCTGTGAATGCCCCTTCCCCGCCAAATCTTAGCATCCAGAAGGTGAGTCCCACATGGTGAAGAGGGGTCTGGGAGAACACCTCTACAACCGTATGGCTACGGTGGACATGCTCTCTTCCCCCCACCTACTTGGTCCTGCATCCTTTGGAAGACTCGGTTCTTCTCCAGGGAGCTGTCCTTAGCCTCACCAGTGTTGGGGAGCTGTCTCCCCAGATGATGCAGACATGTCATTGTTATCTGATGGGAACCCGGTTTCATTTATCTCTGTTTTCTACTGTACCCCATGTGGTGGCTACTATAGAGGGGTTCATAGCAAACGTACACTGAACGTCCAAAGATGCTTCAGCCCAAAGACGAAAGGCTTCAGCTGCAAACCCATTTGCTTTCTGCACTGTCTGCTGAGCACTCTTGTGTTAGCATGCTTGAACTCTGCAATGTCCTTTATGATTGCTGTTCTCCAAGAATGGAGATAACTTTTCTGTGTCCCTTTGTGTTCCACCAGCACCGATACCCACAGGAAAGTCGTTATAGCCACTCCCAGGAGGCTTTGGGCTGCCCAGTGTCCAACTTCCCTGATCAGTGCTGGGCCTGTGATTTAGGAGTGGAGTGATGTATTTGACGTGCTGATGAATACGCGCATCTGCCATGCTGTGGCCTGCAGCCAGGCTGCAATTCTGAGCCTGCCTTCTGGACTGTGTTTTTGAGAAGCCCCTCGTACGAAAGCCTGCCAATTGCTTTACAGCAGAGCAGAGCTAGCAAGCAAGATGCCACGGAAGTGGCTTCGTGGAGCCTTTTTGTCCTGAAAAGTGTCCCCGATACTGTCTCTCCTCACGTACTGAAGGCAAGGACTCAGACCAGGCTGTGGAGGGCTTGAAAAGGCAGCGTGGTACTGTGGACTGTGATCGGCAAGCCGTGGCTTGTGGGTGCTTGGGTCCAAAGTGAAGGGTGGTGGGGTCAGAAAGGAATTTGTCTTCTGGCCAAGGACAGCATCTTCTGTGTTCTTTTGAGAGACCACCTAGGACAACATGTGCCAGATCACACTTGGCCCACCTGATACGTCCTGCTCTGTTTGGATGCCTGCCTAGCCCTGTGTATTTTAATCGAACCTGATGTCCTTGGAAAGGTTACTGGTGAATCGAGGGGGCAGGCATCTCATAAGTCCCCGTTGCTGATGTGGTGACAGTGAGCTGTTATAGTCACCATCGGAGGCAGGCAGAGGGTCCCATCGGGCAACTTAACGAGGTGAGACGAGGTTTAGAATAATAGTTGATTCTGCTGTTTTTCTCCACTTGAGGATCTGTGTGCGGTCAGGCGTTTTCTTTGCGCTAAGCTGCCTGCTGGCCCCAGAGAACAGATCTATTAAGCATGGGCAACCAGGGTGCCCATTTGAGACTGGTGCTGTTCATGATGCTGGGAATAAGACGTCTGGAGACGCGGGGAAGGTCACGGTTAAGGCCCTTTCTGAAGAGTTGGTGCCAGGTTCTTCCCCGACTCTTCATTCCAGTTCATACAGGATGCAATCAGCCAGCCGCCAAAGTCTGCCATGGCGGCGCCTACACGTCTCTTCCTTTGCCCTCGGAGGGTGACAGCTGCTTGTTTTCCTCAGGTGTCGCCAACCCTCTGTTTGTCTATAGCCTTGAGTAAGCTAAGGCAACACTTGCGATTACTTCACTTTTCTGAAAATTCCCATTTTTGGCTCTATCTGCATTTCTTGATTTATGCTTGTTAATTTCATCTGACTTGGCTAGTTTGGATTCCCTTGGACATATGATCTTTATGAATAAAACATTCGAGGGCCAAATGTTTCCCTGTGACAACTCCATGTGACACCCCTGAAGGCTGACATAAACCACAGGGCTGGGCAGGTGCCTCTCGGCCTGAAGAGCTGGAGACAGCTGTGGTGGAGTGGGACAAAAGCCTTGGCTCTGGAGTCAAGGCTTGCTTCAAAGACTCTGTCCTTCCATGAGTTAGGTCCTCCACCGCGCACATGGCTTTCCCTGCATTTCTTTGTAAGAGGCCATACTGTATACTGTCTGAGGTCCCAATTGTCCTGTTGTCTCTATCTGATAGAGGATTATGCAGTCCTGTCCCATAGTGCCAGGCATGGCCCTGTGAGTCTTGGCATCCCTCACTGTTGTGGAAAGATTGTATCCCTGCCCTATTAACGTCAGGCTTGGCTTGGAGATTTGCTTTGGCTGGCAAAACCCAGTGCAGGGAACTGTGCCACCATTGTCGAGACCAAGTCCTACTGTGGTCCTGCTGTCTCTCTCTCTTTCTTGTCGGGTCTTAGAGTGAAGAATTTCTAGAAGACCTATAGCTGAGCCTTTAGTGTTACTAAAATGTAAACCTTTGATGAGGTAATCCCTGAAGGGTTCATGTCCGTTACTGCAGCAGCATTTTGCTTAAACTGACCAATACCATTGACCACAACATGGACTACCCTATGGGCTTTTTCTCAAAAGTGAACTTAAAAAATATATTGTATCTACAATACAAGTCAGATACTGTGTCCTGTTCAGGTCGTATCCTTGTACACATCACGGAGCTTTGTCCTCCAAAGACCTAATGTGGAAGACAGAGAAATTTCTAAAAAACAAACAAAAAAATCCCAAACCAAAAAAAAAAAAAAAAAAAACCCTGATATCAGTAAGATCTGATTTCTTCCAGAACAATTAAAAGAGCAAAACTGGGTTGTGGTGTGGGTGCTGGGCAACTGGATGTGGCCCCCTTGCTGTCTGACTCCCTGTTTGCACCTACGCCTTACAGATCAGAACGCATTACTCAGGGCTGGGGGTGCAGCTCAGTCGGTGGAGGGCTTGCCTGTGATGCTCAGAACCTGTGCTTGGTCTTCTGCATCATGTAATCTGGGAGCGGTGGCACTCACCTCACATCCCAGCATCCTAGGCGCAGAGTCCAGAGGCTCAGACGAGTTCAAGGCCAACCTGGAATGCCTAAGACGCTTCCTTGAAAGAAAATCAAAATCATTTTCAAGCCCTTGGACTCACATTTTATTCCAATTGTTCTGGCTGTTTGCGGGTAGTGAAAGCCTAACAGAAGTTACCTAGGAACGGGAATGTGTGCTGTGTGGCGTGACACCACCTACATGATGTGCCCATGATACACGGCTGATCTAAACTTTGAGAATGGGGTCCCCTGACAATGTGTGGAGGATTCATAATGCCTTTGCTCTAATGCAGGGAAGCTAGGCCAGCAAAGAGCCCCACTCACAGACCTCCTTAGGGACAGGGAGGCGAGAGGCAAGGCATCGTGGGGACCTGGAAAGGCTCCATACTGTATCCCTCCCTCCTTCCCACCGCCCCTCTGTCTCTCACCAAGAATCATGCCTGATCCTCTCTTGAAGCTGAATTTGCTGGCACCCTCCGGCACCTTCTCCTTCAGTCTCTTCTGGTTCTGGCATGCCCCAGTGTTGACCTGGCCCTTCTCTACACGATCGTCATGGTTCATTTGATGTGTCAATTATACTGAACCAGGGCTGCCCAAACTGACAGTCAAATGCTGTTCCGGGTGTTTCTGCCGGATGTTTTATGTGAGCGCTATAGTTTAGAAGAGGAATGTCTCCTAAGGGCTGATGCATTAAAGGGTTGGTCTCCAGCCTCTCGGAAGTAGTACTGAACTCTTATAAGGTGAGACTAGTAAGAGGAAGTTAAGTCATGGGGGGGGAGGGGGGGGATGGGGGGTGAGGGGATGGGGGAGTGGGGGGATGGGAGAGATATCGGAAGTGGTATGGAAATGCAAGCTCTTGAGTGCCTCTTTCCTTGCTTTCCAGTTACCATGAGTTAGTTGAACAGGCTTCCCTTGCCGTGTGCTTCCGCCATGGTGTTCTTCGCTACCACAGGCCCAAACAGCAGGGCTAAGTGACCACAGACTAAACCCACGACACAGAAGAAACTTCTTTTCAGTTGATTTTCTCAGGTTGTCGGAGTAATGGAAAGTTGGCGTGCTGAGCAAAACAGTAGTGGGTATATATCTGTATCTTCCCTGGGCCATTATTCCCATCAACTGAACCCGGGAATAGAACAAAAAGGCTGTCCCTCTCCTTCTAGAACTGGACAGCCTCTTAAATGACAGACACAGCTTTGCATCCATTCTCTTGGATTTCCAGTGTCCTGCCTGTGACTCTAGGACCTGTAGGCCCTAGAATTGTATGAACAAATTCCTTGTAACCCCCCCTCCCACCCAGCCTCAGCACACACCCTATTTCCATTCTTTCTTGGGAACCATCACACGAACAGGAGTTGTATGGCTTCAGGTTTGGGGTGTTTTCCAGGTTTGAACACCTGACCTGTATGTAGGAGAGCAACTCTGATTTGCTCCAGTCACATGACATCTTAGAACTCCCCCCCCTCCCCATCAAAGCAGGAAAGGAGCTTGAAGTTGGAGTTGTGGAGTGAGGAGCAGACAAGCACTGTTCCTCCTTGTCTCAGGGTTTCTATTGCTGCGATGAAACACCACGGCCGAAAGCATTGAGGGGGAAAGGGCTTCTACAGCTTCCACCTCCACAGCCCCGTTCCTCAGCAAAGGCAGTCAGATCAGGAACTCCAACAGGGCAGGAACCTGGAGGCAGGAGCTGATGCAGAGGCCATGGAAGGGTGCTGCTTCTTAGCTTGACACGGCCTGCTCAACCTGCTTTCTTCTAGAACCCAAGACCACCAGCCCAGGGACGGCCCCACCCACTACAGCTGAGTTCTGTGTGGTCAATCACTAATGAAGAAAATGCCCTACCGGCTGCCTGTAGCCTGATCGTGGAGGTGTTTCCTTAGTGGAGGTTTCTTCCTCTCGGAGGGCTCTGCTAGCCGCTGTTACCACCCCTCTGCCCTCTCAGAAAAAGGGGATTGAAGCTTGTGGGACTGCTGTGGGGTTTGCATCTCTTGTGCTGTTTCCTGACTTGGGTCCCTTCTGACCTTTCCACGTTTTGATTTTGAAAGGCCAGAGGTGGTAACCACGGTGAGCCTATTTTTGCCAACATTTGAAAGCGCGTTTATAAGAAACGTGGTACATGTCACAATCGTCCTCCCTGGGGCCACAAGTGAGAAACCCAAGGGTTCAGTGTGTGACACTGGGCAAGCCCTTTCCCTTGATAGTGCCTCCATTTTCTCTTCTGTAAAATGGGTGCATGTCCCCTGGTATCCTAATGGGCTAGAGATACAGGGAGGTAGTGTAGAAAAAGCCCTAGGCCTTCTAGATGGACGTAAATGTCAAGGTTGTTCACACATCCCAGGATGGCATGACACTTGGTCTAACCCCATCATTGTAAAGATAAGAGAATGGGGACTTGGAATGATGTTATTATCGCGTGTGTGTAAATAATGATTCTCACAGCCTTGCGGTATGCTCCAGTCTGACCTTCTACCCTCCACAAGGCGGTTTGTTTTCTTAGCTGGGAAGGTCAGAATCCTCAGGCTGCCTCACCTCCCTCTCCTTTTAAGGCATTTCTTTGTTTCTTCTGGGGCCCCTTGCTGGACCCCTTGTTCTTCTTCCCTTATAAGGAAGTGGCCAGCCAGCAGCTCTCCTGCGGGCAGTTTTACCAAGGGCAGGCATGCAAACCTCCAAGAGAAACAGAGTTAAAAGTTACAGATCAGATCAGATTGAGGATTAAGTCCTACCAGAGGAAAAATGCCCAGCACAGTGCAGGCAGCCCTGTTGCCTGGAGTTTTTAGGGGGTGTGTAGTTTGGCAGCGCCCAGCCTGGGGTGCCCAGCAAATGGCTTTTGATCTAACACCATACCGATTCTGAACTCAGGCTGCGTTGTCTTTCATCACGATTGGCTCTGATTTCCCAGGTTAATTTCCTGACATCTAAGGAGCTTTGTGTAGCACGGGTAACTTCCTGCCTTTTATGTCAGAGCTTGTGAACCTGACAGAATCAGGGATCCAGCCAAGATAGCTGCGGGTGGGGGCAAGCCTCGGAGACTCCGCCCTCCTTCAGTTCTCCTCGGCCACACATTTAGCATCTCTCACTCTTTCTCAGTCTGATAAAAACACAATAGAAGGCTTCTGACAGAAGACGTTAAGGTGCGGTGACGGGAGAGAAGGATTGTCCTGTGTGTGGGTGAGAGAAATTCTCAGAGACCCCCCCCCCCCCGACACACACACACACACACTGGTTTCATGACTTTAGGCGTGTTCCAGGCATTAGTAAGGGGCAGAGTCTTTCATCCCAGCAAAGGCCTCTGCTGATTTTCACCCACCATTTTTCAGGCCTTCATTTACATTCTGTTTCTTTGGCTGACAGCTCCATTTTATCAGTGTTTGCTCAGCTGTCTGCCCTTTATGTGGGCAAGAGGTTCTAGAAACTTCTAGGCAGCTGGGTTGTGCCTCTCTGCCTTAGTGTCCAAAGTAGACGGACATCTTCAATGAATGTTTTCCATCATGGCAGATGCTGTGAGCACTCACACCTCTTTGCAGGGGTGCAGCTAGACCGCTTTGCACCTACATCACAAGCGAAGGAGGGAGAAGGCCGACTGATCACTTTTACTGAGTGAAAGCTGGATTCCCCACTTCTAGAGAGGTTAGGGAGGCCCTCTGGATGCATAGGAAGATTTAGGGCGGCCCTTTGTAATGGTCAATCCTGTCCCTTTAAGAGACAAGCTACGCCCACTCCCTCCTCTGTCTTGCCTAGGCAAGCTGATCTGCTTCTAGCATGAGCCTCCCGCGCCCCATCTCTCTCTCTCTCTCTCTCTCTCTCTCTCTCTCTGCTCTTCCCTCTTCTCCCCTTCCCTTTCATAACCCACTAAATAAATAGCCAACTTCACTCTGCATGATGTGCCTATTCATCACGGTCTTTCACCCGCCACACGGCTTCCTGCCTGGGACCTGGCTGCCTTCGTGGCCTGCCATAGTCTTGGGACTCACTGCCCACTGCCCACTGCCTGTCGCCACTTAGGGACCTGTAGCATTTTACTTAAACCATTACACATGCGGTGGTGAGGTGTGTGCATGCCACGGTGTACATGTGACAGTCGGATGTGGGCATGCCACGGTATACATGTGGCAGTCGGATGTGAGCATGCCACGGTGCACATGTGGCGGTCGGATGTGGGCATGCCACGGTGCACATGTGGCGGTCGGGTGTAGACATGCCACGGTGTACATGTAGGGACCGAGGGACAACCTCAGGAGTTGTTCCTTGACTTTTACTTTGTTCGAAATGGAATTTTTGATGCAGGTAACTGACCCATGGGTTTCTGGGGGTCGTCCTGTCTTCATCTCAAGCACTGTGTTACAAACACATGTTGCTTTTTGTCTGTTTAAGGATCTGAATTCGGGTTCTCACATTTACCAAATAAATTCAACTGAGCCATCTCCCCAGCTCTGATCTTGCTTGTCTCAGTTGGTCTATTTCTTTTACATGTCTTGTCTAGGTCCCCAAGAGTGACTCTGTGGGTTCCTGAGAGAAATTCTCCACCCCAGTATTTCCCATCTGAATGAGAAGCTCGGTCCAGGCAGCCTGAAAGAATACTTGTTGCTATCGACATAGTTGGGTCCTGCCTAGTCCAACATCCACTAGTGGTCTTTTGGGCATGTCATTCCTGTCCAGCCCAGCTGTTCCCAGAGGCTGTTCAGGATTTACAGAGTGTGTGAGGATCTGGTTTGGGTGGAACCCAGGATTAGTCCTCAGGAAATTTTGCTTGGGGGAGGGGCGACAAAAACAACAACACAAAACTATCCTCCCAGCAATTGAACACATTCAACAAATTCTTGCGATTCTTAGAAACAAAACAACCCCAGACAAAACAGCTTCTTTGTTTAGGAACCCCCTACTGGCTCTGCAAACCTTCCTCCTGCCCTTTGTTTCTATCTCCTTCCTTCTCAGTCCCTTTATCTAGCCGGTAAGCACATACCCCAGCTCCAGGTTCTCAACCTTGATCCATTTTATCAGCGACCTTGTGCTTTCTGCTGGGCTGGCTGCACAGCTGAGTCCTGGGAGAATGGGAAGGATACTAAGTATAAATTGACGAATGTTCCAGAGGCCTGTTTGCAATGGGCAAGAGGCCACATGGGACAATGTAGCAGGTATAGTAGGAGGTGTCTTCAGTGACAAAATAAGTCAGGCAAGAAGACCCCCTGATCTAGGGATCCTGGCCTTGGCTCCTGAGTGAAATTTCTGAGGCCATGGAGTCCACAACGTGAGGTTTCAGGCTCCAGCCCTGTCCTTGGTTAGGGTAGAAACGAGGAACCCAGGGAATGAGGGAGAAAGAAAGCTACGGGTGAGTTGCCTTTGAGAAATGCCGGTGATAGGAGACTAATTTCAGAACCCTCTTAAAGAGGTTTCCCGGGATGGGAAGAAAATTTCTTCCTTAATAGCAGCGAGGGTAGGTAATGCTACGGTTTCTAATTCAACATCCTTTTTATTCTTCCCCATTTTCTCTGCCACAGGCTACCTCCCCAGCGTGTTTGCTGGAAGAGAGAGGATTGGCGTGAATGCCTTAAAGGGAAAGAGTTTCTGCTTAGAGGGATTTCATGCGTTCCTCTAAGCTCTGTCTTCTCTGGCTGGAACAGCCTTATTCACAGAGCTAAATAAAACATTTATGTGAAATAGGAGCAATTTCACGGACTGGAGCAGTATGAAAAGCTCATGTTGGGGACCGCCAGGCAGGGGAAAGCTGTTTTTAGCATCGGTTTCTCCTTGACTCGTGGCGCTTTCGTTTCTGTCTTGCTCTTTTTGTTTGTGCCATAATGAGGTTCCTAGCATGCTCACACGCCATCTTCTCCGTGCAGCCTGCAGCACAGTTGCTGGCAGGGGTGTGCTGGTGAATTATTAACACTGGCCTTTTGGGGGTCCGGGCCTGGCAGCAGCCCCAGTCTGTAGCACAAGTCCGTCTTCGTGATGCATATGTTCCTTAGCCATGGCTGCTTGCAACAGATGATGCTGGAGTCCCGGAAGAGACTCAGTAGGTCCTCATTGGTCTGCTCCTTATTTGGACAAGGCAGACATAACCAAAATTTGTATCGCCGAATTACACTATTACCTAATAATAAAGCTCAGTAAAATCATTGTGAATTGAGTTCGGGAGAGATGCTCTATGGTTAAGAGCACAAAGTGCTTTTGTAGAGGACCCAAGCTCATATCCAAATTGGATGCTTACAACCACCTCTAACTCTGGCTCCTGGGGGCCCAGCATCCTTTCCTGGACTCTGTGGGTGCCTGTACTAATACATGTATATATGTGCACACACATTTACATAATCAAAAATATGTCTTAAATTAATTCTGAGAAGTTATTTAATTTTAGAAATGTAATGTTGGTAATCGTGAAGGTTTATTACTTAATAATGACTGAGTTTTTAACAAATGGCTTGCAAATTTTCAGAAAATGAGTTGCCTGTCCCTGTTCAGCGATTGTAACTGAAATTACAGGACACAGCGTTGGTGGTGCTGACCTTGGTTTGGCCTTAACTCTTTGGAAACGTCTGGCTCACTTTGTCCAGCACAGGTGGGGCATTTCTATCTGAAGGTCACATTGATATGATAAATAAACAATGGTGAAAGTAATTTCCTCTTTTCTCCGCCAGCGACCCTTTCTGTCTTTATTTGAGTTAGGAAGTTGACGCTGTCTTTGCACCTGGTCTCTGGGGCTTCAGATTTTCCCAGCCACAATTTTCAGTCAGGTTTTCCTTTGCAACAGGGATTACAGTTTCTTCCCAAACTTGGCTGCGTGTGGAATCACTGGGAGAGATTTTTAAACTCTGGGATCTGTGGTTGGGTGTCCCAATCTGTGAATGTGTAGTATCTGGACCTGGGCATCACGATTAACTCTGTGTGAACATTTGTGTGTGGGTGCACGTGCCTGCGTGCGTGCCTGTGCATATAGGTCAAAGGACAACTTTGGATGTCATTCCCCAGGCATCATCTGCTATGCCCAGATTGCAGAGTCTCCCAAAAACCAACAAGAAGACCGAGTTCCATATATAAAAGCAAAAAAAAAAAAATCTTTATTCAAGTTTGAACTCAGACTTTCCATGTGTCCCACGCTTTGGCAGGACCAGAGAGCCTCCAGCTCAGTTGGGTTGGGGGTTTTATCATAGCAGAGGTTGGGGTGAGGGATTTCTAAGGTTCAGGACACCTGACTGATTGACATTAGCCTAGGGGTATCCTGGGGAAAGGGGATGGGTGTGTGCTGGGCTAAGGGACTCAGGTGATCCTCTATCTACAATGGTTGGAAGGTTAGGAATTTCCTTTGGAAATTAGGCACTTTCTCCTTGGATGACCTGTTCCTGGGTGGTCTCAGTTTGTGGTCTTTCCTGGAACCAGGTATTGCCTTGGGGTAATCTGAAACTCTATTGAGTTTGTCATTGCTGGATCCTACATCATTCCCCCTCCCCCTTTTTTTTAAAAAGGCAGAATCTCAAACTATCCTGAAACTTTCCAAGTACGCAAGACCGACTGACTGCCCAGCCACTCCCAGGGATCTGCCTGTCTCTGCCTTCAAGTGCTTGAGACTACAGGTGTGAACTACCCACACTGTTTGTTGTTTTTAAAATGTGGATTCTAAGGATGGAACTCAGGTTACCATGGGCGCGTAGCAAGTACTATGCCAGCTGAGCTGTCCTTCCAGCCTTGGGTATCATGATTGATTGATTGTTTGATTATTTATTTATTTATTTACTTATTTATTTGTGTGTGTGTGTGTGTGTGTGTGTGTGTGTGTTTGTTTATGCAGATCCCCAGCGTGTACACCGCTGGCTGGCCTAGCACTCCCTGTTTAGACTAGACTGGCCTGGAACTCATGCTTGCTCCTGCCTTCCAAGTGCTGGGACTGAAGGTGCGACCACCACACTTGGTCCTGGGTATCCCAGCTTTTCAGAGCTCCCCAGACCTATCTACATGGGCAGCCTGGGCTGAACGTCACTCTGCCTGTCTCATTAGCCCTCTCTCCTCTAGTGCCGCGAAGTGAAATATGGCTTTGGCAGTCCAACAGAATGGGATGTGAATTCTTGATGATGTCACACGTAGGGGTGTTCTTAAACTCACTGAGGATCTCCTAGCCTAGCTCTAAAATCAGAACAAGAAGTCCTTTCATGAGCAGTGTGTAAAAAACACGCCTTCGTCCTGCACATGACTTAATAAAAGTCATAGATTTCCCCCACCCCATCTTTCAGGGGCCACCTCGTTGATCTTGCCTGTCATTTCTCCTTTGTCTATATATATCCAATATTACTGCTAAACGGACCTCCCTCTAGAGTCAGATCTACGTTCAGATACCTTGGCTGGCTCCCAGTTAGCTAAATGAAAACCCAGTCTGCTCTGCCCCTTTGGGGCAGCCTCCAGGGTCTCACCTTCCGCCAGCGAGAATGCTTCTGTCTGCCACCAGGCTGGAACTTCCATCAAAGCTGTCCGTCCATCTGAGGCTTTGGCTCTACCGCTGGTCCAGCCGTCACCCTTTGAGCATGCCCTCCCTCCTTCTCACAGGACAAGGCTCATCTTCTCTCACCACACAGCCTCCCCTTGCCCCCATCCTTTCTCTACCCCTGCGCAGGGCCATCTCCTTCCCGCAGGTTATCTGTACCTTGGTGTATTCATTCCCATCTCAATGCCTTTAGACATTTACACTTTTGGATTTTCAGACAGAAGCCTTTTAGATGATACACAGGGACGTCACTGTTCTCCCAGCCAAGGCTGTCCCTGGGAGGTGGCCAAGGAGTGGCTAATTATGCAAAGTGACAATCAGCCCTGCAGCTTAAAGCTGTTCAGACTGGAGGGCCGGAAAGGGGCTAAGTAACTCTGAGGTCCCTGGACACTCTCTCAGGTGAGACAGGGCCTTCTTAGGGCAACTTGTTCCCACCTCTACTTCTTAAATCTACCAAGGTGACAACCACAGTCTCACCTCAACTTCCCCGGGCGTTCACGTGAGAATCCTTGGCCCTGAGTGTGCACTGCAATGCCTCTTCCCATTATCTCATCTGACCCAGGAACTCAGGAGGTGTGGAAAATAGTAAAGGGTTAAAGGTCCCTGCTGCTCAGTGTGTGGTCTCCAGTAGCACTGATCCCTGAGAACCAAACAGGGCAGGGAAAGGCCCTGAACCAACATTGGCATTGACGGGTCTTCTTAGAGAACAGTACCTAAGGCTAGCCTCAACCATAGAAAATATCTTAAGTATACAGCAGTTGATTAAAAAAAGTGACGTCTAAATGAAGCTGTCATTCACTAGACCATTTAGTATCCTACTGCTGACAGAAAGCAGTTTGGAAGGGCAAGGCCTGATGTCTCAATCTCCTGCCTTCTGCCTACTTGGGCTGTTTACTCCTTAGCTTAGTTATCAGCATCATCATTGACTCAGTTAGCCAAGTTAGACATCTTAGGCTCACCCTTAACTACCTCCTCACTCTTCAGATCTAATTCGCCACTCAGAGTTAGCGACACCATTTTCTGAAGACCTCCTGCCTGGTACCCTGTTAGCATTTGGTCTTAAAAGCACCCCAAAGGTTCCTATGCCTTAGACTCGTCCCTAGATGGCAACACTTTTGGGATCTGGTGAACCATCAGGAGGTGGGCCTGCTGGGGAGAGGAGGTGGTTGAAGATGAAATCCTTGAAGGAATATATTGGGACCCAGGTTCTTGCCTCACTCCTTCTTTTCTCCTGGCTGCCACAAGGACAGCTTTGCCCCACAACATATATGCCACCATGTTTTTTTTTTGACCTCACCTTTGACTCAACCAGATAAAACCAATGATCATGGACTGAAGAGTTTGAAAGTATAAGTCAAAATAAAAATTTCTTCTTTAAAAAGGTTTTCTTGGATAATTTCTCACAAACATAAAGCCTTCCTGTCTTTCAGGCTTCCATTATCTTTTATTTGACCCTTGATGCAAACTTTTGGCCTTCCGTCTACATGCCAAAGTTTGCTCGTTGCCCGATGTGTCTTTCTAAAATCTGACAAATCATAGCCACGCTTGGCACCCTCAGTTGCTTTTCCAAAGAATTTACTATAGACTTCATAGTGTGCCTTCATATCCGACCCCAGCCTAGAGTAGCAGACTCACATTGGCTCTGTTCCCATGTAACCTGCACCTCAGACACCACACACATCTCAGGGGATTTCATGCCTCTGTGTCTTTGTAAACATCTTTCTTCCTTTCTTTCTTTCTTTCTTTCTTTCTTTCTTTCTTTCTTTCTTTCTTTCTTTCTGTCCCTCCCTCCCTCCCTCCCTCCCTCCCTCCCTCCCTCCCTCCCTCCCTCCCTCTTTCTTTCTTTCTTTCTTTCTTTCTTTCTTTCTTTCTTTCTTTCTTTCTTTCTTTCTTTCCTGAGCATTCTAGATTACCTGGTTAAGATGCCATCCAGAGGTCCTCCTCCACACAACTGACCATGCCTCCCTCTGGCAAAATGACTTATCTCCTCTTTGTGTTCCCTCAGCCATCAGTACAAACCTTATTCAGCATTTGGCTGTGTTAATTATCTGTTCTCACGTCTGCCCTGTTCAACCATGCTTCAGTCGCCCGCTGGTCCCCAGTTGCATCATCTGGAGAGCAGAGCTCTGCCCTAGCTGGTGTAGGATGAACGGGTGCCTTTCCTGGCCTGTGTTGCACGTTCCTCTCTCGTCCTAAGAGTTCTGTCAGTAGATGAAATGAAACAAGCCGCGATTTGACCATAACATCCCTGAACGTCGTCAGAGGGCCATTGTCTGCCCAGCAGCACAGGCCCTCAGCTCTGGGGAGGCGGGGCCTACTGAAGTCAGCCTGTTGAGCAGCTGTTTGGAAAACCCCGCTGATTTTAACTCGAATGCCAATCACCCAGAAAATGCTGCCAGGGATCCCTCTGGGGCTGGCTCAAGTCACAGAACATGCACAGACTGTTTCCTAAGCTGCGCTTTGTTAAAATAGCAGCTCCCAGTTTGCCTCAGGTGTGCAGCTCAGGCTCATGGTTCACTGGGTATTTTAGGAAAATGCGAGCGAGCATTCCAAGCCTTTCTTGGCACTCACGGGGCGCGAGCTTGTTTGTGCAGTGGACGTATTGCTGAGAGTGGCCTTTCCATATCCTGGCTCTCTCCCAAAAGAACCATTTTTTGAAGCTCCCTGGGTATCCATCCAATGCGTGCAAGGCGTCCGTCTCCAGGGTGAGCAGGAGTTGGTTTCAAGAGACTTGGTGTCTCTGATAGAACTGGAAGCCTGGACCCATGTTAGAGAGGAGGCCAGCCTTGGCAATTTCCCAGGAGGCCATAGGTCTCTCCAGATTGTAAGAACAAACAAACGGGCAAACAAAGGAATTTCCCATCACAGCGTGGAGGGTGAGGGGAAGGACTTGAAATTCAATTCCAAGTTTTATGTTATTCTAGCCTCTTGGGCAGCTTTCCCCAGACCCTCTGTAGGAATTCCCCTACTTGCCCCTGCGTATGGACTTGAAGGTTCCTCGCTGTGGTCAGACCTCACCAGGTAATAAACGTCCAGGTGTCAGACAGTGACAAAGAAGGCCAATGACTGCTGCCTCAGACACGGAACGGGTCTCTCGTGGGCCTCAGCTACCGCAGAAGAAGCACTTTTAAAATGAAGGCAGGTGAAGAGTGTGAATGATGTGGGAAATGCCTTCCTTTGGAAGGGGGACATCTAGGCAAGTTGCCATTCTCCACCCAGGGGACACTCAGGCTGGAGGTGGTGTTGACAAGGCAGAAAGGGGAGCAGAAAAGACATGTTGGTCAGTGACGGGGTGGTGACAGAGAGGAGGTTTCTTCTGAGAGCTCCAGCAAGGGTGAGGAGAGTGGATCACAGCCACGAAAGTCTTGTCTCCAGCTCCATGTCGTCAAATAAGTACCCCCAAGGGGTCTCTGTGAGGGCAGAGCTACTTCGTGTCTGCCTGGGCAAATAGTAGTGGCATCTCCTTGTTGGAATCAAGAGGCAAGAGTGCATTCTAAATAAATAGGTGTGCTTAGAAATGAAAATACAGTTGGGTTTCATCACTCAGGGACTTCTGTTTAATGGGGAAATGTGCTGTAAGATTGGTGAGTTGTGTGTGGAGCAGAGGAGTTGCCACAAATCTTTCAGTACAGGCTTTTCTGGATCCAGTGTCTCTTGATTGCCTCATGTGCACATCGTCTTGGAAGTTTTGATTCTGGACTCCAGGGTAGGAACTGGCAAAGCTCTGCCGGCTGCACCCTGGGATGGAGGTGGAAGTTCACAGAGGGCACAGGCTTGGCCGTGCAACCATATCACGGAGCCAAATCAAACGTTCACAGAGCTGAACACAGGGGGCACACCTCTGGATCCTGACTGAATTCTTCTCAGAGATCTCCCTTGCCCTTCACCCACCAACTCACTTACCCACTCACCCACCCACTCACTCAGAGATTAAATACCTGCTAAGCAATGTTTACCAAGCCCTGGTAATGGTATTAAGAACATAATAAAGCAGGCTATGACTTTAAAAGATGTTCCAAGCCAAGTAAGGGGAATAGACAAGAATATTCACATGGGTACCATGATGTAAAAACATCGGAGTAGAGGTAGATACAGGATGCTGTGACTACAAGATTTGACCTTGAAGAGAAATTCAGGCAGGTTCCCATTGGTATTGAAGAATAGATAGGAGGAAAACAAATTACCCTAGCAGATTCTAGGATGTGAGACCCGGTCTCAACAACAACAAGAAGCTGTATGGGGACACAGTGCACATCATTCAGCCTGGCTGAGATGGGAACGATTTACCATCGTAAGTGCCGGGAAGGGTAGAAGAAGGCGGACTCGCACACACCACTGGCGGGAAAGTTTACTGTCACTTCTGTTTTGGAGACTTGGATTTGACTCTACATGACCACGTGATCCAGCAATCCTGCTATTGAATTCAGTGGGAGCAGATCTGGACTCTAAGGGCCTGCCAGAACCGCACTGAGGGTGGCATATTGTCTGGGTGTTCAGTCCTCACAAACATTTTAATTGTTGAGAATAGTCTATCATGTTGAACTATGTTATATGAGCCATTATTTCCCATCACGGCCATTTTGTTAACGGGTACAATTCTAAAGGAACCTCATGCATCTAACCATTTTGTTTCTGCTGCACGAGCTCCTGGGACCAGGATGGCGGAGTACCTTTC
This sequence comes from Myodes glareolus, assembly GCF_982192425.1. Taxonomy (NCBI): domain Eukaryota; kingdom Metazoa; phylum Chordata; class Mammalia; order Rodentia; family Cricetidae; genus Myodes; species Myodes glareolus. The sequence continues at coordinate 41,977,443 of NC_142037.1, forward strand.
TGTGCTTCACCTGCCAAGTGCTGCTCCATCTGCCTGATGCTTGTTTTATTGATTGACAGTATGTGTATTATTCGTTGCTTTTCAAGGCCCAGAGAAGAGAAGATCAGATTGGTGAGCTAGCTAACCAATCTGGTAGAGCTAGGGCATGAGCTTGGCAGCTACAGATAACGCATGCTTACTTAACCCTTTCCTTGTCTAGCGACTGCATTCTGTTGCTTGTTCTGTTCACATCTTCCTCCTCTGGTCTGGTCCTCACCTAGAACTGTGTCTTTGAGCACTCCCACTGTGTATCAGAGACATTGCCAGTTGCTAGGGTATAGAATACAGAAACTCAAAGCCCCTCTTGGCAAAGGATGCACTGGCTGTAGGAAAGCCTCGAGCTCTTTCTCACAGGCATGGAGAACATCTCAAGGGAAAAGACTGAATCAAAAAAGAACAGAAAGGAAATGTGTCAAAGCCATATACCGGACTAGGATTTCGGCAATAAGTATGACTCTGGCTTCAGGACCACGCTGAGAGACAGGGAAGGGATGGTCCCTATGTGGTGTGGCATTTGACAGAGCTGTGGGCAGAGTCCTAGAGACAAGTAACCAGCACGGTGGGGGAATGACCACAAGACTCAGCACTCAGCGAGGAAAGAATCCAGAGGGCTCAGTGGAGAAAATGACAGACTGAAACCATCGCTTCGAGCGTGAGTGGGGGAATTCGGAAGTGAGTCCATTTTGTTAGAAAGGACTTTCAAGTTCTTTTTATGTGGTTGCCATAGTTGAAGGTACTGGAAGAAAGAGTAAGGAAAAAAAAACACTTAGGGGGATGGTCAATCAAGCTATTAAGTAAGCAGCAAACAAACTGGCATTTTCCAGAACAGGAGAGGTAGGCTATAGCGTTTCGAGGTATTCCAGCTCTTCTTGTTACCCCTTCCTCTCTCCTAACATCCATTCCTTCTATTGGTCTCCCCAAAGTCTCAGGTATCTCACTAGCACTGTGGGACCCTTCCAGGCCCTCCCCAGAGGTAGGTTCAGACCTGTACCCACGAAAGCCTGCAGATACTGGCCAGGTTAGCTGGGTGAGCAAAGAGGGTTGCTGGGGCAACCAGCACTGTCAGTGGGGACCGCCTCAGCAGACAGCTGTCGTGGGGTTGAGGCAAATGATGCCCATGGGATTGGATATTTCAAGGTGGCTCCAAGAGGGGAGTGAGAACAACTGTTATTAGACATTTCACTGAGGCTGGGGAACTTGGTCCATAAGGTGCTTTCCAAACAAATGTGAGGACCTGTATTCAAGGTCCAGAACCTAGGTTAAAAAAAGAAAAAAGTCAGGTGGTGTGTGTGACATGTGCTTCTAAATCCAGCGGCGGTCAGGTGGAGTCGGGCTGATCCCTAGGGCTCACCAGCCATCTACCCGCTGACTCAACAATTGCAGGCCAATGAGAGAGCCTGTTTCAGGACAACAAGGTGGATGACATCAGAAGGACAGCCTCAGTGGTTGTCCTTTGACCTCCACACATGACCACACAGGTGCACATGCACCCTCACGTTTGCACCTGAATACACATGAACATGGTGCATAGATGTATACACACACACACACACATACACACATACACACACACACACTTGCTTGAAATCTCACAGTACTTAAATACTTGAGAGCCAATGAGTTTTAATAATAGATATGTTTTATTTTACTTATAGTGTGTATTGACCAATGAAATAAGGCTTCAGGCTAAACTTCCTGCAGGCCTCTCCTTTGCATTTCTGTCCTAAGCAATGCCATAACCCTTTGTCTTTCTGTTTCTTACGGACTTTGTTCTGGTTTCTTATGACCCAAGGAAATGACTGGTCATAAGAAAGAGACAAATTACCCTTTGCCTTCATAGTGTCCAGTACCTGGCCATAGTGAGGTTGATGGGAAAAAAATCAAAGCCCAGTTGGGGATGATTGACCGTCAGGTGGGCTGGGCATCACACTGACACCAGGACTCTTCAAACCTCAGGACAGCCTGTAGACTGAGCTTGTCTAGGCTCAGGCCCTCCAGAGAACCCAAGAATACTCAGTTATTTTTCATGGTTGGCCTCACATGGGCATGGGGCTTGGGCTAGAGCTGTAGGGGAAGGAGTGACTGACCCGCAGACACTTTGTGGAGCTCAAGTTCAATGTTAAGGTCCCATGCTGAGTTAAATGTCAGCCACTGGCTGCATGTGGGTAAATCAATTAAAATGAAAGAAAATGAAAAAAGAAATTAGATGGTCCCGTGTACTAGGCACACGTCGTGTGCTCAGAAGTCACACTGGGCTGGTAGCTGCAGTATTAGACTGTACAGATTGGAATACCCAACCATTCTAGACAGTTCTGTTGGACAGTGCTTGGGGACTACTGGTCTCCCGAGGAAACAAGTAGCAAGTCAGAGCACTGAGGTCAATCCTTGGTCAGGTAGGTATGTACGGCTCTGGGGCCTTGAGATAATGCTTTAATTTGTTGGGGGGTATTGTTTATTCAGGAATAAAATGTGGAGGACAACATATGCCACATGATTCCCTTAAGAATTAAAAGGGGCTACAAATACAGTCACCTCTTATAGGGTATCCTTGAGAGATTGATGCCAGGACCCCCTCCCTGGGAAAGTAGAACCTGCAGATGCTTAGGGCCCTCAGAGAAATTGAGGTGGTATTTATACATAACCCAAACACATTTGCCCATGCAGTGTAAATAACTGCTAGATTTCTTTGAATGCCTAATATGATGAAACTACTCTGCCGCTAATTTATTGTTCTCTATTGTTTATGGGATGAAAGAGCCCTGTAGATTTTCAAGACGGATGCTTTCCTCCCCAAATGCTTTCAAGGTGAGCTAGATTGAATGCCCAATTGTGGAACCCATGGCCACAGAGGGGATCGAGTGTATATTGTTATTACTGTAGTTATCCAATATTAAGTCTGCCAGTCTCTTAGCCTAGTGCTGTCAAGCGAGCTGGACCTCCCAGGCTGAAGGATCTTGTGTTTCCTCTACTCCATACCCAGTCTGGATCTTAGATTTTGCTGCCTTAACTGTTTCCTAGCATAACGTGTAGAAAAGCATCCCGTGAAGGCGGGAGGAGAAGCATTAAGGAGGAACTATGATCGTCCCGCGGCCCAGAAGCTCTGAAGAGTCTATGCAACTGTCTGAGGGAGTCTAGGACCTGTTCAGGGGTTCTCACTTGTAACAGTGGAGAAACCCAAAGGGAGACACAGGTCTATTTCACAGTGCATATTGGGAATGCTGGGAAGCCATAGAAGCCTAGATCTAGTGTCTGATATGTATAGTAGCATAATAAATGCTCAGTAAATGAACACATAAATGAAGTATAAGGAGGACAAACCAATAAGCTGATTCTGTTTGGGGACTAGGTGGACCCCCGAGCATTGAATATGGTAGGTTGTGCTTCATCAGTGAGCTATAGTCCCACCCCCTTTATAAATTGAAATACATTTATATGTTGAAATAGTTTCTCAAGAACTTAACCAGGCAGGACTTGAGCTTGTGATCTTGCCCTCTCAGTCTCTTGAGGAGCTTGGATGACAGGTGTGTACGATCAGACCTTGACTCCTAGTGAGCAACTACCTGTGAGCCATCCTGCTATTGGCTGTCTTCTGGCTTTCTCATTGGTGTGTGTGAATGAACAAGGAGGCTTAGCCAGAAACTAGAACATAGCCTACCTCATGGAGGTATAGTATTCTGTTTTTTTTAAAATATACTTTTAATGTGCTCTTTGAGAATTTCTTATCTGTATACGCTTTGATTGGATCATATCCACTTCTCAGTGCTTGCTCCAACTCCATTAAATCCCCTACCATTAAATTCGCCTTTAAAGACATTAAAGTTCATGTCTTTAACTCAGAGTCTGGCTGCCAGGACGTCCACGGAGGTTGGGCCATCCACCAGAGTAATGTTCTTGTCTTTGGCAGCTTCTATGTTCTACAGGTTTGTACGTCTATTTCATCTCATTATAAATACACAGCAAGGTGAGTGCCTCTACATTATGGAGAGTTGTCCAAAGCCTCAAGCTTGTGCGGCTGTTAGTTGTACAACGGTGAGTCAACCCGCAAGTCCATACCGTTCCTGCGATGCTAAACTACCTTTAGGCATCCAGGTAGCCCATTCTCTGTGTAGGCTTTAGTGCAGTGATGTGTTATCGCTAATCTTCAGGACGACTCCTGGTCCAAACTTGTCTGCATTTAGCTTTATTGCTGGCTTGTCTGATTCTTATCATTTATATGAGGAACCCACAGCAATTTACCAGCAGGTGCCTTAAGTATACAACAGTAATGACCTCCCCTCCCCCCACACCCCATGTATAGGAATGCTGGCAATTAAGAAATAGTTTGGGGATCTGAAGTGGATCCATGACATATTGGGCTGTGTGTGTGTGTGTGTGTGTGTGTGTATCATTCTGTCTTATGCTTCAAGACTTTAACAAGCCGCAGTTTCTTTAGCTTACAGCTCTGGAGGCAAGGGCATCTCAGAGTGGGAAGTTGCCTCTGGTTTTGCTGCTTCATCTCCTGGTAGAAAGCAGAATAGAGAGAGGGCAGAGACTAATAGTTAAATCGCGCTCTTGGCAGTGAGCCCGTTCCTGTCATAATGACGTTAACTCATTCATACAGCCCTCATGACCTACTCAATTTTCAAAGGTCCCAGCTCTCAACGCTGTTGGGTTGTGGATTATATGTCCCACTTATGAATTTTGGGAAACACATAATGAGTTTTGATTGTTGGACCTTGGTGTTTTGTCTCAAGAATGAGTCAATGGCCAAATTAAGGGAATAGATGTTGGGGGTTAGCTTTAGAAATGCCACCCAACAGTTTAGCAACGGGGAGAAGGGTAAAGGCAAAACCTGCCAGTGACATGTTTGCCGTGCTCTGGCCTGTGTTGGTACCATGTGTGTCATGCTCTGCCAGTGTTTGCCATGCTCATGCCTGTGTTGATGCCATGTTTGCCATGCTCTGGCCTGTGTTGGTGCCATGTTTGCCGTGCTCCGGCCTGTGTTGGTACCATGTTTGCTGTGCTCTGGCCTGTGTTTGCTGTGTCCGGCCTGCTTTAGCCCTTTGTGCACCATCAGACCTGGATCATTAGTCTTTTCTGATTTCTCTCTGGCTGACAGAGTTGGTTTCCTTTCTGTGGACCCTTGATCTCCACTGTCATCTGACACTCCCTGCTGTAGTTATTGATTTATGACTTCTACTTAACCAAAGTCAGGAAAAAGCAGACTGGCAGGCAGGTCTTCCATCAATAGCTGCCTTAGTGACTCTTCTCTCTGCTGCAACAGAATATCTGACGAAGTCAGCTGAAGGGAAGGTTCCTTTGGGGCCACAGTCTGAGGGTACAGTGGCCAGAGTGGAAGGCAGCTGGTCACATTGTGCCCCACAGTCAGGAAGCAGAGAGGGAGATGATGCTTCAAGTATTTAGCTAGTTTTCTTTTCTTTTCTTTTCCTTTCCTTTCCTTTCCTTTCCTTTCCTTTCCTTTCCTTTCCTTTCCTTTCCTTCCCTTCCCTTTCTTTTCTTTTCTTTCTTTTTTCTTTTCTTTCTTTATTTTTTTCGAGACAGTGTTTTTCTGTGTTGCTTTGGAGCCTGTCCTGGAACTAGCTCTTGTAGACCAGGCTGGCCTCAAACTCACAGAGATCTACTTGCCTCTCTGCCTCCTGAGCGCTGAGATTAAAGGTGCGCGCCACCACCGACCCGGCGCACACCGACCCGCTACTAGTTTTTTATTCTTCAATCCAGGGTGCCAACCAGTGGAATGATATCTTCTCCAGTGAGGGTGGGTCTTCTCACCTCAAGTTACCTAATCTAAATTCTCTCTCACAGTCTGTCCAGAAGTTTGTCAACATGATTCTAGATCTATCCAGTTGATGGTAATTAACCATTATAGCTATGAAACTGTTTATTAAATACATTATGGATTGTAATGGGACTCATTAAACCAATACTTCCTGACTGCCTAGGGTAACATGTCTATTTGTTTTCTAGAGTGACTGTGTTAAATTACTTTATATCTGGTGGCTTAAAACAACAGGGATGTATTTTCTCACTGTCTAGATGCTAAAAATGTACTATCAAGATATTAGCAATTGGTTCTTTTTGAAAGCTCTGAGAACCTCTTCCATGCCCATCTGCTATGCTTGTGGAGGTTCATAGCAATGCCTGCTGCTCCTTGCTGTTCTAGTCAGTGTTTCTACTGTTGGAATGAAACACCATGAGCAAAAATTAGTTGGGGAAGAAAGCTTACAATTCCACACCACAGTTCATCACTGAAGGGAGTCAGGACAGGAACTCATGCAGGGCAGGAACCTGGAGGCAGGAGCTGGTGCAGAGGCCATGAAGGAGTGCTGCTTACTGGCTTGCTCCTCATGGCTTGTTCAGCCTGTTTTCTTATAGAACCCAGGTCCACCATCCCAGGGGTGGTCCCACCCACAATGGGCTGGGGCCTCCCCTATCAACCACTAATTAAGGAAATGCCCCATAGGGTTGTCTGTGTCCAGTCTGATCTTATGGAAGCATTTTCTCAGCTGAGGTTCCCTCCTTCCAGGCGACTTCAGCTTGTCAAGTTGACAAAACGAACCAGGGCACCTGGGCTTGGGGTTACATCATCTCCAGCTCTTCCCCCCATCTTTATCCAGCCTCTTTGGCATGTGTCGGCTTAGAGATGCCACACATACAGACGCACAAACGTAGGCTTGTCTTTCTGCGTCATCCTGTCACACTTTCCCAACAGATGTCCACCCCATTCTTCCCACCGTCTCTCATAATCCTTCAAGGGTTTTAATGTGTGTGTGTGTGTGTGTGTGTGTGTGTGTGTGTGTGTGTGTGTGTGTGTGTGGTTTTTGGGGGGACAGGGTTTCTCTCTGTCACAGTCTAGCTGTCCTGGCTTTGTAGATCAGGCTGGCCTCGAACTCACAGAGATCCACCTGCCTCTGCCTCCTGAGTGCCGGGATTAAAGGTGTGTGCCACCACCATCTGACATTTTGTTTGTTTGTTTTTGTTTTTTATGAACTTGGACTTATACCTCTGAGCATCATGAATTTTGCCAGCAGACATTGGTTAGACATCCTTGGACATTGGTGGAGAGATTCGCTCAGCATTAGAAGGCAGAACAGCATTTCGGGTAGCGAGAACACAAACAAAATGGTTCTCTGGAAGAATGGAGAATATGTAACCCTCACCCCTATTTCTCATCTTTCTGGTACTAGCAAGTTCTGGACTTCACAAACTACCCACTCAGTCATGTTGCCTTTGGCCAATATGTATCAAGTTGTCTTGGCTGGATCTGTGGACAAGAAACCTGCTTGGAAGAGGTGTCTCGGCCGTAAGCAGGACGCCAGTGGTGAGCAAGAAACCTGGGGACACATCTTTCCTGTGACCGAGGGTCTCTTGAATTATCCAAGGGCCGTGAAACCGCATGGCTGCTGTTTCTGAAGGAAGTGAGAGGATGCATGCTTGATTGGCAGGAGTGCCGACCTGGGGAACTTAACTAGAACAATACCCTGCTTTCTCTTCAGCAAACTGGAGTTGAAGGCTTATACCCAGCTTTGAGGGGTGTGGCAGAATGTGGCCTGGAGCTATGGCTTGCTGTTTTAGCAATTCTGTCCCCCTAAAAATCCCCCTCTTTGTGCTCTATACTGGGAAATAAGATTGCATAAAATAATTCCTTGTAAGTCTTTTTTTTTCTTTCTGTTTCTAATAACTTGCAATGTGGTATTGAAGGTTTAACGACTTTCCCATTAATAGAGGGCACCAAACCAGGGAGGGGTGGCGGAGGAGGAGTGCGGGGTGGGGGGTGGGGGCATGTCTGAAACAATCTGTTCTGCCCTTCTCATCTGCTGCCGGAAAAAAAGAAAAGCACATTGTGAACCCACACATGAGGAGGAGCTTGCAGGAAAGAAATGAAACGCTGAGGGCTGAGGGGTTATCTTGACAAACGTCAAACGTGTCCTCCATGGGCGAAGATGTTTCCTAGGCCTTTGCGGGGGGTGGGTGGGTGGGGGGTGGGTGGGTGGGGGGTGGGAGGAGTAATATTGTCTTAGCAATAGCTGTGTTTGTAAGGGCAGAAAATTACTTTCTGAAAATTAAGATTCAGACATATACTGGTGACTTATTCACATACCCGACAGAAACCCTGGACAGTTTTCAGGATTTTGCTTTTTAATATACTCCTTCTTTTTCTTTCTGGAAGCAAAATATGAACACGTCAGAATTTATATCCAAAGGATTTGGTGCTAGGCATGCTGGGAAGTACTCACTAATAAATACTTCAGACACTGAGGACGACGTGTCTGACATACTTACACGGCAAGAAAGGCATTGTGCGTTCTCTCAGCCCAAGAGCAGGCAATGCATTTCATTATGCATTAGGGATCTCTCAGCTCACAGTGTCTTGCAAAATATAACGCGTACCTTTCTCCCTTAAACTTGGCTTCCTTGAGAGATCTTTTTGCAACTCACACACAGGAGAAGGGAAGCAATGCATATGCATGGCAGGCAGATTTTCAAATTATGTCCCTATCTAGGCGAACTGCAAACTGGGCCATTCTTCTTCTCCAACGAGGAAGAGAAATTGGAATTTGAAGGCCCGCCCACTGGGATATTGAGTAAAGGCTTAAGAATGAGGGCGGACTCTGGCCAGGACGGGAAGAGGGGGGAGGGATGGAGGTTTTGGTAGCCTCCGTTCCTATAGCTAAGGGGATTATGAACTGATTTCATCTGAACCATACTACTTGAATCGATTGTGGCCAGAAGATTCTGTCTGGGAGGGCAGGATGCAAATGCCAACTAAATTCAAGTCAAAGGAAGCAGTTGAGGCAGAACAGGGGAGAGAGGCAGCTGTTTCCAGATAAATGAGATCACGGGTTGATGAGGCAAAGCAGGGTGGGTTTGTTGTTCCAGGTGACATGAGCCACCAAAGATGTCATTGCATGCTTGACTTTAGGGAGGGGACTAGAGAGCTTAAAGGGACAGAAACAACAAATGGTACAGTGTCTGCCTACCAGACATTGCTCTAGATGCCCAAGACGCTACAAGAATACAGGTTTCCTTGTGGGTGGATTTGCTGAGAAGGGCATTTAAGCCGGGAGTCATTTCACACAGTATGGTGGTAAGATACTGAGGTATAGACCTCCAAAAACGTGTCCAACTAAAGTCCCATTCCTTTTGGTTGGTGATGCTGTTACAGCAATGCTTGCGAATGAACCCTCAGGTTGGGGAAGAGTCATAGGGTTTCAGTATGCAGACAGGCCTGTCCTTGACTACTTGGCTTCTCCTCTTCCTGATCTTTTGCATATCATTCTGTGTCTTTTAACTCTGGCTTGTGCATCTACACAGTTGTGCACAATGTGTGAGGAGACAAGGAGTGGAGCCACGGGCAGGGAGCAAGGCTGTGGGTGTCACATTTCGGGTACTCAGGAGTGGTGGCTAATGTTACTGCAGAAGTAATTCTTGCACTTGTCCCAAACCACTTGCATGGGACTTACACACAGCGTCATTCTGGTAGGGGAGCTGTTCCCACTCAACTCCAAAGACACCCTTTTAGACTCTGTCCACCGCTTGTCTCTTTTGTCAACCAGAGGGCATTTGAGTGACAAAACAGGAGGACAAACTCACCCTCTGTGCTTCCTTGCTCTCCTGGGAGCATTACAAAATAGGCCTTCCACTCTGGAGACAGTATTGGTGGAGGGAGTAGCAGCATACCTGCTTCCCTGGACCAGCAGCGGGGAGGGTCATGTCTTCTCCTCTGAATCTGAGTCCCAGCTCTAAGCACTGCCAACCTCCTAAGGTCTAAGGTCTTCGTGTGCCTGCCCAGCCCCAGAGCTGGTGTGCCCATCCTGCAGTTACCAGCTTTTGTTACTCAGTGTTACCTACTCATCTCTCAATAGTCCCAGGATGTAGCCGCTTGCCTATGCTAAATTCTCTCTGTTAAAATCACCAGCAGGGCTTCTGCTTTCTGATTGTGCCCTGGCATGTATGATATTCTCTGTGGGATTCTTGGTACCCTCCCCCCAGCGTGTGTGTGTGTGTGTGTGTGTGTGTGTGAAATGGTTGGTACAGCTGAAAAAAGTATTAAATAAAAAAAACCCCACAAATGAGATTTGTATTCTGGCTTCTTACTTTTTAGCTGAGAAGTCTTGGCCAAAATACTTGGCTCCTTTGAGCCTCCAATTTTCTTATTTGTGAAATGAGATTATTAATGTTTATCTTGTAGTTGAATGAGGTAATGTCTGAGAAATGCCTGGCACCTGATAGGTTTTCGAGAGTTGTTGGCTATTACGTTGTGTGTGTCAGAAGTATCACCGTGGATCTGTATTGCACTTGAGAGGGACTTCTGGGCTTCTCTGAGCAGGCCTGCACTCTAGTTCAGCTTCCTTGGTTCACTTAGGGTGCTTCTTGTAGCCAAGAAGACTACAGCTCTGCTATCCTTATTGGCATTGGTTCAGACTGGCTAAAGAATGAGGAAGGGAGAGAGAGGAGTGCAAAAGGAGTTGGTTTTAAATGGCACATTGAATCGTGGCACAAAACCAGACCATCGCTGGAGACCACCACTGTCTGCCCGACGGCACGCACTCACCACTGGTCTTTCCTCACGTGCACACACCCACTCCTCACTCATTCCGTTGGGGAATGTGAATCAAAGTTAAACAAAATCTGACTGTGATGGTTTGTTTAAGACTTAATCGAGACTTATTTGAAGCCGCTCCCACGTTTCAAGACTTCTCATCGTCAGTGCGTATGGTCAGCAAATACCGTCTCTAGGCATACGTTGTCCAAACACAATTGCAATCCCTATGAATGTGACCCTTTTACAGCTGTAGAGTTTTCTAGTTTCCAGAAAGATTCTGAGTTGGCCACGTACAATTCTCCCGCACCATATATATGCACATACATGTGTATCGATGCCCTAGCTAGTTTTACATCAATTCAACAGAAACCAGAGTCATCTGGTGAGAAGGAACCTCAATTGGGAAAGCACACCCAGTAGATTGTCCTGGGAGCAAGCCTATGATACATTTTCTTGATTGATGGTTAGTGTGGGAGGAGCCAACTTGCTGTAGGCAGTGCTTCCCTGGGCTTGTGGTCCTAGGGAATGTCATAAGGCAGACTGACTGAGCCGTGAGGATAAGGCTAGCAAGCTGTACATCCCATACTGGCTGCTTCAGTTGCTGCCTCCAGGCCCCTTCTGTGAGCTCCTGCCCTGACTCCCCTCAGTGATGGAGTATGTCCCGAGAGGCAAAACGTGAAATAAACCCTTTCTTCCCCAAGTTACATTTGCTCATGGTGTTTTATCATGGCAATAGAAACCTAACTAAGATTATACGCAGGTGTTTGGTTTTGTAAAACTGCTTGAGAGTTGGCTGTATGTAGGCTTCATGATATTTCATATTTGAATACTTTTATTGACATTCTAGGGGGCAATGTAAATACGGTATAGCTTTCCCACCAAAAGATTTTTATAATTATATAAAATATTGTTTACTGTGCAATTCAGGTTCAGATTCTCAATCCACTTAGTCTATTTTATTGACATTAAGGACATGCCAGGATCTAATACAAGTTGTCAGACTCAGTTGCCACACCTCTTCATTCTCCTTTAATTTAGAGAACAGATCTACAGACACTTTATATCCTTCCATGACATTAAGGTAATTTTTCAAAAACTCTATTCTTCCTTTCTGACAGTACTACTACTGTTCAGCCCAGGTGACCCTTGAGCTGTGGGCCATATTTTCTTATCTCGCCACAGAAGGTGCCACCTGGCTCCGTATTAACATTTTTGAAGTGTTGGTCCAGTTCCATAAATCCTCAGCATGTTTCTGATTGCCTCCTCTCAGCTGGACATAGCTTCAACATTTGAGGAAGGTTTATTTTGGAGCCCTCCGAGGGTTGGGACGGTACCTGAGAGGCTGAGTGAGGACGAACTTGATGTAGCTGTTCAGACATTTGGGCGTGAGCAGTCACACCATAGATTGTAAAGAGGACAGTGGAGCTGGCTGGCTCCAGAGCTTCTAGGTTGGGAGGTGATAGGGTTCACAGCTACAGAGCTACCCTGGAACAGTGATCTAGAGAAAACTGTTAAGTGTAGGTACACAGGTCTTTCCCCCTTTTGTTCGTGGTGATTTGCAGGGTCATTTGACCTCTGGCTCTCTGGCTTTTCTGCACTTGCACCGGCCTGAGGGTTTAGTTTAGAAAGAACTTGGCCCTCTTTTGTTATGGTAATTCCACCTGTAAACAAGGTTCCAGCCCAGGGCCCTGTACACCTGCCATGCCTGCCTCCCGCAGCTGCTTCTGGCCTAGGGTGCTGGGCACCTGTTATCCTCTTCCACTTCTCCTGATAGGAGGGGGCTTTGCCCTTTTGCCCCCTTGCCCACTAGTATATATATACCCGACTTGAGTTTAATAAAGTGGCCATTTACTCTTTGGTGAATGAGCAGGTCTCTTGCTGTCTTTGTGCTTCAACCCTTAGGATATTAATCCATTCTCATGGGCTTGGTTCGGGAAAGCGCGTGCCTGTTTCGAGGTCTGGGTATTCACAGAAAAGTCCAAGGCAACAGTTAAGGACTTGGAAAAGTATAGCAAGAAGCACTGGGGTGTACAGTACCTGGCCAGGAAGTAGCAGCTTCCTGGATGTTGGTTCACCTGTAACATCCAAGGGACTCCTGTGGACGTTCCAGAGATGCTAGCGGTCCTTGTTTTGTCTCTGTTGCTGTGATAAGATTCTTGGGACAACAGCAGCTTAGGGAGAAAGGGGTTCATTTTAGCTTATAGGTTACAGTCCTTCTTTCAGGGGAAGTCAGGGCAAGAGCACAAGCAGAAACAAGGCAGAAACCATGGAGGGACACTGCTTTGGGTCAGCTCGCAGGCTTATCCTGGACTTTTTCTTAGCCATCCCAGGAGCACCTGCCCAGGTGCCACTCACAGTGGGCTGAGCCCTAATGTATCAAACAAGAAGCAAGGCAATTCCCCAAAGACATACTCATAGGCCCAATGATTTACACAGTCCTCCAATTAGACCCTTCTCGGGTGACTTTAGACCACATCAGGTTGATAGAGCTGAATAGGGTACTTGGGAAGAACTCTGTTGGAACTAATACGTGGGAGGGTTTTATTGCTTCTCCCTTTAGATGCAGTGGAGCCAAGAGTCCTAAGATATTTCTTCTTGCTGGTATCCTCCAAGGTGAAGGTCGCTGTATTGTTGATTCTCATTCTCAAGTAAGCTCCTTTGTGAGATAGCATCCCAACAGTTGTGTGAATATTAGGTTTTTCAGTCTTGGAAATGGATGAGTAACTGAAGAAAAGGAAAATATGCAGATTTCATTTTCCTGATTGATGTGGTGACCATTGGCAGGAGGATGGAAGTGGGGGCGGTTTTGTGTTCTTTCAAGCTCGAAGGGAGACGTTAAGAAACTTAGGGAACGCAAGTAAACCTATTTTTAGCAGAATTTTATTACTGGAAGTTCGTGATAGAACAGGAAAGGCAGGCACTTGAATTTCCTCCTAAAGAGAGGTTTCCTGCTGCTGACATTTCAGTCCCTTATTTTGAGAAGTGTGTGGGAGGCCAGAAGGCCCCCCTTCCGTGCCCCCAATTGAAGTGCAGGTCACGCCTGCCAGCCTCTCTCCCAACTTTGCCCCTGAAGCTCTTACTGCTCACAGGGGATGGAAGGAAATGAAAGTGGGATTTGCTTGGGAACACGGAGGGGGGACACTGGCAGCTGCTCTGTAGAGCCGGCTCCTCTCTAAGAAGGAGGTGAGGCTTGTACAAGCTTTGCTTCTGGACTCGAGCTGTTTGCTCTTTAAAGCAGCCTTGTGATCCTGGCCGTGCAACAGGCCAGGCAGAACGGAGCCTGGTTTGATCATCTGCTCACTCCTAAGACTGAATCCTACCTGGCAGGCATGAGAATCCTGAGCAGCATTTCAGAGAAGAAACATCTTCTCAAGCTGGGCTTCAAACAAGCAACGGTGCATTCTACTTGTAAAGCATTTTAGCATTTGTGAAACATTTTTGTAACTCATGCTTATTCTTCATATTAGCTATGCATATAGGTGAAGGAGGGAACAGCCCACTGTGAATCCATCTGTAAAGAGCTGATTCCAGCATCTCTGCCCTCCAGCTTCCCATGAGCTGGTCCCAGGGCTGCACGGAGAGGGCTGATCACTTGGGAAAGCCGGGGGACCCATGACAAGGGAGAGGTCTCTGGGGTTCTGCCTTTCGTGAAAGCCCATTTGCTTCTGTGGTGGGGGTAGAACCACTCACTTCCTTTTGTCCTGAAGCCACTGGGAGAAACAAATAGGACCAGGAAGATGTCTTTCCTCTGACCAGTAGGAAATAGGGCCATGAGAAAGGGAGCTTCTGTATGGCCCCTCCTTTGGAAGAATGGTTTTCAGAAGGTCAGCAGGCTCTTGACTCTACCTTCGGGTCTTTGTGGGATGCATGCATGCTCTGTGTGTGCGTATGTTCCAGCATACATGTTTGGGTGTACGTCAATTTGGGCAGTTGATCGACGGTGGCATTTTGAGTACTTCTCCATGAAAGGCACAGCGCGTTCCAATGTGTCACTCTTGGAGGAGACTTCGCACGGGAATGACAGCCTCCACCTACAAGAGCAGCTAACTTTGGGTTGCCTTTATCAGTCACAAGAGACACAGCTTCTGCTTTAGCATTTGGAAAATCGACGAGGGAGGAGCTTCCAGCAGAGCCCGCGCAAGGGCATGCGGGATGGTTCCACACTGCCGTGAGGACCCGTGCCAATGACGAGAGTGACCCTAAAGACCTGCTCAGCTCCTCTCCACTGCAGCCGAGCCATGCGCTCTTGTTTGTGCATGTGGGGCATTCTGTAGCATAGCCCACTAAAATGTCACCCCGGGCGGCTTTGTGCCCATGCCTGGAACAGAAGGTGCATGAAATTATACATTGGTGGGAAAGACGTGCCACCAAGTCCTAAAGGCGATTTCTCCCAGGCCTCGGTGGGGATTTAGCATATCTAGAAAACATGATAGAACTCAAACAATTCAGGGGGAAAAAAAACCATTAAATATGTCCGTGTTCTCAGCAGCTATACTTACAATAATCCAAATACAGAAGCAACTAAAGCGTTTGGCAGAAAGCACTGTTGGAAGCCATGGGGCCTAGTTTTGAACCAGTGTATGAGTGCTTGTCAATGGGTCCCCAGATGGGGCAAAAGCCCATGGGGACAGTCTCACCCTGCAAGGACCAGCGGACTTTGGGACAGTGCAGAACACCGCTGGAACCACCCGGCCTGCATGCTCACTTCGCTCTCATAATATTGATGATTCTCTTGGTGGTTTTAGTGTTATTTTGTCAACCATGAAGAGGATAGATGTGGTCATTCCTGGAAACCCGATTTTTTTCTTGAGTATCTTTCCCTAAAATTTTTTGGGAGCTGATGCTTCTCGGGTTTCTTGTCTGGGGATGTCAGTTGTCACTTTAGACCCTGGGAGCTGTTTTGAATCAGTGCTGACAAGATCCGGGTTAGATCACCCCTATTTTTATAAATTTGTTTTGAATGAGATGGTTGCTCTTGAAAACCTGTGCCTAAGTCAGTCACCTCTTAGTTTTGTAAAGACGAGATATACCTGGCCAAGCAAACAAAATGGTAAGTGTTGTTTTGGTTTAAAGATGTTTTGATGTAAGAGTTGGGAAAAAACAGATTTGACAAACTTATTTTTGCTGGAAAATGTTGGAGGATTGGGAAAAACATGCTTGCTTTTGATGTACAAATAAAGATGGCTGGAGCTCTAAGAGGCCAGTCTCTTGTGTGAAACTCACCTGCAGGTCAGACAATTCGTTTCTCAATGTTGACACCCCTTCCCCATCTCAAGCCGACGCCCCTTTCTCGCCATCTCAGGACCTGAACCCTGGCTGTGGCAACCGGTCAGCTTTCATAAGGAAGGCAGTTCTGACCCCATACAACATGGATGGACTGTGAAGAGAAACTGTGCTAAGTGGGGTAAGCCACAGATGAGGGAATCCTGCACAGCCCTGGTTATATAGGGACCCTTAAGACAGACAAACTCTAAAGCAGAAAGCAGGAAGCAAAGACTGAGGATGCGGGGAGCGAGGCACTCATGTGTATTGAACACAGCACTTAGGCCCTACAGGATGAGAAGGGTCTAGGCAGCACTTGCACACCAGTGTGAATATGCTCAGTGTTTGCACCCACGGAAAAAGTGACTGCTACATGTATGTATATTTGCTATAGATAAAATGTGGGAAATCAAAATAAGTCAAGAAAAGGCAGTTCTAAAACAATTCACTAATGAATGGCTTTGTTTGTTTAGTACCTTAGGATGCCTGGGGACACAGTCGAGTGTGGTCATCAGAGCAAGGTCAGGGGAGGTTTGCTGGGAGCAGGGGTGGGCCAGTCTTTGACATAGGCTTCCTGAGAATCCCTCCATCATGACACATAGGGGAAGTTTGTAGTGGAAGTGCCTTTTTTTTTTTTAATTTTGTTTTTATTTTTTGAGACAGGATTTCTCTGTCGCTTTGGAGCCTGTCCTGGAACTAGCTCTTGTAGACCAGGCTGGCCTCAAACTCACAGAGATCTGCCTGCGTCTGAGTGCTGGGATTAAAGGTGTGCACCACCACCGCCTGGCTGGAAGTACCTTCTTCTATGTTGTCAAGATTGATGGTGTAGGAGCTGCCTCCTTTGTCTCCCATTAGGAACAAGCCATGAGAAGTTGGACAGATAGGAGGATGCTACCAGGGTGGCATTCAGACCTGCTTGAATGTTTCTCAAGTGTGAAGTGTTGCAATCTTACAGTAGCCTCCCCTTCATCATAGAAATAAAAATCATAGGTTTGATTCAGTAGAACGAGCAGGCGATCGGGTTAGCAGGGCTACGAGACACAATTCCAGCGCCCACATTTGTGATCAAATTCGCGCTGGGGAAGGGCGAACGACACCACGAGCCTTGGCATGAATGGAGGTGTTGGCGCCAAGGAAAGTGAGGAAAGTGGTGGGAGAATTGAGTCATTCCACACACGGGGTAGCGTAGGCAAGACACACTCAGCAAAGACGACGCCACGCCCGACAGTACGCCCCAAGTCCGCTTCAGCAGGAAGATGTACAGGGAGTTAGTTATTTATCACATGTGGTTCTGTGAACTCTGAAGTGTTATTTCCGTAGAACTGTGTGTGTGTGTGTGTGTGTGTGTGTGTGTGTGTGTGTGTATGTCCCTATGTTTGTGCTGGCATGTTTGCAAGTGTGGGATCTCTGATCTCCCCGTATGAGGTCTATCTGTGAGCAAACCCGGAGATCTTTGAGTCAGACTGTGTGAAACAAACGCAACTACTTATTGGGAATGACTGGACTTGGATTGAGGATTTATGTCTTTGGCTTTCAGCATAAACACAGAGACGACTGTAAATATGAAAAGTAGCCTGCTTATGTTCAGGGAGTCATTGTCCTGCCCGTTTCCAAGCCTTTGCTCTTAGGTGTGTCTGACCGTCTTCTGTGCTTCACACCCTCCCTGTCCCTTCTCATCAGTTCTAGGGTTGGCTGTTCCTTTCGTTTCAGGAGGCTTGTCTCAGGGACACAGACTGCCAGATGTGACTTCAGCAGCTGCTCAGTTTTAATTGGTTTTGTTTTGTTGTGATAGGGTTTCTCTGTATAGCCCTGGCTGGCCTGGAATTCACTCTGCATACCAGGCTGGCCTTGAACTCAGATCTGCCTGCCTCTGCCTCCTGAGTGCTGGGATTAAAGGTGTGCACCACCACGCCCAGTGAGTTTATTTTATGCATACTGGTCAAGCAGATCATAATTTGCCTTCTATTGGAGTGATAAAGCTCATGAGAAAGCAAGCTGGAGAGGAGAGGGTTTCCTTGGCTTTCATGTCAGGATCACAGTCTATTATCAAGGGAGGTCAGGGAAGGAACTCGGAGGCAGGTTTTGCTGAAGCAAAAACCGTGTAAAAATACTGTTTCCTGACTTGCTCAGTCTGCTTTCCTTCTTTCCTTCCTTCCTTTCTTTCTTTCTTTCTTTCTTTCTTTCTTTCTTTCTTTCTTTCTTTCTTTCTTTCTTTCTTTCTTTCTCTTTCTTCCCTTCCCTTCCCTTCTCCTTCCTTCCTTCCTTCCTTCCTTCCTTCCTTCCTTCCTTCCTTCCTTCCTCCCTCCCTCCCTCCCTCCCTCCCTCCCTCCCTCCCTCCTTCCCTCCTTTCCTTCCACTTCTTTTTTTGGGGGGGGGAGGGATGGGGGGGTTCAAGACAGGATTTCTTTGTAGTTTTGGAGCCTGTCCTGGAACTAGCTCTTGTAGAGCAGGTTGACTTCGAACTCACAGAGATCCGCCTGCCTTTAAAGGCCTGTGCCACCACCACTTGGCTCAGCCTGATTTCTTGTACACCCCAGGACCGCTTGCTTAGGGGTGGCATGACCCACAGTGGGCTGGGTCCCCCTGTATGATTCATTTATCAAGAGAAAAAGAAAAACCCACAGACATGCCCACAGGCCAATCTGTGGAGGCAACTCCTAAACTGAGAGTCCCTCTCCCCCAGACATATCTATGTGTGTGTCAGTTGACACAACCTAACCAGGACCAACGCAAAGTCATCGGAAATCGTTTGGTCAACTGTTATTTTCTGATGCTGTCTGTGCCTCCAAGACTTCTTTTGCACATCTGTCTGGTGTCACAGCCATCCTTGCAAAAGCTGTTGCCTCCCCTGCTGCAGTCGTTGCCATGGGGATTTTGCCAGCGTCTGGGAGGGGGTTCTTTGGAGCTCCTTGACTACAAACTCACGTATTGAGAAGAGGCATGTTGAATGTCCTGACTACACAGATCACAGGCCCGAGGGGAGAACCTTCTACTAATAATCTGCTAATGGATACAGCCTTACACTGATGTCTAACGACTTTATCATTATACCCATAGATTTTAGGGCGCTTCTCAGCCCTCCTCAGAGAAACGTTATTAGCACAGAGACTTAGAACTAACCAAGGTTCAGAGAATAAGAAACTGTGCACTGTTTCCTCTTCAAATCCCGTATCGGTCTAAATAATATAATAGGTAATCTCTGAGTCTCTATCACCTCCCCTCCTCCCACACCTCAGGGACCACTGCAGAAGGGGCAGAGACGCTGTGAGGCCAGAGGCAGTAGGCGACTTCCAGAGACTCCAGGGAAGCTGCACAGATGAACTCAGGGCATTTTTTTTTTCAGGCTGGATGTGAGATTTATTACTGAACATGATTTGGTAGGGTATAGGAGAGCACCAAGAAAGCCCTCAGGAGTGTAGGGCTCGCCACTTGTCCAGGGGACCACGATTAGGAATATATTTGACCCCACAGCCATCAGGAATCAGTTGCTTCTCAGCAACCATGTCTTCAAATTCATCAGCATTAAACTTAGTAAAGCCCCATTTCTTTGAGATGTGGATCTTCTGGCGGCCAGGGAACTTGAACTTGGCTCTACGAAGAGCCTCAATCACATGTTCCTTATTCTGCAGCTTAGTGCGGATGGACATGATGACCTGGCCAATATGAACCCTGACCACTGTGCCCTGGGGCTTCCCAAAGGCACCACGCATACCTGTCTGGAGCCTGTCAGCCCCAGCACAGGACAACATCTTGTTGATTCGGATGACATGAAAAGGGTGAAGCCTCACTCGAATATGAAAGCCATCCTTGCCACAACTCTTTACCATGTACTTGTTGGCACAAATACGGGCAGCCTCCAGAGCTTCGGAAGAGAGTTGTTCATATTCATCTGACACCATGTGGCCACAAAGTGGGAATTCATCAACTTTTGCCTTCTTCCGCCCCAAGTCAAAGATGCGGATTTTAGCATCAGGGACACCTTGGCAGAAGCGAGACTTTGGGTACGGCTTGTTTTTACAATACCGGTAACACCGGGCGGGGCGGCGACCCATGATGACAAAAGGATCGTCGGTAGCGCGCTGGAGGAAAAGAGAACTCAGGGCATTTATAACAACATGCACATGACCTCTGTGAGCCTAAGTCAGGTGGGCAGCGAGTGCAGAGTCTCCCCCAGAGCTGAGGAGCTGTTGGCAGTTGACAGCCACCTGCAAAGGGAGTCAGTCTTCTTTAAAAGTGCAGGCTGTGGTCGGTTGACCATACTCTAGTGGATGGTCACACATCTGAGACTATACAGCTGCACTGATTGGACTTGAGGTTTTGTTGGTTTTTTTTTTTTTTTAAGAGGATACAAGAGGTACATCTGGGAGGGATTAGGGGAGAGGGTAAACGTGATCAAAGTAAATTGTATGAAATTCTCAAAGCATTACTTTTCCTTCTTTGAAAGGAAAAAGAAAAAATTCTAACTTGGTGTAGAAGTTTGAGAGCACAGACACTTCCTTGGGGAAGGCAATGCATTTCTACAGGGCGTGGGAAGTGGGAGCAATTTCTGGCTAGCTTACTGTGCCCTGTGTCATGGAGGCAGGACTCTCTTGGTATTTGCTCAATTGGTAAATATTTACTTGATATCCACTGTAAGGTGGCAACGACGCCAAAATCTATCGTTTGTCCTTCATGAACTTTGGTCTCATCGCGGATGACAAGCACACCTCCACAGACTGTCCAGCATTGAGAGAGACGTACACGGTCTGCTTTGTCATTCAGGTAGCACAGTTCATGGGAAAGCTCTCTGTGGGTGCAGAGGGTAAAAACTGACAGGCTTTTACCATTAACTCAGTCTTCTCTAATCTCAGCATGCAAGAGGCTGAGGCAGGAGGGTTTCTGTGAGCTTGAGGCCAGCCTGGGTTACTCATGAATTCAGGTTAACTTGGTCTACAGAATGAGACCCTTTGTCAATAAACAGCCAGCCAGCATAATTCCTTATTGCCTTTCCCCACAAAACAACACAGCTACCACCTCCACCTCTACCTCCACCTCCACCACCTCCACCACCTCCACCACCTCCACCACCTCCACCACCTCCACCACCTCCACCTCCATCACCTCCACCACCTCCACCTTTACCACCTCCACCACCTCCACCACCTCCACCACCTCCACCACCTCCACCAACTCCACCTCCACCACCTCCACCTCCATCACCTCCACCACCTCCACCTTCACCACCTCCACCACCTCCACCACCTCCACCACCTCCACCAACTCCACCTCCACCACCTCCACCACCTCCACCACCTCTACCTCCACCACCACCACCTCCATCACCTCCACCACCTCCACCTCCATCACCTCCACCACCTCCACCACCTCCACCTCTATCACCTCCACCACCTCCACCACCACCTCCACCTTCACCACCTCCACCATCATGTCCACCACCTCCACCTCCATCACCATGTCCACCACCTCCACTTCCTCCTCCTCCACCACCATCTCCTTCACCACCTCCACCATCTCTACCACCTCCAGCATCTGTAAAAAAAATCACACCAAGGCAAACAAAACCTACATTGGGAGAGCGTAGGGGACAGAGAGATGGTTTAGCCAGCGGTAAGTGCTTCCTATGCAACCATGAGGACCTGAGTTTAACCCTCAGACGTATGTTAAAGTCAGATATGGTGTGTTTGTCAGTCCAGTGCTATAGACTCAGAACCAAGGGGTCCCCAGGGGTCATTGGCCATCTGGTCAAGCTGAATCCATGAGGTCCAGGTTCAATGAAAAAAACCCTTAAAAAATAGGCAGAAGGCAACTGAGGGAGAGACCCAATATCAGCCTTTGGCCTCCTCATGTATGTGTGCATGCATTCATCTACATTTATATAAACATGTTCATATAACACACACACACACACACACACACACTCACACCCCACTTAAAACACCTTCAGAGGGACTCTATAGGGGATCACATTTTTGTGAGTTTTAACCCCAGGGGCCCAACTACGGTCTCATAGTGAATAGTGTGTGTGGGGGGGATCTCTTCACATTTCTGTCAGAAGGAAGAGAGAAACTAAACTGAAAAAACCAGTGCCTTCTGCTCTTCTGAACTAGGTCTGCCCTCAGGGGAAACTGCTTTATTGGGTAACATAAGCTGAGGAATGGGAATTCCAAGAATGGCTAGGAAAATGCCACAGATAAAGAACCCCTGAGCAGACAAAAGAATGCTTCTGGAGGGTTGATAGGACTCACTTGATGATTCTTACATGGACTGAATGTGGCTGAGAAAAGAATCCTTGAGTGTGACACTATCCCAAGAAAAACCCCCAGAAGCAAAAAAACAAAGACAAACAATGGGGCAAGTCTAAAAGTGCAGCGTAGAGACCGAATCACCCAGAAGTGGCCAGCTGCGGCTCACTTCTTTCACTTAGCATGATGTCATTTCTTGGTGACCCCAGATCAGGCAGAAATCTGATGTCCCCTGAGCTTCCAAAAGGACAGTGAGCTCACAGAAAAGGAAAAGAAAGGAAGAAAACCAAATGGAGTATTTGGAGGTCTTTGAAAAGCGAAACCAGAAAGAGTAATGTTTCATTTGAAGACATATTCTTTCTGGGATCACGGCTTACTCTCGAGGAATAAATATCCCTCTCATTGTTTGGGTCAGTGCGCAGCCAATTGGGATCCGATGGCTATGGTCCCTGTGCTTTTCTTACCGCTGTTGGCCACTGAGTTTGGTCTTGGGTGCTGCCTGCTTTTTTACGTGTCTGCTGTCTGATAGTAGTTATTACTCTGTTCTCTGGAACAGAATTGTAAGCCACGCCCAGAACTGTGTTCCCCAAGCTTTGCTAAATTTATCCTTGCAAATTCAATATCAGGGAAGCCTATGCCCATTTTCCTACATCACTGGGCCGAGAAGCTGGGTTCTGGAAAGGTCTGGTCTCTTTCTTCATGAATTTTGGTAGAATGTGTTCAGTGCCTGCATCAGTCAGTGGGAGGGACCCGGGCCCTTGCCGTGTAGCTCTCTCAGGGTTTCACAGAGCTTGAGACAGGATGGCATAGGACTGATGGACATTTTGGGTGTGATCGAGTGAAGATTTGATATAAGATTCTTTTGGGAATGGCGTGGTTAGTTTGCGTCATCTCAGGCTGCAATGCTAAAATAGAAACGGGTAGGCAACAGTTGACTCACTGTCAAACTCCTTGTCACTTAATGCTACTACTGACTTCAAGGATGGCTTTAATCAATAACTGGATAAGATGCAAATGCCAGGGAGGTTTTCCTGTCTTGTTCTCTCTGCTGAGGTGTGCGTCATTACACCTTTAAACATAGGGTATTTTAGGAGCCTGCTGCGTATGACTTTACATTCTTATTCTCTCTCTCTCTCTCTCTCTCTCTCTCTCTCTCTCTCTCTCTCTCGTTCTCTCTCTCTCACCCACTCTTCAAAATGCAATTACAAATTTTGCCTAAATAATTTAAATGGATTTAGGATGTGGCTTGCGGTTGTCCTTCAGTGACGTTATGATGTGCCAATGAACACAGGTGAGCAGGGACATTTGTCCGAGATAGTGGTGGATGTGAGCCATGATGCTCACAGAGGCCAATCTGGTGAGACGAAGCGTCCACTAACAGTGGAAGGCCAGCTTCTAACCCTAACGGCTATGCGTCAGGGGCTACTTCTTCTGAGAGTTGCTTCCACCCTGTGAGCTTGAAATGGCAAGGTCCGGAACATGGCAGTGAGGTAGCAGAGGCAGAAGCATACCTTTCATCAGGGGTTGGGAGGTCCCAGACATAGCCTGTCTTCAGGTGGTGTGGTAAGAGGTACTGTCGTCTCGGGACACTGTAGACTGCTTATGATGGTTGGGGGTATACCTTGGGAAAGTATACAGGAGGTCCTGGTTCAGTCACTAGCCCTGCAGAAACTGGGTGTGACAGTGCACACTTTAACCCCAATATTTGGGAGGTGGAGGCAGGAGGATTGGGAGTACAAAGCCGTCGATGGCTACACAGCAAGTTTGAGGCTAGCCTGGGATATGTAACCCCTGACTCAGACAGAGAAGAGACAGAAAGGATGGAATGGAGGGAGGGAAGAGGAGAGGAAGAGAGAGAGAGAGAGAGAGAGAGAGAGAGAGAGAGAGAGAGAGAGAGAACAAATCCGGTAGCATTTACATTGTGGAAGTTATTGTACAGATTAAATGTGCATAAAACCTTCAGGCATGAGTTTCAGACTGGAGGCTTGTCTTTGCCCTCCAAGAAGACTGCGTATGATGTGTGTCTGACATGATCTATATGTGGATGCCCGGGCCGTTTACCTGGAAATCTCGCTTCATTCGTTCATTCTTCCATTGATCCCTTTATTTGTGCAATGCCAACACGTAAGCATGTGTGTCTCACCGGGCAGTTATTGACAAGTCAGATTCTGTCCCGCGCATGCCTCTCTGGTGGCAATGACATACAAATCACAGCTGCAGTCTCATGCGAGCAAGCGCCGCGCTGGGAAGCCCACAGTCCTCTGCTCTCATTTGGAGAGGGGTGGAGGGAGGAGAGACAAGGATAGCCAAGAGGAAGCCTGGTAAAGATGAGGTGTTCAGACAGTGGTCTAAGGTGTGTGTGTGTGTGTGTGTGTGTGTGTGTGTAGGGGGTGGCGGGGATGCAGCACCTTTCAGCATTTTGCTTGGGCTGAAGTGTCCAGAGAGGAGGATTCAACAGAGACAGTTCTGACCTTGCAATGTGGTAAGATAATGATCTGCCTGTGCCTGGCAATCTCTTGCCTCTCCAATGAGGTTCCATGCCTCAAATATTGATTCCCTGGATTTTTTTTTCACCAAAAATAGTACACTGGCGCATTCAGCACATTTAGAACTGGAGACTGCAATACCTGCACCCACAGAGATATGTTGAACGGCAGTGCAGTATAGTCAGACTAATGCTACACCACGGCACTTTATTTAAACATGTCAGATGTAGAAACAGAGAGCCAGGGCTCCCCCGCCCCCCGACAATACAGAGCACCGTGTTTGCAGAGCTAACTGTCCGAGTCTGACCAGAGCTCCGTGCTGGCTTTGCTTGTGTTTGGATTTGAATTCGAGTGTTTTGCTGGGTGAGGCTGGCTACACAGTGTTTCCATGACACCATCACTCCCCGCTGCTTAGTATCTGGCTCCTGTCCTCTCACTGATGTTACCTACTTGGCCCAGGGAGCCACTGGACTTGGAAACCCTCTCTCGGGCAGCGGAGGTTAGAGGTCCTGTCATTGTTTCCGACTGATTCATCGTCAGCCTGATCTTAATTCGCACAGTCAGGCGTGGTGATTTCGAGGGACCGTCTCAATTTCCACTAACCAAAGGCTTTTTCAAGTTCTCTCTTCTTCACCCCCCCTTTTTCTTTCATCTTACCCTCTCAGCACTTTACTTTGATAACACAATTAAATCAAATTCCATATGTACAAAGCATATGGGGTGCAGGAGTCATCAAAGCACAGGGGTTATCTCTATGGAGCCAGGGTAATGGGGAGAAAGGAGAGAGACAAGTAAAGAGGTCGGTTCTGTTGGGTGGGTTGAATTGCCCTGATTGGAAGGAGTCTAAAGGCGAAGCCAGAGGAGTACGTAGGCTCTCCTGGGGATCGAGATGAAACCAGGAGTTAGATAGAAACAGGTGTCTTGTGGGCCAAGGCTCAGACACTCAACATGCTGCCTTTCGGCTCCACAGCACCCAGCTGGAGTCTGCAGGGGAGGGGCTCCAGCTGAGAGTGAGGAGGAACCTTCCCTTCCCACCCTTTTCCCGGCATACAGGGTGGCACTTGGCACCTCCTGGCAGCATGCCAGGTTGAGCCAGGCACGAAGTGCTACCCTGGAGGAAGGCTGCGTCTTTCAAAAGTTTTACTCACTGAACAGAGTCCCAGGAGAGGAGAGGGGTTGAGTCAGTCCCGGCAGGAAAAGCAGAGTACACACAGAGCAAGCCCAAAATAGCTCCTGGGGGCTGACCAGGAGGAAACTGTGTAACTGGTCTGCGTGGGCGATGCTCTTGGGAGGCGAGTAAAATGGTGAGACCAGGGCTTGGGACTGACTGTTATGGGCAGTATCCGTGAGCAAAAGCCTTCTGCAGTGGATGCTAACCCATGGTGGGTGGCAAGAACATTATTGACGTTGCTATTGGAAATATTATTGTCCTACATCTTTGAAAATCACACACTGGTGGCAGTTTCTGGCCTGTCTTCCTTACTGAGGAGAAATGCAGTCTCTTTGTGCCACAGTCTCTTAGGTTGTGGTATCCAGTTAAGAAAACCCTTCAGTGAGGGATCTCTGTGGTCTTGGTCCCAGACCTTCTGTCTGTCTGGTTTGGATGGTTCCGTGGCAGGCCACCTGTTTAAGAGTCCCCAGGGGCAGACACCATGTCAACATGTTCGGTTATTTTCTTTCATCACTGTGTTGTTTTGGGAATCCGATTCAGGGAAATGATGATGCCAGCCATTCACACAGGCCCCAAAGCTCAGCATCCCCCAGGGCAGCCCAATGGCGGAGCCTCCTGTTTCCACTTCTTAGAGTCACAAGAAAGAACCTTTCCAGACTGAGCATGTGCCACAGGCAACCTTTTCTGAGTAAACAGGAGAGAGGGGTTCACAGGCTTTTGGGAAGCACTGGGACCTCGCGCTTGCCGTCTGCTACTAAATTTGGCCTTTTCATTTTCCTTGCGCGGGATACAATGGCAACCGTAGCACAAATTCCGGGATAGGTTTAGATAAACAACTGGGTTGCTGAGGATGCTTACCTGTAGTGGGATCAAGAATCACCAGGGGCTTTTACGTGTGACTCAGGGCAAATCCAATTAAGGTGTCCAGAGTGGAGAAACTCAGCAGAGTGGCTGAACACTCTGGTTTGCCTCTGCAAGGGGGTAAGACTGTTTTGGTCCCCCCGAGCTTTGCTTTTCCATGGTATGGATGCTGACTCCTACGTCTGGGTAACTTTGTGAATGCTTCAGAGTCCCTTGTAGGAGCCAGTGAGGATCCCTGACACCGCCTCCTAGGTCGGTAGCGTGAATATTTCTGAAGTCTGGTGTTTGGTCCCCATAAGAGTGATTCTCACTTTTGTGTTGGAAAACACAAAGCAACCATTCTATGGAGTGATGCTGAGAGGATAAAGCAGAAGTCTCCTGGAAAGATAGCCAGCAGGTTGGGGCAGGGGCGGACCACCTGTGTAAGAAACCCAGGGGTGTGTCGCTTTACACAAAGCAGCAGTGTGATCTTTGGTCTCACTGACATGGTAACACTGCTTCCTTTCTAGATTGGGGGAGTCACACGTTGCGTTAGTTACAGAGTTCTATTCCAGTTCTGATGTCCTCTGCTCAGGGTCACTATTGCAAAGCAACTACGGTGTCCAGGAGCTGGGCCAGCCACGTCCTAGTGGCTTCTTGCATTCTTTCTGGTTGACCTTGAGCAAGGTGCTTGCTTAGCCTGCTGTGAACGTTCCTCCAAAAGGAAACTGCCTGTTCTATTTCTCAGAGCCATTGTGAGCATCAGCGAATGCTGTATGTGAATGTATGTGAATATGGTTTCAAGTGGATTCGTAGCTGTGGGCTGTGCCAGGGTTCTCGTACACAAGGAGAGAATGGACATATTACGGTTCCTCCTTATGCCCGTGTTCTGTGTGGTCCTATTCCATGCTCAGGCCAACAAAACCTGAGCATATATGTACACGCATGTTGTAGTGTGGGCTGTCAACAATAGGTAAGCAATAACTCGTGTGTGTGTGTGTGTGTGTGTGTGTGTGTGTGTGTGTGTGTTTCTCGGCAGTAAGGCACACCTCTCCTGAAATCCTACCTTTTGGTGCCGTCCATCCAAGTTTCCAAACAGATACACATTCTTCTGGCCTAACTGGAGCCAGGTTGGTGACAGGGAATGTGTGTCATTCTTAAATTCTTGATAAGGTTTCACAACAAATCAGCTCAAAGTTCAAGCTCTGACCCATGCGCTGATGGCAAAGCCTTTTAAAGCGTGGTGAAGACCGGAGAAATCTGAAGTTGTAGAAGGAACAGTAGGGAGTGAATGTTGAGATCTAGGCATCGAGCAAGGCTTTCTGAACAGGCTCCAGCTGTTAAGGAAGTAAGCCCCCCCCCCCCCCACCCGAGATCTCAGGGAATTAAAACGCCTTTGTAATAAATAGCAAAGGAAGAGGTCAATCAAGTGAAGAAACAGCCTACAGAATGGGAGAGACGACCTTTGCCAGCTACATATTGGCGAGGTGGCCGGTTACCACAACACCATCAAGAAGACAAAATACGCAATCAAAAATGGCCTGTGACGTTGACCAGAGTGCTCAAAAGAAGAGCAATGAATGCTTAAAAAGTATTCAATATCCTTAGGCACCAAGAGGATAAGACTTAAAACCAGTTTGAGATTCTCTCCCTCCAGTCAGAAGGGCTGCTCTCCTCTTTCCTTTTCAGGATACTGGGTTCTTTGGATTATGAGCTCCCTCCCCCGGAGTCGGGGAGGTGGGGAGAACAGTTTTAGGGTGGCAGTGGAAGCTGAAGGGAGGGGTATCTTAGGCCTGTGAGGCTGATAGAAATTGGGGGCCCACTTGTTATAGTAACCCTGTGAGTGCCTCATCCTTGCTCTGCAAAATCCCCCGAGGGCCCGGATTATTGGCTGTCTGCAGTGTAGAGTGGGGGAGGGGAGAGCAGCAGGCGCCACCTCTGAGGAAATCCTACCCTTGTGGGATGGTTTACTTACCTGATGAGGAGCAAGACTTAGAAGTATTTGTGGAGAATTCCCAGGATGCCTGAAACCCAGGGAGTGGAGCTCTTGGCTACAGTGATAATCAAATTCCTCCACTCAAGGCTCTGTCTGGGAGATAACAGACTAGGGCCTCGAGATGCCAGGCGCTCTTAGCCAGACCACATAGTTGGGCTTCTGCGGATACTGTAACTGGAGGTTAGAATCATTGCTTGGAGGCGACTGATGAAAACACGTGAACGTGATATTTCTTGGGCTTTGTAAACTTACCCTTTCTTGGTTAGCAGAGTGCATTTAGAAATGAAATTTCCAGGGGGGCCTCTGAGGCCATTGCACTTTTCAGTACCCACTCTAGGAGGACTGGAGAGACTGGAAGAGTTGGCCTTGGGTGGGAGTGGGGAGGGGGTGGAAAGTGGAAAATGGAAGTGAATTTTCCGAAGTGAGGATGGTGGGGTGTGAAAGAGACTGCGATCCCCGAGCCAGGTGTTGAAAGTGTGCCTCTTGTGTCCTCCCACTGGTATCCCCCCCCCCAAGGTCACAAGGCTGAGGGGGGAGGGAGGGAGGGAGGGAGGGAAAGAGAGAGAGAGAGAGAGAGAGAGAGAGAGAGAGAGAGAGAGAGAGAGAGAGCGAGAGCGAGCCAGGAGCGAGCTTGGAAGCTAGAGTTCTTGCTGGTAGCCACTTCCTTTCCTGCCAGCACCTTGACTCACAGCCCATGCGCTGGGAGTAGCGTCAGGTGGCGTACGAAGAGTCCTCGGTGGTTCTTAGCACGTTATTATTAGCGCTTTTATTTTTATTGTTTTTCCAGACATAGTCTCAAGCAGGTCTCAAACTTACCGCATAGCTGAGGGTGACCTTGAACTTCTGACCCTCCTGCCCCCACTTCTCAAGTGCTGGGGGTATAGCTGCTTTGCTACGTCCAGTTTTAGGCAGTGGTGGAATCAAGCCCAGGGCATTGTATATGCTAGGCAAGCACTCTAGCAACTGGGCTGCATTCCAGCCCCAGGTGTTTTTATTTTTAAGGATGAATTTGCACAAGCCTCTTCTTTGGGAACAGAATGATGGGTGTGTCAGGATGAATTGCCAAGAACATCTTTGCTTTCTGGCAAGAGCGGCCGGGCAGGGCGGATATGACAGAGTGGCTGGTTTCAGCTGGTTTGCGCCATTTAAATGAAATTTGACTAGGGATTTGGCGAGCATTATTATATTGTTGAGCAATTCCTGCGTGGAAGTAGCCGGGGCTTAGTGTTTGTTTATAGGTAAATGCCTTGCAAAGATCGTCTACAGGTGAGGGTTTAGCGGAAGTGGTGTGGTGGCATTAAAACACAGACGTCCACACATACGCACATGGGTTTTAGTCTACTTATTGGGATTTTCTACAGCATTGCTTTGGGCTTGAAGATCACATTTCTCACGTGTTCTCAGCTCAGGTAGCAGAGGGCTGGTACAAAATGGATACGTCCATGCTCTCTCTGCATTTTCGTTTGATCCCCACCTGGAGAGACTGACGTCTGAGGATCAGAGTCCCGAGACTATGATTCCTTCCCAAGGGAACTGATGGAGGGGGCTGTTTGCTTCAATCAGAATAGCTGTCCTTATGAGTAAATTGCTACAATCAGATCCGCAGTGTGGTCTCTGGTCACCCTGTCCTTCGTATTTCATTTTTGATTACTATTTCTCTTTGGATTTGAGTTTCTGACCCTCCCTACCTCCTTTCCTGTCTCCCTCCCTCCCTTCTTTCTTCCCTCTCTCCTTCTCTCCCTCCCTTCCTCTCATTCATTTGAGTACCCATCCCTTTCTATGTATTATCCATTCCTTATATTCTCTGTGACAGGGTCCCCCAGGGACCTGACTCTCCCACCCCTGTTCTTGCCTTAGGGACTGGGGACTGTCGGTGGCTCCTTACAGGGTCCCATCTTCACTGACCTTGACCTTCCTGGTGCTCTCTATTGCGTGACACAGAGTGACACCTCCCCTTTTAAGGTTCTGAGTTGGATGTGACAGCTTTGACCATCGGTGTCTGAATGGGTGCTTCTGTGCTGAGAATCCTTGCCAATGGCTTTGGAAGGGCTGTGCTGGCTTGAGCCGCCATACCCTATTGCCTCCTGGGCGCATAGAGCCAGCAGCCCCAGGGTATCACTGTGTCAAGTCATCAAGTCATGGAAGTTTTTCCACTGGCAGTTGCTCTGGGAGGCTTGAAACCGTCAAATTCAGGCACTTTCTCAACACGTAAGACGTCATGACTTTTTCCAGGGCCTATGCAGCAACTCTCTCTCAAGAATGATTTAGCGGTGCCAGGTGTGGTGGCGTGTGCCTTTGCGCCTTTAATCCCAGCGCTCAGGAGGCAGAGGCTGGTGGATTTCTGCGTCCAAGGCCAGCCTGGGCTATAGAGTGAGTTCCAGGACAGCCAACACTACATAGAAAAACCCTGTCTCGAAAAACAAACAACAGCCACACAAACCCCAAGGAAACAAACAGGGAGGGAGGGAGAACGAGCAAGCGAGCAGTTTAGTGTTTGTCTTTGGCTGATAGCTACGGCATGTTTCTTCAGCGTGCCAACATGGCGCCCTTTACAGCTGTCTCGAAGAGGACTAATCGCACCGTGTAAGCGGTGCTCCGTAAGCTTCACTTTGTCCCGCACTCTGTCTTCTTTGGTCATTGTACATCCTCACATCCATCCCCCTCCTTCTCCTTGGTTTGCAGCCCAGGCTGGTTAAGACTCACTCTGTAGCTAAAGTTGAACCACGCTCCTGTCTTCCCGCCTTTGCTTCTTGGGCACTTGATGACAGGTCTGAGGTACCATACAAGATACTCTTGCATCTTTTAAGGTGGGGAATTCGTTCCAAGATCTGCATTGTTGGGCAATTTTCATGCCACACAACATCACTGACTATACTTGTACAAACTCAGACGGCCATAAAATTGCTAGGAAATACGATCCTAGAGGACCAGTGTCGAATATATTAGTTAAACAAAAATGTTTTATGCTTCCTATAATATTTTATACGCTCTGTCTTCGGGTTCCTGTTGTTGTGATGAAACACCATGGTTGAAAGCAAGTTGGGGAGGAAAGGATTTATTCAGCTTACACTTCCACATTGCAGTCCATCACTGAAGGACATCAGGACAGGAATTCAAACAGGGCAGGATCCTGGAGGCGGAGCTGCTGATACAGAGGCTGTGGAGGAGTGCTGCTTACTGGCTTGCTCTTCATGACTTGCCCAGCCTGCTTCGTTATAGAAGCAGAACCACCGGCCCAGGGTTGGACTCTCCCCCATTGATCACTAGTAAAGAAAATGCCCTATACCCAGATCTAATAAAGGCATTTTCTCAGTTGAGGTTTCTCCTCTCAGATAACACTAGCTTATGTCACATTGGCATAAACTATCCAGGACTCTATATTTGTGTGTGATATGTATGTATGTTTGTATGCACATTGGCACACATGTGCATGTGCAGGCCAGAGGCTGACATCAGGTGTCTTCTTGATCTCTCTTCACTGACTGAGGCAGGACATCTCATCGAGCCTGGCGCTCTTATGTGGGTACTGGGATTCACACTCTTGTCTCACACTTTCCTGGCAAGCATTTTATCCAGACTCATCTCCCCAGCCCCCTTCATTCCTTCTTACTTTACTTTCTACACAAAGTCCTTTATTCAGGAAATGTCCACTGAAATAACTGGGCACGTCTCTGGGAATCTAAACCAGTCTACTGTCTGTCCTAACTGCGCAGCCTTTGGGCTGAGGTCAAGAGCGTTCTCATGTGTGCTAGTCTGTTTCTTTAGTGTTACTTCCTCTCTCACCTCTCATTCTTTGTCCTTTATTCAAGCCTAGCTTCTGCTCACCCGGAACTTGCCATACACTCCTATCCCAGCAGTCATTTGGGTATCCTAACAGACCTAGGCAACTTCCTTCGCAACATTAATACACCTGCTGGGATAAGAGGACCTCTCACCCTTCTGAGCGTTTGGCCCTTGATATGCTCTTAATGAAATGCACTAAATGAATGGCAAATACCATGTCTTTTAAGGTATTTACAAATCCTATGCTGGTCGAAGATTGGCAAAGAAAAGGTAAACAACCAGAGTCGTTCAGTGTAGATTCCATTGTTGATGCTGAGGGTCATGGCTGAGCAGAGGGAGAGAAGATCTGAACAGTAAAATATCAGATGTAGAAAATGCCAACCTTTAAATGTTTAAAATTTTTATGTCTTATCCAATATTTTTAAGTCTTATCCAATTTTTCCCCGCAGAGGAGAATAAAAAAGTATTGTTCTCAGAGAACCACGCTGTTTATCTCGTCTCTAGGGCGACAGAGTCAATACTCAGAGAGGAGAGAAATAAAGACAGTCCTACAGAGTGGCTCCTGAGTTCCGACTAAGTCACTTAAGACATAAAACAAGTGAGATTTTCCTAAACAGAAGTGTAACTACCAAAGCCAAAACCAAAGGAAAGCAAGTCGGTTATCTGAGCAGAATAGCTCACGGTGGAGGCTGAGAAGATGGTGCTCTATTGAGAATTTCTGTAAGCGGTCAGCCTGTTGAGGGTTACTGCAGGGAGACTTACCCAGTTAGAACCGTGTGTAAGAACCCCAGCCAGGTGGTGGTGCACGCCTTTAATTCTGCACTTGGGAGCCAGAGGCAGGGAGATCTGAGTTCAAGGCCATCCTGGTCTCCAGAGTGAGTTTCAGAACAGCTAGGGCTACACAGTGAAACCCTATCATGGAAACCCCCTTTTAAAAAAGGAACCATCTCCCTCAACTGGTTGTGAAAGTCAGCCCCACCAGGTGTGTGAAGGAACATGGCCATGGGGCTAGCCCTGGAAGGGGCTGACTCACCTCTTGTCATTGTTCTCTGGACCAGAGTGCTCTCATTTCATTTCTATAAGGAGCAAATTTCAGGTCTGCTTTTCAGCGAGGTTGCTTGCTTCCTAATTCTAGCATTTTCCATGTCAGTTCATTGCCATGGAGACCATCGTTTGAGCAATTCATCTGAATGGGCCTCGGTGAGTGGGTAGAATAGGACCCTAGTAAGTATCCACTTGAGTCCATGACAGCTTCTGAAGTGGGAGGCTGGATGACTGCTTGGGCGGTCGCCATAGCTGGTTGTCCCAAGCGTCCCAAGTCTGGCCCCGTTTCATTCATCCTTGTCCTTTTCATTCATTCCAAAGTTATTTGCTCATGACCTCACGCGTGCTCGTGATGCGTGCTGACAACAGTACCCCAGATCTTACAGACCGTCGGGGTAGTCCTGTGGAGTCCTTGTCAGGATACTCTCCACAGCAGACCCCAGCAGTTACCTGTGTCTACAGCATGTTGTGTGTTTAGAATAAGGGAGGACTGAGCATCTTCCTCATGTCCCTGGCAGTTGTGAGAGCGTTAACTGACATGGCCCCTCTCAACAGCTCTGTCTGCACGAATACCCACAGCTTCAAGCCTAGGACTTGGAAGCTAGCACCCAGGGTGGATGGGGTGGCGAAGCAGTACAAGACTGGAATGAAGGAGCACGTGAGAGCCAGCAGAACATAACCTTTCCCATGTCTGTTAGTGGCATGATGTCACTCTCGGGAGGGAGCCCAGACCGTGATGTGGAACAGAGGATTGGATCTGGAGGTAGGTGATGACATTGAACCTGAGAACAGCACCCAGGAGGCAAAAGTTTAGGGCTTAGAGCCCTTTGAGGTCAAGGGTACGGCACTTGACAGTGGCTGCTGGGGTCCTTGCTCTATGTCTGTGAGTACAAGTACTGGTTTTTCTACTCACAAATGATTCCAGCATGTCACCAAAGAAAACCAAAAATATTCATGTTCCGTTCTTTGACTGTTTTGAAAGGTTTGGCCCAATAGACCACCATAAAATGGGAAATATCCAATCTAAATGCATGTGTAGAGATTGATGTGGTGGTGTGTGCTTGTCACCCCAACCTTGGGAGGTTGAGGCACAGGGATCTGCAGTTCAAGGTCAGTCTAGGCTGCATAACAAAACCCTATCTCGATTTTTTTAAAAAAATTAAAAGGCAATGACATTTAACAGACCTAACCTACCCAGCATGTTTGCTTAGCAACACACTTCAGTATAAAGTTAGTTGGTTTTGGCCTTCATGATCACATGACTGACTGGGAGTTCTGGTGTGCTGTCACAGTCTGTTGTCATGAGAGGGTGCAGTACTTCCCATGGCTAACTGGGGAAAAGGTCAAATTGCAAACTTGCCATATGTTTTTTTCGATGATTATGGATCCTGCTTACATCAGCATAAATGATAAGTCAGGCTGAGAGTCAGGGTCAGTCCATGTATATATGAACGCATGCACACACATTACTCTTTGACAGTTCATACACATGTATAGTACGTTATGGTCATCTGCATTCCTGTACCTTTTCTTAGCTTCCTTCCCTGCCACCAAGCCCTCATCCCACTTCCATGTCTCTTTGCTTTGCAACTCACTGGGTTTAACCATGATCACTCATGGCATGGGTGTGAAGCTCCCCCAGGAAGCATAGGTAACCCATATACTTCTGAAAACAACGCATTCCGCTCCCCCAGTGGCAACCCTTGGCTGTCATTAGCTACCCGAACATGCCGCATTGCCCTCTCCATCTATGACAGAATGTTTACATGTGTATTTTTTAAAGTGATGAAATGCATACAGGTTTGACTTAATCTGAGGCAGAATAAGCAGCGTCTATTTCTAATGTAATTACTAATGTTGTTTTCAGTGTTCTCTAGTGAGGCAGCCCCCTTTTAGTCTCCCCGAAGTTCAGTTCACAAAAAGGAGAGATGGAGAAACCTAGACCCTAGGGTAGCTCTGGAAGGTCCAAGGTTTCTTGTTGAACTGATAACATATCCATTTTATAGGAAATTAAGTTATGTGAATCACCACCTTTATTATTGTACTGGTAAAAATTAAGAGTCATCATGCATTGTCCTGGTTAGTTTTTTTTGTCAGCTTGATACAAACTAGAGTTATTTGGCAATAGAGACTCTGAACCGAGGAAATGCCTCCATCAGGTTGGCTTATAAGCAAGTCTGTCAGCCATTGTGGGTGGGACCATCCCTGGATTGGTGGTGGTCCTGGGTTCTATATGAAAGCAGGATGAGCAAGTCAAGAGATGCAAGCCAGTAAGTGGCACTTCTCCATGGCCTCTGCTTCAATTCTGGCCTTCCGGTTCCTGCCTTGAGTTCCTGCCCTGACTTCGTTCACTTCTCTTCACAGATATAGAACAGAGATACCATGCCAGGAAATGGCATAGCTAAGGGTATCTGGCTCCAGAGACTGTGGCCTTGGTCACATGGCCTTTAATGGTGGGATGGACACTATACAAGCAGGAGATAGATGTGTGACGGTAATGCTCCCGGACAGGGTGTATGGAGTACACTTTCCAGTCCTGGTCAGGACAGAGGCCAGTGCATGAGGCTGTTTTGTGTAGAGCTGTAAGTGTAATAGACACACGGGTGTTTGCCAAGCTAAGAACAGGCCTAGACTTGAAGCTTCTACTTCTCCTAGTGTTAACTCGTGAACTAAACAGCCCTGTTCTTGGCCTAACCCCAGCTTCCTGCTTTTCACTTGGATAAAGATCAAGGCTTTCTTGATTTAGGATTACAGGATCAAGGGACAAGACAAGGCCTGTTAAGCCATCAGACACTTTCCAGCACTACCATGAGGGACCACCTGGGGAAGGATACCGGGTCAGTATCAATAGTTCTGGATGATTCTGTGGAGCAGGGAGCTCCTCTCAGTGAGCTCTGCTCAGTGTTACCACGTAAGTCCAGAACGCTGGCTGTCCTACAGTCCAGCTGTCTTGTGCTGGTGGCATTTCTATCTGACATTGACACTGGTTACCGCCTCGGTGCTGGTCTGTGCCTGTTGTTTCTGGTTGGGTAGTTGGAAGGGCGAGGGAGATACATCAGGAAGATGTGTGACTACCCTCTGTGAGCAGAATGGAGTGGGATTCCTGCCGAGAGGAGCTCAGTCTCGTCAGTAGAGCCCCCTGTCACCTTCTCAAGCACTGACTTCCTCCCTTGGGGAGCATAGAAAGTATGTAATGGCCTTGGGATCACTGTCCCATGCCTGCTATGTAGTAGGACATTAAGAATACTCTCTGTTCTCCTCAGGTGCTGTAGAGAGCTGCGTGGAGCCGCGCCTTTAAGATGGTGCTTGCTGCCGCCCTCCCCAAGCCTGAAAGCGAGTGCTCTCTGTGATAAACAGCTCCTTTTATGGTGATGGCCCGTGACCTGCTATGATCGTGTGTCACTTGCATATGCTTGAGCCTATGGGCAATGTCCACATGGCACTCCGGGATAGGCGACCATAGCCTATATAAGGGCTGGGAGAGGTCTGCCCCGAGAGAGAAGCGAGAGAGAAGCCATTGTTCAAGGTCCTGAATAAACTGCAAGCAAGAAGAGCTCCGTTGTCGCGTGGGTTTTGTTCTCTTCCTTGAAGGCATGCCTCTCCTGGAGTTGACTGAACCATCTTTCTTTCTTTTGCCCACATCTGACCACAAACCTTTCCACTCTGCTTCCGAGCTTCCGGTCAAGAGCCAAGGAAAGCACCCAACTGGGGTTTCAGGGTGGTGGTGGGACAGCAGGGAGTAGAGATCTGCAGAAATGGACGAGAGTGACTTAAAAAGACAAAAGCATTAAAAGGCTATTGCGAAGAAAAAAATAATTGACATTTTCACCTCACGGGAGGACTTTTCAAATTAGTTTTTACATCACAGCCCCGAAGTGACACCTCCACAGGGAGCCATCATCTGCTGGAAAGATTGTGGCAAGTGAGCAGTGGGAACAACACAGCCAGGCAGCAGCAGACAATGACCACTGGCAGACTAACGGGTTGGGGGTGGGGGGAGGAGGAGGAGAGAGAGATGCCATAAGCTCATCTCACAGAGTCGCATTTCTGAGCACTGAGTTTCCTGCTGTCCATACTCCTTTGACAGACCTGCCCGAGTGAGAGGTGGTGACCAGCAGCCCGAGAGTTAAATATTCCCCTCTTCTCTGCCTTCTCAGGCTTCAGAGTCGGTTTTCTGGCTCATTCTGTTGCAATAAGGCAGCTGATACATTCGCCGCCCCAAGATAGGTTCAACACAACCAACAGACAGAACAGACCGACCGTCTGAGGCAACGAGATTTCAGCTGACAGAGAAAGAAGGCCAGAAGGTTGTCCATGGAGATAAGCACCCAGATTTAATTTCCTTCCATATCAACTTCAGGAGGAAGGAAGTTGCCTTCGCAGCTGGGCAGAAATCTCTGTGTTTTCATTTTGACTGGGACTCTCCCCGCCCCTCGCTTGCTGCCTGCCCGCCTTACATGGGTGCTCTGTGGATGGAGCGTGAAGGGTCTCATTCATTTCCAAGGCTCTAGAGAGAGCGCAGGCTGCATTGGGTGAAAAGTGCCTCTGTTTGGTGACCAGGAAACCCCGGGCAGGAGTGAGAAGGCTTCTCTCCACTACAGGCTTCTCTTTCTTACGTCCTAGGTTTAATCAATGATGACCTCCAGCCAAACCATAGCCTGTTCTCACAAATGGTCCTTGTTTTTCTAAAATGGGATCGATGTAGCATAAGCTGGGCCCAAATTTATGGTCCTGCGTCAACCTCAAACCTTGGGATTGCAAGTGTGCAGCACCAGATCCCAAAACATTTATTTATTTATTTGTTGGTTGTAGTACTGGGAATCCAATCTAAGGCTTGTGTCTGCTAGGCAAGCCCTCTCCCACTCAGTGACCCTCTCGGACCTGATGATCTTTCCTAACAAATAAGACATCTGGTTTTGCCTCCTCGACCCAGAGAGACGTAAAAATAGCCAGCTGGCTCAATGGTTAAGAGCACTGGCTGCTCTTCCAAAGGATGCAGGCTGAACTCCCAGCACCCATTTGATGGCTCCCAACTGTCTGCAGCACCAGTTTCAGGGGACCTGAAACTTCCCGTGGCAAAATACTACCACACATTTTTTAAAAAAAAAATCAGTTAAGATTAAACATAAATAGATAGGGTCAGCTCTTAGAAGTTACCATTTCTGGTATGTTCAGGCACCGCTCATGGTTGGTGCTTCCTCTCCTGCGGCATCTTCCTGTCGTCTGTGAATACAGCTATCCATTCATCCCTTCTCCCCTGACTATCCCCAAATCAAGTGACTG
Source organism: Myodes glareolus (assembly GCF_982192425.1). NCBI lineage: Eukaryota > Metazoa > Chordata > Mammalia > Rodentia > Cricetidae > Myodes > Myodes glareolus. The sequence continues at coordinate 42,016,132 of NC_142037.1, forward strand.
ATGTGTAATTGTGCCAGGTGGGTAAACTGAGTATGGAACCCTACCAGCCCTCCAATCATGGAGTAGGAAAACTAGAGAATACATACGGATGATTTAATTGATCATAAGCAAGGAGAAGCGGCTTTTACAAAAACCGATTATGGCGGGCCCCTTGTCACGTCAACAAAGTCCATCTCACGGAGCGTGTGCATGTGTACGCATGCGCATAAGGTGGTGTGTTTTGTCCAGTCCATAGTAGGCATGACAACTCAGGATAGAAATAGCACCAAGAGTCATCATTAGCAGTCAGGGTGGGGAGCGTAGTGGATATAAAAATGATTCAGGGTACTTGGTGTCTTTAAATAGCTTATCATTAGTGGTGTGGTCACGATTGAGGAGGTTCCAAAAACGGGAAGAAGAATGTTGTGCAACCAGCTAACCTTGGGAACATCTGGCAGAGTGAGGTGCAGGCTGTGCGATGAGACACTTTTATTTTGTGTTATGAGATAGGAAAGCTTTTATTTTGAAGAGGAGGTTTGGTTAGCTAAATTTATTTTTTTTCCTTTGGGGCTGCTTTCTGCTTCCCACAGGTTGCTTGGCTGTGTAAGGGAGTCCAGCGTTGAGTTTATTATTTGCTGAGGAAGGTGCTTTGAGTGATGGGCTCCAGCGTTGCCAGAATGACTTGGTGGTGATCGTCTCTTCTTCCCCCCACTCATTGCCATCCCGGTAGTAGTGACCACATACTTTACCGTGGCCATCGCACCACTTCTCGCATGCGCACTCTGAACTTCCGGAGGCAAGGACGAAAGGTCCTCTCTTCACCACATAGGAGACTTTGATTTTTGTTTTGTTTTGTCTTTTCGAGACAGCGTTTCTCGGTAGCTTTGGAGCCTGTCCTGGAACTAGCTCTTGTAGCCCAGGCTGGCCTTTAACTCACAGAGATCCTCCTGTCTCTGCCTCCTGAGTGCTGGGATTGAAGGCGCGCGCGCCACCACCGCCCAGTGAGCCTTTGATTTTTAAGAAACAAAGTTCTTCCCCGAAGCGTCCCCTCCCCCAGTTTTTCCTAACAGCTCTGCTTTTGTCTGTCAGACAGCTGTGACAAAACACCGCAGGCGCAGGCTCGGTAGCTGCAAGGCAGGAAGAATTTATTGCTGGGAAGGAGGCGGCCAAGTCCGTGGGAAAGGCATTGATGGTCAGTGTCTGCTGAGGCCCCTCTCCTGGCTCCAAGTTGCCTGGCTGCTGGGCCCTCCTATCATGGAAAGGAGAAAGCGTGGGTCTCCCTCCCTGTGGGTCTCTTTGATAAAGTGTCAATCACCTCCCTGAGACCCACCCCCTAACCCCATCCCTTGGATGGGTAGGTTGCAACATACAAATTCAGTGTGATGGAGATCATCAGTGCCATGGGCAGTTAGCAGAGGCTTAATGTTAATTACAAACTGTTTGGCCAATGGCTCAGGCTTCTTACTGGCTAGCTCTACATATTTAAATCAACCCATTTCTTTTAAACTGTGTATCGCCATGTGGTCCATGGTTACCGGTAATGCTCTGGCATCCTACTCTGGTGACTGTTGGCATCTCCCTTACGCTACCTTTTTTCTCTGTCTCTCTGCTTGGATTTCCCACACAGCTATATTCTGTCCTGTCATAGGCCAAAGCTGCTTCTTTATTAACCAATGGTAATAAAACATATTCACAGCATACAGAGGGGCATTCCACAGCAAGACATTTATCTCATTTTAGTGACGGAGCTTCATCCGCCCTAAAAGAAGATCTTGCCATGAGTAACTTTTGCTGCCTTTGGCCTTACATAAGCTCCATACCAGGATTGCTTCTTCAACTATGGTTTTCTTGACACAACCTTGCTCCCTTCACATAAGCCTTCACAAAAGACTTCAGATCAGACAGACCTGGGTTCAGATCTTACCTCTGATGTGTCTCTCAATAGCCTTGTGGCCTTGGGCAAGTTACTTGGCTTTCTCATGGCTCATAACTTGTACGTCATTGAGTCACTGTGAGAACTACAGAGTAACTACAGTGTTCCTAGTCTGAATGCCTGGCCCCAGAGAGGCATTCAATAAGTAGTTCCTTTTACTCATTGATATTTATTGAGGAGTCTTTAAACGGCAGGCATATAATGAAGAAATTATAGGATCCCACAATCTAACAACTCAGTGACACCCAGATTAGCACTGGCTCCTTAACAACTCAAGAAATGAAAGAAAAAGAAAATGTCTAGATGCCAGAGATAGTAGTGAGAGGCAGAGTTAAGACGTAATCCCATTGTTGCCCAAAGCCTGGCCATAGAACTAGTATGCCAGGCTCCCCCCGCACCCCATGTTGTTTCCTGCAGTGGATTTGTGTCCAGGTATGACAAATTTTCCCATCAGGCAACAGACCTTAAGAGAAGAGGCAGCACTTGATTAAGAGGAAGTTGTGTGATGGTGGACAGTAATGTGTTGGTGTAAGAGTCATGTCCTGCCTAAGATGACAGGACAGGTCACATGAGGACGTGGAAGCCTGCTATAACCGTTACTTCAGGCTGAGCTGGAGGGGCTCTTCCTAGCCACTGTGATTCCAGCCACCCAGACTTCCCTGGCAGTTCCCCACCTGGGAAGCAAGCAGACTCAGGGATCAGAAGCCCCATGTTTCCCACAGCATCCTTGAGACATTAGGTTAGGTTCCAGGTGAGAACCACTGACATTTTGAGGAGACCACTGTTTACACCTAGAAGTACGGCATCATGGGGGACATGGCCACCTTTCTTTGGTGTGGTTAGGTGGGTTGTGGTAAATGATCCCATCTGATGGACGGGGAGGCAGCATCCAAAGTTGATGGAGCCCCACCAGAGCTCGGGGACTTAGGCAATCAAAGAGAGGCAAGAAGAAGATGGAAAGCCAACCCCCTCGTCTGCTGGCTGTCCTGAGTGTCAGTGACTTCTCTTTGATGTTTAACTGGTAACATTTCATCTGGGGCCTCAGATCCAACACCACCGCTGAAAATAAGACATTCCATAAAAGAAGCAGACAAATCACAACCAGAGCTGGAAAGGTCTTTGGAGGATATATTTTTGATTTTATTGTCTTTTATTTTTTTTAATTGGGTTACACAAGACCCGGTGAGGCAGAAAGGAAGGTGGTAGACTGGGAGCATTCTGTCTCTGAACTGTTAAACATTTCTCAACTACTCCTTGTCCTTTCCTTTTCTGTTGTTGCCTTTGGGGTTCACAAATAGCATAAAGTTAGGTATTTCAAAAAGACTCTCTCCATACCGAGCTAAGTATGAGCAGCCACAAAAATGGACCGGAGGGTACAGTTAGATTAGCGGAGTATCACAGGCCTGCCTTCAATGGCATCTCTTCACTGTGTACGGTGAGTGGCTTGTGGGTGTTTCACAAGTCAAGCTCACAACCCAACGGTGGCCCCCTTAGGCTTCTCTGAGAATGCTAGACCCTGGGTAAGGACATGTTTGCTGTTTCCAGAGGACTTTCTTTTACATGATTTCATTGTGACGTTGTTTCTAAGTAGGATGGAGGAGGCTTTTATTGTTAAGCCAAATGTACAGATGTGGGCCCAAGCACCTAAGGTTTGTGACGTCTGTCCTTGGAGTCTAAGTCGTGGCAGACTATAATAACTATGCACTGTATTCTGGAACTTTCCTTAACCTTGAGAAGATAGAGGAACTCTTGGGTTCATGGTCTGTCCAGACAGTGCTCTACGGCAGGGGGTGGTGGGGTTTTGGTGGTGACATGAACCGTTTGGGTCGCTAGCTGGCTCTCTCCACAGGGTCTGGGTCTGTTAGATGCAGCTGTGCTCTGGCTTATCAGACGAGTTAGAGAATGTTCATCTTCCAGACTCGTGACTGTAGAACTGGTGCGCTGGAGGGCACTTCTGAGAGTTTACCCAAGTGTGTTCACAGATGAGGAGATGATCTGTTCCCAGGCTGAGCAGTTAGAATAGAGCCGGAAGAGCGCCAAGCCCAAGACACTTGTCTCTGTTGCTTACTGCTCACATTTTCTTTTCTTTCTGTCTGTGGGAAGCCGTGGTTAGGAGCAGGGGTTTTGGAGTCAGTGGGTCCCGAGTTTTGTACTTTGCCCCCTTTGTAAGAGAATTGTATACCCAGGGCACATTCAAGACAGAAAGTGAGGGCAGGGACAGCAGGGCTCTGCCAGCTAAGATTGTCCCTTTTGCTTAAGAAAGGAGATTTTTTCTGATGCTGTCTATGGGAGACTTCTTCTGTTTCACAGGCAGAATGGGGTCAGCTGCCATTGCTTAGCTGGAAGTAAGGAACCATTAAGTTGCGGCCTCTGTAGTTGGAGGTAGGAATGATAAGACAGTGGGACCTAGGTGTCTGGGATCAATTAACAGTCTGCCTCAGATGGATCTTGAATTCCAGGGAGCAGCAGGATGGGTGTAGGCCATAGTGAGGTCTGATGGTTTACACTATACAGACAAGTCATCTGGAAGTAAGGGAAATGACCTCGACTTCTTAACCTGGTGGCACTCTCTGCCAACTCTCAGGCCCGCCCGTGGAGTAGCAGTGGCCTTTCTCTAAGAGCATGAAGGTATGGTCACTTGGGGAAAACACAAAAGCTTCCTAAAATACAAGATGGATTCCACTGACCCCCGATGTTCTCTGAAGGATTGTTCACTCCTTAATAACCAGGTAAAGCAGGCCTGATATGTGGAGGCCTGTAATCACACTTTCCCGGAGGCTGAGGCAGGAGGATGCCAAGTTTAAGGCCTGCCTGGGCAATTAGTGAGACGTTGTCTCAAAATAAAAAGTAAAGAAGAGAACTTGGGATACCTCAGCTTAATGACAGAGTGCTCGCCAGTACATAGGGGGTCCTAGGTTCAGTATCCAGCACTGCAAATCAAGTTAACTTTACCTCGAGTAAAATTAACTCGAGTCTCCACTTCTTAGTTCTACCAGGGTTGTGTCCAGGGCGCTCTCAGAGAGGGATGTGTGCTGGCAGAGTCAGCGCATGGCACACAGCTGTGCAACGGCAGCTGGTCCTAGTTCCCTAAGTAGCCCAGATTGCCATCTCAGGGCCATGCTTTCTCTTCCCACCAACCTCTTGAAGACTCGGGTATGTGCATTTAGTGCTGAAGGAGTCCAGGGAGCCCTGACATCAAAGGGAGGGCAAAGCCAAGGAGGAGGATAAACTGGATGCTTTATCTCTCTACCAGAGCACCCCCCAGCACTGGTTCTTTCTGCTGCCTTTCCCCTTCTGGGCAGGCTTGGTTTGTGTTCCAGAGACTCTGCCTGGGTCATTGTGTAGTCCCGGGTTCCCAGAGGAGGGTGGGCGTTTGATGAATTTGTTAAATAAGAGTGGGAAAGGACAGACTGGAACCAGGAAGCCACCACTTGGCTCTCTGTGGACTTTGCAGAAGGCTTGAAGACTGGGAAGCTGAACAACCCAGCAGGGCAGGTTTTATAAAGCCATGTCCCTCTTGAATCTTTCACTTTCTCGTGTGATTTTTTTTTTTTTTTTTTTTTTTTTTGTATTGTCGTCTCGGTGGAGAGCACAGGTTTTGGTGTAGACGTCTATTTGTCTGTACACTCAGAGGGATTTTACTGAGTAATTACAATGTTCACTTAAATATCTGTCCTAGACCTCTGTTCTCCTGCCCTCCTACCAGGGTTCTTTGTGGAGCGCAGGTGTTGCATTCTCAAAGTCTTTATGGAAAAGGATCTCTTGGATCCCAAGGGCAATAAATAAGATGGCTAATTTTCTCTCCTTTCTCCTGAGGAATTTCTTGGGGTCTGATGGAGCCTATCAGATCTCTTACATAAAATGTGGAATTATCAACATTCAGATGTGTCGTTGGCCGAGACTCTGGTGTGCAGTTTTCGCCCGGGTGTACAGGATATCCTGCCTAGTTTTGGCCTCGGGGTAGATCAGCAGTAGTTTGGGAGCACGTGTACATAGAGCACTGAGACAATGTCACTGCTGGCAGAAAGGAAGCCACTTGTCCAGGACATTTCTTTGCTGATGAGTCAGATTATGTAATGCATCTATCTCTCCTCTCTTTCCCCTCCCCAGCCCTGAAAGGTTTTGGTTGTTTAATTGTTTTCATTTGTTTGTTTGTTTGCTTTTTTTCTCATGGAGAATGACAGATAATGGCTAGAGGGAAGCTTGTGTACCTCTCCCCGTGTGAGGTGACACCACGTGATCTCTTCAGTGGAGCAAAGGATGACAGAGAGAAGTCAAGCTGGGCCATGAGGAAACTGGGAAATCCATGTGAGATGTTCAAGGCCATGTGCGGACAGTACAGCGGGTTTCTGGAAATTGCTTTGTGTGTCTTCTTGAAGGGCACATTGACAGCCCTTTATTTGAAGAAAGGTTTTAAGTAATATCCATCACAGGGTGACACACAGTGATGTGGGAGTGACATTTTCCCCTTAAAAGGAACAGAGACCCGCTGTGCACAGAAGAAGAAACTGAACTTTGAGAAGGTGTTTGCTTCCATTGAAATCCAAGAGTGGAGGAAATGAACTACATCACCCAAGGACTCTACTGTCGGCTCACTGATGCTCTCCTGTGACCCCAACGCCCCGCAGATGCGTCTCTGCACACTAGCTCTGTCTGGACCCCACACCCTGTGTCCTCCTCTGGAAGTTCCTGCTATGCATCCCTTCCCAGCTGTCCATTGTCCCTCCTAGCTCACCTTCTAACCACAACATCTGACCAGTGTCTCCATCTCTCCAGTGCAAGGACAGCAAACTGGAACTTTTCCGTCCCTTAGATGTGTGCTTCAACATTAATTGATGTTGAAGCTATGTTTGTCAAATTAATTATTTAATCAACTGGTCATACTTTTTCCAAAGTTGGGAATATATCAGAGGCTTCAGACCTCCCACAGAAACCTGTATGAACTCATTCATTCCACCGAGTCTCCTACAGAAGCTGTGGGGTGCTCGCTGAAACAAATCCAGAGTGTACTGAGGAGAGCCAAGACTGCCAGAATTTATATTTATATTTTCAATACTGACCACCAACGTGGACCAGGCCCTTTATGGCCACCACCTCCATCAACTTCTACACCAGCTCTAGATGTCATTATGTATCCTTGACTTACATTTGAGGAACTGAGGCGAAGGGAGGTTGCAGACTTGGTTCAATATCCCAGGACACTCTCTGTGGGTAAAATAAGCTTTGGATCTTGATCGGTTGAAGGCTAACGGTAGCATCTTTGACTCTTGAGTCACACAGCCTTTAAATACCTTTGCCACGGCATGGATTTAAGTGCCACAATGATAGCAGGGAGATGAGAGGGTTGTAGAGGGGTTCATCTGGGATGGAACTGACTTTCTTCTAGGTTTAGAGAAGTGCAAATGGAGGTTTTCTAAAGAGGTAAGGTATCCCCCAATCTGTCAGATGATTGAGAACAATGGACCCCAAATAAATGCGGACTTCCCCAGGAATCTCATCCTAGAAAGGGAAGTCCAGCTGTGGAAGAGATTTCACACAGTTTCAGCACTTTGTCAGACCATCTTACAGGATGAGATGGAGGCCTAGACATGATGGGTCAAGGGTGGGCAGGACCACACTTTGAACTGGACGACTTAGGTGTATCTTTGGCCCTCTAATCATTAATCTCCCTTCAGGATTCCAAAGACAGACTATGGGACGTCTTGGATCTCTTTGTCCCTCGTCTCTGCGCAGTCACATGGAAAACCTCTCCCTTCACTATTAGTTTGGCTCCTTTCGTTGGGTTCCTTGAGGATAGACAACTGAATCTGACTTGGGGCACAGGCTACAACCTCAAGTCCAATCACAGTAGGACCTTTAACTAGGATCAGGATAGGAGGCTTGGACTGGTGCTGAATGTTCAGATAGTATATTTAGAAAGACATCCTGGGGCTTCCTGGAAGTTGGACTCGTAACATCATGGTTGAAAACCAGATAGAATGGACACATACACAAGAGCCCATCCGCCTTGAGCCACTCGATATGTTGTTGGAGACTGGGAGAATTGAAGACGAATGTCAAGTCAAGTCCTGAGTTGGGGGGGCAGTAAGATAGGGTGAGGTGACTCCAGCCAGAGCTCCTGGGGCTGGAGACTCAGCTCCTGCCTTGTGTTTGCCTAGGGAGCTGGGCATGAGCCTGGGTTAGGAGCGGGAGGGCTTCCAGCTGTTCTCTATCAGCCCAAGGCAGTGGTCAGAGCCTGGGATCTGTCTGGACTCTGAAACCCTGGAAGGCTTTGCTGCTTGCTCCAGACCCAAGAGCTGCCAGGAGGCCCCAGAAAGGCCTGAGAACAAAGGCAGTAAACACAGGCTGAAACCTTTTACCAGCTGGCTGTGTCCCAAACCAAAACGAGAAACGAATTGCTGGCGTAAGCGAGACGTGTGTGTGTGTATGTGTGTGTGTGTGTGTCTCCATCCACCTGTGTCCTAAGTTGTTGGGAAAGAAAACCCTGTTTCAAATAGGAATGTTTAGTTTGGACCTTTGAATGCTGTGGACAAGTGAATATAGCAAGTTTGGTTTCTGCAAATCTGTCTTCTGGAAAATTGCTGTGATGAGGCTGGGAAATATTGGCACCTCTAGTTTTAGACCTACGAATATTACCGGGCGATGAAGCCAAGGGTTTGCTAAGGTTGAGGGTATGAAGAGGGAAGGTCACGGTCACAGAACAGTGACTTCTTTGGCCATCGTCTTTACAAAGCATCGCCAAGGATGCAGACTCATGGGAGCTGTCAGGTCCTCTCAGTCACATTTAAACAGCACTACTTTCTTTGCCCATATGGGATAAAGAAGCTTATGCTCAGAATCTGAACTCAAGTCTCTTAGAGGAAATCTGGTCTTTCACCCAAACCCATGCTGCGTTTGCTGTTCTTTCTGTCTGAAATACAAATGACACCCCAGGCCAGTTCAGTGTTCATCAGTAGGATGTGCAAATGACTTAGTTTTTTGCCTTTGTCTTCAATACTGAGCCTTGAACTTAGGACTTTGTGCATGTTAGGCAAACACATTCCAAAGGGAGTAGCACTATTAGGAGGTGTGACCTTACTGAGGTACACCAGTGTGGCCTTGGATGAAGTGTGTCACTGTGAGGGTGGGCTTTGAGGTCTCCTTTGTCAAGCTCCACTCAGTGTGACACTCAGATGCTTTCCTGTTGCCTGCAGATCAAGATGTAGATTTTCCAGTTCCTTCTTGAGCACCAAGTCTGTTTGCATGCCACCGTGTTCAGCCATGACGATGATGGACTAAGCCTCTGAAACTGTAAGTCTTCTCAGTTAGATGTTTTCCTTTATAAGAGTTGCCAAGGTCTAGGTGTCTCTTCACAGCAATAGAAACTCTAAGACAATGAGTGAGCTATATTTTCAGCCTGTTTATTTATTTATATTTCATTTAAGATTATTTATTCTTTTACAGTGTTATATGATGTCCTTGCATTATATCCTCCCTCATTTCTCATATCTCCTCCCCCTCCTGAAGACCCACTCCTGTAGCAGGAGGCTGCTTGTTCGTTTCCCAGCTGCCCAGACTCCTGAATAACCACACAGAAACTGTATTAATTAAATCACTGCTTGGCCTATTAGCTCTAATTGCTTATTGGATAGCTTTTACTTCTTAATTTAACCCATTTCCATTATTTTATATTTTACCAAGGGGTTTATGGCCTACTGGCAAGGTTCCAACATGTCTGTCTCCAGTTGTGGCTCCATGGCTTCTCCCTGACTCCACCCCCTTTTTTCTAGCATTCAGTTTAATTTTCCCCACCTAGCTCTACTCTACCCTATCACAGGTCTAAGACAGTTTCTTTATTAACCAATGGTATTTACAGCATAGAGAGGGGAATCCCACATCACACGCCTTTCCAGAAATCCATCCTCCTCCTTTTGTCTGCATGCACACACAACCATACACCTCTGAGTTTAGTTAGGAATGCTGGTGTGAGCATGGGTAAGGGGTTATTTACTTGAGAATGGGCAACTCACTGATGAATGTGACTCCTCCTCCATCAGAAACTATTACTGGCCCGCATATCCTAGGGGCACCCATGCATTCCACCTGCCCATGTGCTGATGGATCCGGGATTCAGGTCTGTGAGTTCACAGTGCAATACCCGCCATGTCCAAAAGACAGTTTTTCACTGTGTTCCTTCCCATTCATTGTCTCTTACATTCTCTGTGTTTCACACTCTTCTGTGTTCCCTGATCGTGAAGTATAGATTTCCTATTGAGGGCTGATCTCTCTGTAGTCACTCATTCTCATCGCTGGAGTCTGCCTCCATAGTTACACGTTACCTCTGCAAACAGAGGCCTTCCTGGCAAAACCCGAGATCAGTCTTAGTCTAGGGATACAAGCACAAATCTTTAGTTGGCAATTCGACTGTATGTCCCCTTAACAAGCAACGGTGGTTCCCTGCTCCCTCCAGGTTTAGACCTCCCAGTCATGGGGTTTTAACTAGGATAACAACGCTAGACATGACGTTCCCCCTTGAGGACTGGCCTCGACTCCTCGAGCAAAGAGCTGTTGGTTACCTCCATGCCAGCCATGCCACTGCTGCTTCCCCCGAGAGCAGGTCATTTCATTGTTTATTTTATTTAGTTTTTATCTTGAGACAGGGTCTCACAACATTGCTCAGGTTGGCCTTGAGCTCTCTCTCACAACATTGCTCAGGTTGGCCTTGAGCTCCCTTGATAACCTAGGCAGGAATTAAACCTGCAATCTTTCTTAGCTTCCCTAAAGCTTGGCTTACAGGTCCACACCAACCAACCTAGATAACGTACAGGTTTAATTGAATTTCAGCGGAGCATAGTGCTCAAGAAGAGGATCCAGAGAGGAAGGGCTGGATCCTATTTCTGTATCTTCAATGCTTTTATTTTTCTTATTGTTCATTTTGGCAATGTAAATAGGATGCCGTAGCCCCGACCCCTAATGCATTAAGACTTAGTAAACTCATGTATGTAGAAATGAACTCTTCACCTATGTTGCTACTTGTGGCTTTTCCACTCTTTGGATTGAAGTCAGGCCACACGTGTGTGGTTTTTAATTGAGCTGGTGTTTAGGGAGGAGGCTCAAGTGTGTGAGGGCTTTAACTGTGATGCAGTATGAGCTTTAGGGAGAGTATAAGACACAGCCTGAGGATGTTGGCAGGGCAGTTAACCATCTGGGAAGTTCTCTGGCCTTCTTCCATGAAGAGCTTGCTGCAGAGGTTCACTAGGATCTTTATGAGGCTGTAATGCCTGTGGAAATGGCCCCAACCAAAAGAGTCCAGTAGACCATGCTGTTTTGTTATCAGAGGTGAGTCTGAACATGACTGTCAACGTCATATAAAACAAAATCAATAAAATGAAACCATCGTATGCAATTTCTCCTTTATTTTAAAAAAGGTTTATTTTTAATCATATGTATGTATCTGTCTGTCTGTCTGTCCCTGTGTGCGCATGTGTACAAGTTCATGGGTGTCAGAGGAGTCAAATCCCCTAGGAGCTGGAATTGTGAGAGGTTTTGAGCTATCATGTGGGTGCTGGGAACAGAACCTGGGTCCTGGGGAAGAGCAGGCAGTGCTCTCAACTGTTGAGCAAATGTCTCCAGCCCCCAGAACTGCTCTCAAGAAAATAGTTCAAGTAAAGAAACACAGAGCAGCTACCAAATGTTTTTCTATGCTTTTTCTCATATGGTCACTTGCATGAAATAGCCTTTAGGTGTGTCTGACAAATCCACAATCCATAGAGAGAGTATAGGAAAGCAGGATAGCTGTGAAGCTTGGGGCATCTGACACTCTGATACTGCGTTCCCTCCCTTCTTCCTTTCCTTCCTTCCTTCCTTCCTTCCTTCCTTCCTTCCTTCCTTCCTTCCTTTCTTCCTTCCTTCCTTCCCTCCCTCCCTCCTTCCTTTTTTTTTTTTTTTTTTTTTTTTTTTTTACCAAGACAGGGTTTCTCTGTTTAACAGTTCGGACTATCCTAAAACTCTCTTTGTAGACCAGGCTGGCCTTGAACTCACAGAGATCTGCCTGCCTCTGCCTCCTGAGTGCCCCTACTGCCCTGCTTACTAGCACTGTGATCTTCAAACTATATACTTTTTCAAGATGGGAAAGGTGGTGCCATGAAGGGAAACGATTTGCTTCACCTTGCACATCGAATTGTTCTTGAAGGCTCAACAGCTGTGCAGTGGCTGGTATGTCTGAGTGCTGTTCTGAACCCTTGGGGAGCAGCAGGAGCAAACCTGTGGCAGGTCCCTGCGCTCCTGGAGCCGACACAAGGACTGAATGAACTAAGGATGCAGGGCTCAGCTTCTGAAGGTGCAGGCTGGAAAAGCCACACCTCAAAGCATTGGTAAAGGCTGAGCTCGTTTTGGTAAGTTCACAGAACCCTGTGAGTTCCGTAGGAATTGGTGCTCAAATCTCTCTTGTCGTCCTCCCTTTGCATCTGCATAAGGGGGTGTCTGAGAGCCATGAGCTCGCTTTCGAAGACAATGAATCTATCTGTTCTTTGTTATTAAGTTCTTATGCCTCCTGCAGCAAAAATTATCCCCGTTTCCGTGGGGACCAGGCTCGCAGTGCACGTGGGCTGCTTCAGTGCTATGCACGCTGCAGATGGGCCGCCCTGTGCTCCCAATTCGTGCCGGACAGTTTGAGCTATGTTCAGTGGAGGACGGGAACCGTGGAGAGACTCTCCGAGCAAAGGTTTCTCTTTGATGCTCACTGTGGGCACCGCTTAAAATCCAACACCATGCTAAGCCGCCTTTCTTTGTTCTTGGCTCCTCGGAAGAACTGGCTAATTTCAGTGCCTCCCAAACATTGAGTGGGTAACTGAATGGAGCCCCAAGACCAGGGCTTAGGAAAGCTAGTTTCTGATCTTGACTCTGTGAAAAAGTAGCTGGAGTCTCGGTCAAGTGCTCAGAGTCTCTGGGCCTCTCTATCTCTGTCTTTGAGAAGATGAACTCTCAATTCCCAAATCACAGATGGCCTCTCTCTGGGAGTTTACTGAGGCAGAAATATTTGATAGTTTGTGACCTATGTTATAGTTCTATCTAGTTATGAACTCTAAGGAAAGCCCCAAAGGGAATAAACTCCAACTGTGTGTGGTGTGCTAGGGGCCTGAGCAGAAAAGGAGACTTTTATGGCTGTTATTGTCTCAGCGCAATCAATCATTTACCAAGCTCTTGGAGCTGCCAGGCACTGCTAAAGTGTCTTGTTGTGTTATGTCCTCTGTCCCTCCAGCAACACCACGGTTTGGTCCTTTCTGTTCCCACACTTTATCAACAATAAACCCATGGTTCCAGAAGGCGAATTAACTCACCCAGGCTCACAGGCAAGCAGGTGACATGGCAGAATCCAAACTGGGTCGACGTGGTTTCAAAAGTCTACGTTTTAGAATCTGTTGATTTCCATGTCAAATGGGTATGTGGTACGCGTGTGCAAGCACATGTATGCGTGCAGGCGTTGCTGTCTTGGGGAGAGAACATCTCGTCCGTCTGTCTGTCTTCCAGCTCCTTTATCTCTGCCGTGGGAAGGTTTGTCCGTTTCCCAGAGGATACTAGAATCTGGCAAGAATCCAGAGCTCAAACAAAGCTCCTCCTTGTTGGTCCCACCTAAGTCCAGCCAAGGTGCAAGGGCGATTAGGCAGACACTTTGCAGGAAGGCAGGTTGACATGCGGGCCAGGTCAGAATTGCCGCTGATTTCACCTGACCCAAGGGCCTCCATAATTAGACCCTGATGGTCTATGTATAAGAACCAAAAGGGGTTCGATCCCCAGAGGGAAATTGACAGGTGCAACTTACAAAACTTTTGTGATCCTTAATTCCAGCTGCCTGATGTCTCTCAGTAATAATAGTAATAATAATAATAATGATAAAAGACAATTTCATTCAGTATCTCGGTCTCAAGCTTGCAATCATTTTCAGCTCTGGTGTGAGGCCCAGGAGATACTGCTTTCAAGTGAATTTGCTTTGCCTTCTGTTCACATCAACAAAGCTGCCAGTGATGGACACTGAGGGCATGAAAACCCTCGGCCCATAAACAGAGATGAGAAAATGAATCAGAGGATGGTGACTTTGGGTACACATTGGCTGAGGTCCTTGTATGTTCCCAGGACTTCATTCCAGACCAGCAACACTGTCCGGCTCAGGGACTGTGTTAATAACTCACGAGCAGACATCCCTTCTTGTTGTAGACAGCCTTCTGATCTTCCGAGTCCTTTCGCAACAAGTGCCCATGCATGCATGTGCATGCCATAGTCTGGTGGCCGGAATGCTCTGTTGCAAGAGATCTAACAGACCTGAAGTGGTGCTGTGTGTGTGCTCTGTGCAGGCCCTGGGTCACACACACGTCCACATCGATTGAGAACAGCCTTGCTACAGACCTACTTCCTAACTGAAAAGATCACATACCATTTCCTGGGTGTCCAGGGGTCGTTGTTTTCTCCCGTTGCTGTGCACGCAAACAACTTTAGAGCCCTCGGGTTCTCCATAATGCCCCTCCATTGCTATGGCTTAAGTCCGGTCAGCCCCAGCAGACCCCTCTGAACCTCACAGTCTGTGCTGAGGGGAACCGAGAGCAGAAGTTTTTGTGTCACAGAGCCCTGGAAGTCCTGAGCACCTGGCTGAGGTCCTGGGAACCTATACTAGAAATCAGCTAATATGACCTTTATATTCCTCATTTCGGTCACTGAAAAGTGTTAAAGTAGCCATGCTATTTGAGAAGTGTTGAGGTGAAGAAGACAAGGGGACTCTCTGACTGGAGGAGCATGTAGTCTTTGTTGCCCTAAGACTAAGAAGCACTGGGATTTGCCAACAAAGTGGGGGTTGGGGGTAGAGGACCTCTGGGTACATTGAAAGGGCTCTCCCCTACAGTTCCCATCTCCCAGTGAATGCCGCTTAAACTGAAAAGACACAAATCTGTATTCTAAGTCTAAATAAAACCACCAGAAAACACGGGCCAAAGCACTGAGGCTGACAGAAGCAACGGAGTGCCTTGGAATCCCTCCTGGTGACCGATGAAGACTCGGGGAAGGCTCTGGTCCCCCGGCTCTGGATGAATCACACACAGTCGAACAACGGGGCTATTTCTCAGGAGTCATTTGTCAAGTTGACATCCCTGCCCAGGGTTATTTAGGGCTTTCCAAAGCTGCTCCTCTCCCTCCCCGCTGCAGGAAGCACCTGCGCAGCTGCCGAGCTGTGGCTTTGCTCAATAGCACTTTGGTATCCCTTAGGGCCATCAATTACCTTTCTGTTCCCGCAGGCAAGGACTTTGGCGGAGGTAAATCAAGGGACACTGGGAGAGGAGGAGGATGAAGAGGAAGAGGATGGGGTGTTCCCTGGGGATCTAAGGCTGGCCACAATTGAGAGGTGACTTCCCGTTGATTTCTGGGAGATACTCTCAGACAAGTGCCATCTGTGTCCTTAGCTACCTGGACCCGGATGAAGCAGGAACGATGAGGTCCTGGGAGAGAAGGTCCTGTGTTCTTGTGGAGCCCTTAGAGCAGTGGTTCTCAGTTCTCCATGCTGTGCTGACCCCAGCCAAAAAATTGTTTTCACTGCTGCTCCATAACTGTACTTTTGCTACTGTTATAAATCGGGATGTAAGGCTCTGGTATGCCACCTGTCAAGGGGTTGTGACCCACAGGTTGAGAACTGCTGTCGTAGAGGAAAAGCGAGTCTGTCAGATGTGTGTGACTGGAGTAAATCGGGTCTTATGATTCGGTGACTCGAGGAAAAATGGGAAAGGAATCTGAAGAAAAAAACATTGTCACAGTTGGACTCGGAGAATGGGCCTCGGAAAGCAGTGAGGGGGGGGTGGTCAGGGATGTTGGATCTAAGGAAGGCAAGGGAGAAGCTAAGAATCGGCTCCACTTGCAGGAAGACTCGTCCTCTGTGGCTCTTCGTTACTGACCACTGCCATTGGCAGTGCAATGTCGGTTAGGGATGCTCGGATGGCGCCTGAGGGGTTCTGCTCTCTGTGCGTGCTGAGCTATCATGCTGTTTTTATTCACGAGTGGTAGGTTATTTCCTAGGGATCTGTATGAAGGGAAATGACACCTTCCCAGCTGGGGTGGTCCATGGGACTCTTCTCAGTTTACAGAGCCCCAGATCCCAGTATAATCTTTGCATCGGACACTCCTCTCTGCCTCTTTAGATCCACTCAGAACATGGAGGTCCCACTTAGCTCCCCTGCATTCATGTCGAGTTACAGCTGCGTTCTTCTCAGCAAACGGTGAAATGTGTGTTCGCTTTCATTTGCTCTAATAAGCACCTGATCTAAGGACCTCCCTCCACGTCCCACCTCTTAAATGTTCCTC